>NC_090923.1:1222877007-1223182719 GCF_040938575.1 Ambystoma mexicanum
ATAAACTGTGCACGTTTTTGCTCATCTAGGCCTCAAGTCTGAGTCTCCCAATGAAGACCTTCCCCCTGTCCAGCAGCGTCGGAGCCTCCAATCTGTGGCTGTTGGTGTTACATGTGACTGCGCCATATTGGAATGGAATGCTGCGTGCACTGTATAGACATTGCGCCATAATGGAATGCCACGTATAGAGACTGCGCCATATTGGAATGGAATGCCGCGTGCACTGTATAGAGACTGCGCCATATTGGAATGCAATGCTGCGTGCACTGTATAGAGACTGCGTCATATTGGAATGGAATGCCGCGTGCACTGTATAGAGACGGCGCCATATTGGAATGCAATGCCGCGTGCACTGTATAGAGACTGCGTCATATTGGAATGGAATGCCGCGTGCACTGTATAGAGACTGCGCCATATTGGAATGGAATGCCGCGTGCACTGTATAGAGACTGCGCCATATTGGAATGCAATGCCGCATGCACTGTATAGAGACTGCGTCATATTGGAATGGAATGCCGCGTGCACTGTATAGAGACTGCGCCATATTGGAATGCAATGCCGCGTGCACTGTATAGAGACTGCGTCATATTGGAATGGAATGCCGCGTGCACTGTATAGAGACTGCGCCATATTGGAATGGAATGCCGCGTGCACTGTATAGAGACTGCGCCATATTGGAATGGAATGCCGCGTGCACTGTATAGACCCTGCGCCATAATGGAATGCAATGCCACGTGCACTGTATAGACACTGGAGACTCTATCTCACTAAGTTTATGTATAGTAAGCATGTAGTTACCAATTCTCCACCGGTTGATTTTTAATCCGGTAAAAATATACTTGTCATTTTAAATTGTTATTTTGTAAGCCATGCTTTTCCCCAAATGATGAAGTCCTATAACTGAGTAGTTTGTGTTTTTAATGCCCTCATACGATCAGGAAAGCCATTCATAGAGGCCCTCTTTGTAGCACGTGGTGTATGGATACCGCTGCCTCGATACCTCATTGAAGCCGCGAGGGTGCTATTAAGCACAGGCGTCTGTGTACTGTTCCCTCTGCTTCACTTTCCTGGGATTAATAATCCTGATGTTGGGCAGTAACCTGGACCGCTGCACTGTGTCGTGTCTTGTGCTGGTGTTTCATGGGTGATGTCATAGGCCAGTCAGTGTGCTGTAACGGGCGGTTGTGCTCGCGGCACAGTGTGTTTGTGTGGGGGGAAAGGTTCCATTTGAGGGACGGCAGTTGAGCCAGACCCTCGGTACCGGGCGAACGTCCCAGTGTTGTCTCCTACGTTACAGAATAAACGTACATTGTAACTTTCCTTCCGTCTCTATCTATATCTTGGAAGGACGAGATTAGCTCACACTGCTTGCCTCGAGCCCTGCCTGAGCTTTGAATTGGCCGCGTTGCTTTGCCGCGCCTTTTATTCGAGGGCGAAAGACCCTGATCAGTGCAGCATGGGGTGATTTTAAGGCGTAACGTTTTATTGATCGACTCCTTTTCTGATCTTTCAGGACACCTAGCATTAATGCTCCAGTCCCCACACCCGTTCACTGCTTGTCAACTGCCTATAACGCCCTGGACAAGGCCAGCACACCCGTGATGGTTAAGTGTCTTCCAAGAAAAGGACAAAAAAACCTTTTTAAAAGGCAAAGTCCTTGATTGATGCCATTTCCTGTACCTGCGGTTGGACTGATTGTGCAAATGTAATACTGCCATTGCAAACACTAGAAAGGAATCCTGTCAAAAGCTTAAAATGGCCCCGCCATCCTCCAGTTCTGCAACACACTGAAAACCTGGCATTTCAACACTACCTGCCGGATTACTAACAATCCTGCACCAGCTGTGCTCCGATATAAAATGCCAAGCCCAATGCTGGCACCGTCCCGTTGTAAACTGCGCTGCTGCTCCAGCGCTAGACGCAATGAAATGATAAATGGTGCATTGCAGCCAACAGCTTGGTACCATAGTATCCATGGTGTACTTGCTGCAGCAGAATTAGTATGGAACGTGTTTCCTAGTATATGTGCCCCGTCATGCTTGGCAGTACATGCAGAGAGGATTTGTGTTCCAGTTAAAGAAGCATGCGCACCAAGATATAGGCGCACACCAGTATCCGTGGTATGGTCTCTGCAGTGGCTACACGTGCATTGTTGGTTTGGCCCGTGGGCACCTGACACAGTACCCACAGCACCCGCCCGAGTAACAGGCCACCAGAACTGTCCTATGCACCCTTCAGGGCGCCCTGTCCTGCCCCGCCACTTGGGGTTCTAGGCGGGCAAAGCGTTTCTTAATCACCCTGCTAGGAAAATGGCTGGTTCTAGTGCCAAGCTCCAGCCTGTGTTAAAAAGCTGCCTTGGAAATGACCCTACTGGATTTGTGTGCTCCATCCCTGCCTTCACATGCGGTGCTTCTGGAAATGGGCCTACTGGATTTATTGTGTGCTCCATCCCTGCCTTCACATGCGGTGCTCCTGGAAATGGGCCTACTGGATTTATTGTGTGCTCCATCCCTGCCTTCACATGCGGTGCTTCTGGAAATGGGCCTACTGGATTTATTGTGTGCTCCATCCCTGCCTTCACATGCGGTGCTTCTGGAAATGGGCCTACTGGATTTGTGTGTTCCATCCCTGCCTTCACATGCGGTGCTTCTGGAAATGGGCCTACTGGATTTATTGTGTGTTCCATCCCTGCCTTCACATGCGGTGCTCCTGGAAATGGGCCTACTGGATTTATTGTGTGCTCCATCCCTGCCTTCACATGCGGTGCTTCTGAATTCGCAGGAGCCTGTTTGCAAACCACAGCACTACCACTAAATTCAACACCACCCAGGGGGTCAAGTCCTAAACATAAGTGGGGGAACTCCTCAACAAACGCAATGGGATGTGACGTCGCCAGAAATTAACATATCGAGGTGAAATATGCACATTTCATTACATTGGCTTTGCATAACCACTCAAATTGCACAGTACGAATGGCATTTGCCATTCATAAAATCGACACACAAAACCAAGAGAGGATATTTTCTTCTAATGGTGTTTTTTGAAAATGTAAAACGGTGTGCATGTTTTAAACTCAGAGAACCAATACAAATGTTTTCCCTAGAACATGCAGTACCGAAATGGGACATTTCAACGTTAGTTGTTTGTTCATTTTCATCAGGTTATATAGTGCAGTGGTGAAGTGTCCGCCTGCAAACCCAAAGACCTGGTTCTATCACTGAGGTTGGCTTTAATACATAAAATCAAGGAAGGTGTTCAATATTTCTCATTTTAGCTGGGGGCTGGTGGGTGACTGAGTCCACCCTCTGAAAAAAGTGGGTGGACTCAGTCCACTCGTGTCTACCCTCGATTTGAGCCCTGACACCACCAGCCCTAATTATTTCACTCACACTGCTTCATGCTGTTTGAAATGTGGTGCTGTTTTATCTGCACACATGCACTGGTGCCGCCCCCTCCAGTTCCTGCCACTCGTGAGTAAGCAATGGTAGTGCAGTAACTACTGCGTGCAGAGGGGTATGGCTTTTGTGGAGCCCCCACAACGCTTTTTGATACAATACGTGACAGACTCCAGGGAGAAGGTTAGGGCCGTGCTCTATTCTAATATTGTACTTTGCCATTGTCTGTAACTATGCCATGATACCTCGGGGTCTGGGTGTATAATAAATGGAAGAAATAAATAATATATATATCCATGCTAGGTGATCACGTTTGTCGTCTTCAGATGGTTGTATAGTATACGAATTGTTTGTTTTACAACTGTTCGAATTACAATTGACCTTTTCACAATTGACTGAATTGTGAAAAGGTCAATTGTGACCCTTTAAATTCGGTCAATTGTTCATTCGAACAATTGTAAACGAACAATTTGGGTAATACCCTTCAGATCAGTTCATTTTGGGTTGTTGGACTCAGTATCCCAGCATGCAGAGCTTTCAGGCTTGGTGCTTATTGGGCTTGAGTGTTCCATCCGGTGCTTTTCACCACCGAGGGTTTTGCAGTTCTGTCTGGGAGCTTGGATTCAATACACCGTAGACGACAGTATTGTCCATTTTGCTCTGGGATTCTGGACTCCATGTCCCAGAATTTGGACTGGTTCTGGCTGCTGAGCTCCACGGCATGTACTGTATATGGCACTTTTGGCAGGCTGCTGGTACTCTGCCAGTGCCTGCCCACTTTGTACAGGGCTGAGTTGGCAGGTTCCATACAGATATCAGTTGGCACTGTACAGCTGTTCTAATTTAAGAACTGCATTAAGCTGCAAGTTTAAGCCCGTTTCTGTGATGTTGAATGATTGTTAACTAGAAAACCCGCAGCACGTGGCACCTATGTGCCTGGCGGCTACATGGAAAACTCCCTGCTCCACCAGGCATCAGACCGGGCCAGTCTCGGGAGGATAGCTCGGTGGCAACGCACTCTCCTTGGAAGCAAGACGACGCGGAGCAACACATGTTCGATCCCCGGGTCCGTGCTTAGAAACCTCTGGGTATAAAGCGCGTTATAAATAACCAATTGCAATTAACATTGCTTCTGAGAACCCTTGCGCCCTTTCACAGGCTTCATGTGACTGATTTTGCACCAGCCTTTTGGCATTTCAGAGATGCCAACCTATCGTGAGAATGGCCTGTAGTATCCCAGTGCTGGCAGAGCGTGTCAACTCTCTCGTGCCAGCTGGAGGCCAAACATCTGGCAGCTGGGCATGGCCTGTTGCCTAGGCTGGGAAGTGCCCTTCACGAATCCACATGTGTTTTGAGTCCCAGGAGTTAAATGTTGTTAAGAGGAGTAATGTTTCTGTGCCAACCACCTGTTCCAAAATCCGGCGCCTGCTGGGAATACATAATGCAAATGTTTATGCTAAAGGAACGTATCAACATATACCAACTCGGTGGATTGCCACGGAATACACATGCCACCCACCTACTCTATTTAGGGAACCGAGGTATGAGGCTGGTTTCCTTTCTAGGCCCAGAGGGCCGAGTCTCTGCCTTGTAGGTAGTGGTTTTATACATTGGGTGAGTGGGCACAAGGGATGCGTAGTTTTTATAGTGTGATTCTATTTTCGATTTGCACCGGTACATGACCCTTCGTTCTAGAGGCTTCATCCGGAAATTGCATCTAGTCATTCCAAAGTTTTTAAAGTTGTGGGTGTCTACTATGGGTCCCAACAACGCACCAACTCTGGAAGACGGTTCAAGGGTTTTCATTGAAATGACTGAAAATTCTTTCTCCCCGACCCCCGGGCAGGATCTAGCTCAGGCGTCCACAATTCAAAAAGATGGTCCCTACAGATGGGTGTAACCCCTACTTTTTAATAACTGACTGGTCGTGATGGCCTAAAAGTCAATGCCTAATATTTGCTCTCGCACTCGCTCTCGCGCTCGCTCTCGCTCCCTCTCTCGCTCTCTCTCCCTCTCTCGCTCTCTTTCTCTCTCGCTCTCTTCTCCTTTCTCTCTCGCTCTCTTTCTCTCTCGCTCTCTTCTCCTTTCTCTCTCGCCTCTCTCTCGCTCTCTTCTCCTTTCTCTCTCGCCTCTCTCGCTCTCTTCTCCTTTCTCTCTCGCCTCTCTCTCGCTCTCTTCTCCTTTCTCTCTCGCTCTCTTCTCCTTTCTCTCTTGCCTCTCTCGCTCTCTTCTCCTTTCTCTCTTGCCTCTCTCGCTCTCTCCTTCTTTCTCGCCTTTCTCTCGTTCTCTCTCTCCTTCTTTCTCTCGCTCTCTCCGCCTTTCTCCCTCTCCTTCTTTCTCTCTCTCCTTCTTTCTCTCGCTCTCTCGCTCTCCTTCTTTCTCTCTCGCCTTTCTCTCGCCTTTCTCTCTCGCCTCTCTCTCTTCTTCTCTCTCGCTCTCTCCTTTCTCTCGCCTCTTGCTCTCTCGCTCTCTCTCCTTCTTTCTCTCTCGCCTCTTGCTCTCTCGCTCTCTCTCCTTCTTTCTCTCTCGCTTTCTCCCTTGCGAAAGCACAATCCATTCTGCTGTTTGTGGCGCTGAGTGTTGGGATTGTCGTTTGATGTGTGCATCGCTCCACGTTCTTGCAGTTGCTCGCTTCTGGCTAATCTAATCCTATGCGACAAAAAGAAAATGTCTGGCCAGCATTGTGCACAACAAGTATGGGTCAAAAAAGGTGGTACTTGGTTTACTTAGCCAGTCACAAGTACAGTGGGCAGATGCTGGGGCCCTCCTAGCCCCCCCCCCCCTCTGGGACAGGACTGGCTCCAGGTTGAGATGTCCCCATCCTCACTTGTCAGGGTCAAGACCCTGACCCTGTCGCAGTGGACTTGACCTGAAGGGCTTTCTACATTGTCAGCCTGGCAACGACCATGCCCCACATCTCTAGGAACTTATTGCTTCTGTCTCGACACCTCATTGCGTTGGTATTCGTACTGGTGGCAGGAGTAGTTTTGACCACTGGTTTGAAGGAGGGTAGATCTGGAGCCCACCAAACCTTTTACAATAGTTTGGTAAATTAACTCCAGACATAGACATCACATGATGTCCCAAGCCTGCTCCCGGGGCAATCCTTAAGTCGCTCTGAATTTTAGGGGGGTCTTCAGAGCTATCACTGTGTAGGTGATTGTGGGAGGTCAACAGAGGTTCCTGGGCCTTGAATTGTAGACCTGCCAAGTGGAAATCGCCAAAATCGTGACTTTGCCTGATGCAGCAGAGAGGCCTAGTAAGTCCATGGTTAGCTTCCATCAGAGTTCAGTGACGCTTCTGGAGTCCACCAACCACAGGACAGTGATGCAGGATAGGAGGCTGGTTGCCCCACCGATCTAGGGGAAGGAGGCCATGGCAAAGATCTGGCTGGGTTGTAGGAGATGAAGCGGAGGATCCGTGGTAGATTGATTGAGTACTGCTGGATGCCTTCGCTGCAGTCCTCCAGGTCTTCTTTCTGCTGTATACTCTATACGGACTCTTAGTTCCAGTGGATGACCTCCAGAAAGGCTCCAGACCCTCTCCTCTCTTATCCAAAATCCAGGCTTGGGGATGGCCTGTCCCACCAGTGAGAAGGAGCTGCACCTTTAAAACGAGGTAGTGCTGTCCAGTCATGGCCAGCCAGCTATCCCACGTCTGCCCATCAACAGACATCCCATGGGAGAAATATGGCTTTGGACCAGACATTATCCATCCCTGTTTCAACCAGTTCCCGTCACACCAAGCACTTACTGGGGCTCCAGCGCAGAACCCCCGAGGGAGTGCATGCCGTTATTTGGACATTTCTAGCTTGAGCAAGCAGGAAGGCAGATCAAAAACAAGATGGTCAAAGGACAATCTTAAAGGAATGGTGCGCTCAACATGTTAAAGGGCTTAAAAGATGGGCAATAATACAAAATATATAATCTTTTTAATGAAAGTTCCTATGTGAAATGTTACACAAATAATGTTTAAACCCCTTTAAAATAAAGCGTTAGGAGGCGTCCATTTTGTGAAATGGAGGAGCCTCCTGTGCTTGAGTTAATCTCTGCCCTCGCGGCACAAATGAAACAAAAGCCACCTGCTGGTAGCTTTTATTACAGCGGTGGCTTTTGCTTCATTAGTGAGATGCAGAGAGTGCTTTTTATAAATACAATGTTGTTGTATTTACGATTGCCATAGTTAGAAAGCCATGGAAATCATAAATACAACACAACCCGGAGGAGCCGGGAGACTCGAAACGAAAGCTGCTGCAGTCATAAATACAAGGCAATTGTATTTATGATTGCGGTGGTTTGAATATAAAAAGTAAAAAAAAATAAGCACTTACCAGGCAGCAGCCTTCCTGCCTGCATTCTCTGCTCTCCGCGTCTCACTAATGAATCAAAGCCGCTGCTGTAATAAAAGCTACCAGCAGGTGGCGTTTGTTTCATTAGTGCCGCTAGCGCAGAGATTAACTCCAGCACAGGAGGCTCGTCCATTTGCCAAAATGGACGCCTCCTAGTGCTACATTTTAAACGGGTTTAAACATTAATTTTACATAGGAACTTGCATTAAAAAGATGTTTGTTATATATTTTGTATTATTGCCCATCTTTTAAGCCCATAACATTTTTGAGCGCACTATTACTTTAAAATGCAAGGAGCAGCCACTTTGAGTGTACACGGTAATGAAAATGGTATTATGGTAAAAAAGATGGTGAGCTGTAGCGCACCAGTAAAAAGTTGTAAAGCACTGGTAAATTCCACCAGCAGGCAGAGTTTTAAAAAATGTAAAATGTTGCGAGACAAAGAAAAAACACTATCCCTGTAACACGCCCCTTAGCGTGGCTTGTGTTAGAAAACAAAGACACAAGAAAAACCTATGGCGAAGAAGCTACCCCTTGTAAAAGGAGCCATGGGGACTGGCCCCAAAACAAGTGAGTTGAGCAGGTGGGTGAAACTAAAAGCAGTCTGCTCACCCCCCAAAACAGCGGACAATTGTTTGTAGAGATGGCTATTCTTGTAGGCTTCCAGACTTCTATGCTAGGCAGTTATGCTGTTTCACATAAAGATTACTGTTGTGTAGCAAAACCAAAATGTAACACTAATATCGTGCAGGACCACAGCATCTGCAAATCAGCGATTATCTCGAAGCCAACCACATTTTGGTCATGCGCCATCAGAATTCTGCCCCAGCCATGGGACAGAATCGGCTCTACGCGACCTAAAGATCCAGAATGACGGAATTGGGGTTGGAGGCAAGCCTGCCCTGCTACTTCTCATCGCTCTCTCAGCGGCATTCGACCTGGTGGACCACAAAATCCTAGGTCAGCACTTATACCTCTGCCAACTTCTCCCCGGCAGACATAGCCGGATTGCATCCTTCCTAGGGGATAGATTCATTAGAGTATTTGCAGAGAATGTCAGCACACAACCTTCACCCATCACCTGCGGTGATCCGCGAAGGTCTTGCGTGTCCCCAACTTTGTATAACATCTTCACGATACCACTATTCACCATCCTGGACTCTATCAGCATATCTTATACAAATTATGCGGATGACGCGCAAATCTTACTCCCACTCTACGGAAACTACGATGAGGACTCCACCTCTCTCAACTCGTCTACATGACCATCCAGGCCTGGATGGCCATGCAGCGTTTGTCTTATGACACGAAGACCAAGCTTTTTATACTGGGCCCTCCCATTGTAATAAAAAAAAAACTGGACCCCCAATACTCATCCTTTAACATTGATAAGACCCCAATACGTGTCTCACCCTTTGTGAAAACACTTGGCGTGTATCTGGATGCGACACTTCACTTATCACAATAAGTTGGTGGCATTGCCTCCTCTGCCGCCTATACTATCAAACAAATCAATACCTCCAGACCATTCCTCTCCCCCGACAGCTGCCTGACTATATCCCGAGTCGCCGTAGGATCCAGGATTGACTATTGTAATGCCCTCTTCGCAGGTACTACTGATATAAATTTTCGGAAGATGCAGATCATTCAGAATAACACTCAGAGCTGCACTGAATATCCCTAAAGCTGACCATATCCCTGCAGCAAGAAACAATGCCCACTGACACCTGATTTGGGAGCTTATTCTCTCCAAAACACTTTCCATAAAGCATAGATGCCTATTCAATGATACCCCGCCGTACTTATCTAAAACAATCACTGATGCGTTCTCTTCAAGACCAACCAGAGCAGCCTATGCCTTTCCGCATCACCCAGCTCAAATTTAAACCGGCTAAATCTGGAGGATCTAGTTTCCCAGCAAGCGCTGCCAACCAGTGGAACCTTCTCCAGCCTACCTTGCAGGCTGAACAGTCTTATTGGACCTTGAGGAAAGCGCTAAAAACATGTTCCCCTAACTTGGTCTACTATGGCTTCTTCCCCCCATGGGGTTTGTCCATCAACCCATGTCTGCTGAACACTATATGTAAATGATGCTTTCTTCTCCATGCTGTTCACATGAATAACTGGTTTATCTAACAGCGCCTTGATGCCTCTGGGTTTGGCGTGCTTTATAAATGTAAAAATAAATAAATAATAGAGTAGGTTCATCCGATAGGACCAGGTTCAAATACAAATCTTCAGAGGTCTGTGGAAGGATGCGGAAATCTGTGCAACCTGCAAGTATGTGCTGGAATTAGGGTAGGGCTGTCCCTCCTTCTATTGTGTATCAAATGAGCAAGCCTTGAGTGTAACGTTTGTAATTTGCAATGCTGTGAAGCAGGAGAACTGCAGCAGTGAACAATCAGCAAAAACACTTTTTTTTATTGTTGTAGAGAATTGATTTGTCATATGAAGGCTGTACATGGGGGGGGTGGAGGGGGCAAGAGGCTAAACCTAGGCACGCGAAGATGTTCCCAGCATAAGTTAACTGGGTATAGGTGTCTCCAGCATATATGGCTGCGCACATGAATGTGGGGAATGGGTACATTTTGGAAGACCTTTTGAAGTTTTCCTCTGAGCCCCAGCCAGTCACCAAAATGGACGCTGGCCCTGTCTCTGGCTCGCCGGCACAGGTATATGTTATGCCAAGGTCTGAAACTAAAAGTACTCCACTCCAGATGTTGTGGACTACAACTGCCATCAGCCCTAGCCATATAGTCCGTGGTGAGGGCTCATGGGGTTTTTAGTGATGGGTGTTTACGTGGAATGGCCGCCTCCTCGAGGCACTGCTTTCCAAGTCACTTATTGTACACTGAAAGGGGAATACATTCTTCCTTAGGCTAATACCGAGCCCGCAGCATATTTGATAGTTTATAATCGATCGACTGGTACATTTGACCATATTCGGCCAGTACCATTTGATCGATTATAAAACATACCAAACATGTGGAGCGGGGGTGTTTCCTGCTCCTTGTGTTCACTATGTTTGGCCTTTGGGGTTGCAGGGGTGTCCCTCGCTTCCTCAACATGGGAGGCGGGGGACCAAAAAAAGGGGAAAAGAAGAAAAAGGGACCCTGCTGCGTCTGATCCGACCCACGTTGGAGGGATGTATCTGACATTGCAGGATTGCAGGGGACCTGGAGGCGAGCAAGCAGGTAAGTGGGGTGGTGTGGGGTGGCTAATTACAGGATCAACTTGTCAATCTTCCATCTATCTCCATTGGTTGACACAGGACACGCAAACTGAACTATACAGGTGGTGATATAGATGCATATGTTTTTAGGTGCCCACAGTGAAGCTGTTGTGCCTAATCTTATGATACAAGTTCTTTCCATGATGCGGTGGGTAAAGCCTCTTTCCCATTGGACTCAATGGTAAATTGCACCTACCATTCAATCCTGTAGTTGGAGGGATTCCATGAACCTTTAAGTAGTTGTGACTGGGGGAGTGATTTGTCAATCCTCAGGCTGAGGAGAGGCCTTTAAACTGGGGGGACAAGGCTTGGAACAGATTTTCAGTCAGTAAGATTGTGTGTTTCTCTTGGCGTGCAGGTGGAGGCGGTTGTAAAGTGCAAAAATATGCACCACAATTTTCTTATACCTCACTGGCTGCTGCTCTTCGCTTCTATTCTGCATCTGTTGCTTCAGCTTTTCTCACTTTCTCTTTGCCTTCTCACTCCTTGCAGACACACTCCTCCATAACCATTCACCTCCTCTCCACCCCACTATTCCCCTCTCCTTCCTTTTGCGCTCCAACCACTCTATCCACACAAAAGACATCCTGTCGAGCACAACTACTATTACCTATCCCTCTCGTCTGCCCCTCTCCTTGCCCATCACGCTCACATTTGGGCTCTGGCATGCCCTATATGCTCAAACCTCCTTTGTGCCTGGCCACTTTGATTCTCACGCCCCATCCCTTGCTGCCTTGTGCATTACGGGGGCACTCTGACCACTCCCACACCTCCCGTTTTTCTAAATGTGGTGGGGGGAGGGGGGTTAGTCTATTGATTGTCAAAGCTCTCGACTCTCGCCCGCCCTAAGACATTCTACCACTGCCATTTGAATTCACTGCTAGCCATCACCATTCTCATTTTCCCTGACTTTCACCCCCTTCTTCACACCTTAACCAATAAAACCTCTGGGTTTCTCATGGGAGACTCGACCTCCTATCGCACCCTGGCTCCCCCCCCTACCCACTACTCCCTTGCCTCACTACAGTCTTCCCACTCATTACAAGGGCAATTCCTTTAACTTTGCCTAAATCTTCTCATCACTTTCCTTTTCTGATCTCTCCACAGACCCCTCCCAGCCCTACAGGTAAGTGGTGTTTACTCACTAGAAATAGGCAAAGTCTCCTTTAAAAAAATAGGCAGTACCAACAAGTAACAGGCACGTGCCCATGCTTTATGCCAAACCGCGAGCTCCATGGATAGGTTTGCACCAGTAGTACACATAATGCCAGAGGAAGAAACTACTATTACTGAATGATTCGGGGAGGGAAAATGCATGTTTTAATGTGCATTAACAACGAGGCGAAAAATATTCAGTGTAATATTTTTACTCGCTTATAAAACACTCCTATTGGGAATTCTGACTTGTTTCACTCCCTAAAAAAGCATTTTACTTCAAACTTTAAAAAATAGGGAGTAAAATACTCCCACTTCAAAATCTTATCTGGAGCGCTGACCTCTCCCCATCCGATGGCTCGAGCCTCTCCTTCAGTATCTCCATTCCCCCGCCTAACTCTACCATTGCATCTACCCCATCTCAAAGTGTGCATTTTAAACTCGATTCCTTGCACCTCTACCTAGCCCAAGTCCAATCCTTCCATCTCATTAATCAGGCCTTCCTCGTCTAACGACCAGGATTTTTCAGCAGGTTTTTTCCAGTTTAGAGTTTTTTTCTCTCTGACTTGCCCTCCAGTGAGAGACTTTCATGGCCCTAGCATTGACCTGAAGTAATAAATAAGTAGCGCATAATGACTCAGACCTGGCCTTCACTCTAAATGGTGAACATGAGTTACGAACAATAACGTATTTGCAAATAAAATGGCTTTTGCAAGTTTAAGCATACGCTACATCGGGCCGACTACTGCCAATATGACACAAGCATTGGTAAGGCCAACCGTTTGGGCTTTTGTCTAATTTTGGGAAAGACGCTTGTCTGGCACGGCCCTTATGGTATTAACAGGCTATTGATGGTAGCAGGTGCACAATGCTAGGAGTACCCGGGCATCTAATAGCAGTGCCTGGCAAATGCCTAATACTTATACACAAGCAAAACGGATGGCTTTGTCAGTGCTTGTCTTTAACAGACTTCAGTGAAGGAAACGCATAATGCTTATAAACCGAGTGGCTGAAGGCAGACCTGGTCAAGACATGTTTATTGCATAAGTGGCACGTTTACAACTGCAAGCAAGTCATTAACACTCTTAAGTCTGCTTTGAGAAAACACTGTCCGGCACTTTGAGTGTAAAGTTTGAAATATTGATTAAAGCAGTTCCCATGTGGGAAGGGTAGGGACTGGGTGGGAATGGCAATAGTGATTAGCATGGACATGGGCAGTCAATAGGTGGGCAAATTACCAAACCCCTCCAAAGCTTAGTGTCCCTCCTCAAATGCCATTCCTCCCCATCTGTACTCTAATGCCATAGTTTTGGCTTATAAGTGTTGCAAGCAACACCTAATAACCCAACCTAAAAATATTTACCTTCCAATGTGATATTCTGAGACCCCAGGTGGAAGTTGTTTGCCAATGAACTTGGTGGCAAGCATGGACTCTTCCCTTGTTAGCGCTTGAGCTTGGTCTGTTCGGGTGTAGTCCCCTAGTGTCATTTGAGGCAGGCCGCAAGCGGCAGGGAACTCCTCCACAGAGCGCCCAACCCAGTCCATCCTCTCCCTGGCTTAATCGGTGAGCGAGCCATCCCATGGGCAACTAAAATGGCCACAAGGAGGCAGTGTTTGCCGCAAACTCAGAGGCTGGGAATCTCCGACTTGTTGTAAAATAGCACGAATCCTAGGGTTGGGGCGCCAGTGGCATTATTTAGTTGGTACTTTTTTAGTTTGGCAGAGTTTATTTTGCCCTTAGTGGCAGTGTTTTTATTGATGGTAACTCTTCCCTGTCTTTTGAGCCTGGCCAGGGGAAGAAAAGTGGCAGGGCCTTCCCATACGCCAGTGCCTTGCTGCAGGCCAACGTTCCAGAACAGTCTTCTATAGATGATCTTTTCCAATGTATTTAAATGGGTATAAGGTGTCCGAGGGTTCAGGAAGTCCTGCTTCGGGATTCTTGATGTGACAAACGTGGCGAGGGGGATCATTACCGATTAGCAATCTCCCTCGGTTATTCACATAATGTCCCTCTCCATAGGGCTTCCTTCCTGCTGCGTCACTCCGCGGCCGCGGGGGGTCAGTCACAGTAATTGTGTGTTTGTGTCGGGCGGCCTCGAGGAATACTGATAACGAAGGCCATGTGAATGGGCTGACTGAACAATGGTGCGCACACGCCTTCGATACTGGGTCCAGTTTCCCCTCCCCTCTGTCATCCGATATCTCCAAGCCCCTATTAATAACTGAGCGAGAACGGAAAAGTACTTTTTTTTTTTTTGGTTTTTTATTTTTTTTACGTGGGTAAAGATTGGTTTAATTACCAAAAGCAAATAGGTGCCAGTGAGTGGGCGGCACGCTGTTCGTCATTGACTGTGGATCTCCTCCATGGCCCGGTGTTTCCGGGAACATGGCGGCGTAAATCGCCGGCCCGATTCCCTGGCTGGCGTAGGGCGCCATGCGGGCTCAAGTAGCGCTCTGTTTATCTTTACGTCTTGTTGGGACCTGCTCGGAGCCGCCGGAAAAAAGAAGTGCGTACCTGTGCCAGTAGGAAGCCCGAAACCACGTTCTGTGCCAGCTAGGTGACCCAGGTCAACGAGTGGGGGAGAGGAGGTGCAATTGGGCACCTTCCCTGTGCTCGCGCCACTGTAACATTTCTTTCACAGTGAATGCTGACAGGCTAGCCAGAAAAGGAAACCCCTCTAGAGCCCAAATGGAGTTGGGTACTAGCCCAGCCGCATACTTATGCATGGGCCTACATTGTCTGTTAAAAATTTGACTTGCGAGCAAATGGATGGTTTAGCATTGTATATTGAAAACTGCAAATCGGGTATGAGCAAAGACAATTGGAACTAAAATTTCACGACAAGAGAACATCACTGCATGCAGTGTGTTCTGTCAAACCGCCTAGAAAGGGAGGTAAGAGGAATGGTGGTAATATGAGCATGCATGCCCTATTCCGTTTACGAGATACTAGTCCCGTCTTGGCTTTATCTTTGCATTCTGGAATATGTAGTCCTAGGTGTTGGAGGCCCGCTCCCGGTTCACTGGAGCAGGCCTCAGCAGATGTCTGGATCACCCGACATAGACCATGGAGCTGCGTCCACGTATCTCAGAAACCGCAGGGCACACCCTGTTCGCCCCGGATCACCAGAGGGGAACACCTGGGCTGGGGGCACCCAGCTCACCGGAGCCCCGGCTTTTGGGGCACCCCGGCCGAGGTTGCACCAGTTGCCGTGATTGCACAGCAGATTCATACAGTGGAGAAGGTGTTGCCCAGCAGGGGCACCGTCCGACTGCAAGGCCAGCCCAGAAGGCCTTCTGCACACAGCGTGGCACCAGCATGGTGCTTCCAATGATCACACAGGAGTCCGTTCTTGTTGGACTGACGATCAGTGTTGCCAGGTCAAAAGGAAAAAAATAAGCTGAATGCCCACTCAAAACAAGCCCAAAACAAGCTGACTCCCAACCAAATAAGCTGAAAAAACAAGCACACCTCTAAAACACTGTGGATCGGTCTTAAAAGTAAGAAAAATAACAATAATGCAACTATACATAGAGAAAACACAAAAAATGTTAGAACAAAGCATTTATTTAAAAAAGTATTTTATTTTTAAGTCGTTATTATGTGTGCTGGTGTGGTCCCCAGCTTTCCGCCTAAAAACATAATACCTCTCAACATCAACCTTCTCCATGCAATATGAAAGAGGCCTGGCTAGCACTTGTCAAACACAAGCATGTCCGCATGACCCATTCCATCCTGTGCCCAGCCTTCGCCTAAAAACATAACCCTCTCAACATCAATCTCCTCCATGGAATGTGAAAAAAGGCTGGCTAGCACTTGCCAAACACAAGCATCATATATGCCAACACTCCCGCTTTAGGCGGAGGGTCCCGATTTTTCATTTGAAAATACTGCAACATTTTCATTTCTCCCTCCTAAAATAATGGTACCCCCAATGCAATCCAATGGAAGAATTCGGTTCTCCCGATTTCGGTGAGACAATCTCCCTCCAAAGCAATGTAGATGTTTGCATGTATGCAAGCATGTCCACGTGACCCACACCATCCTGTGCCCAGCCTTCGCCTAAATTACTCCATTGTTTCAAACATTTCTATCATTTGTGTTATGACGTGACGAATTCGGCAGCACAAGAAAGCATATCAGTGTGTCCAGAGCTGTGGGAAAAAGTGGCACAAAAGGGAGGGCAGGGTAGGCGGTCTAACGCTGTTATCGGAGAGTGTCCTTAACCTTTACAGTACACTTAAAGTCACGGGTTCATACAAAAAAGCAGGATTTCCCTTGAAAGCACTGCATCTGGAAAAGTGAAGGCGCCACAGTAAGCCACGGTGATGTTAACTCCTAGACCATGATTTAAATAAGAGTTTAACTTCGCTTTGGCTTATTGTAGTACTTTACACATCCCTGCTGCGGCACAGACAGTGACCCCTGCTGGTAATGGAATTTAGCAGCAGGGGTCGCTGCGCCGCAACGGGAATTAGATTGAAGAGTGCAGACTGCCGGGGAAGTGATTCAGCTTGTTACGGTTTTTGCCCGCTTACCCCTCTTAACCACTTATTCAGTGAACTGAATAAGCGCAACAATAAGCGGTTATTAGGGGAAATAAGTGGACAAAAACCGCAACAAGCGACCAGCAAAAATTATAAGCGACTTTGGGCAAAAAGAAGCCCAAAGTCGCTCATAATAAGCGGACCTGGCAACAGTGCTGACGATCCGGAAGCGACTCGTCCTTTTTTTTATTAGCTTGGTCACATGGTTAGCACCATGTGACAATTATACAGATCCTGGGAGCTACCATGCTTCCAGGAGGGGTGGCACGCAACACTGGGCAGTGGTGGAAATGGGCAAAAATTGGTGGGGGAATCCCACAAGGCCCGAGGTTGGGGTGGAGTTTGGGGGGCGGTGCCAGAGGAGGCAGGGTTTAGGGGAAGAGCTGGCAGTTGACCTCCGATCAAAGGAAATGTCCAAAATAATAGTTTAAAACGGCACTATTTCTTTCATGCTGCTTCTTTTCAAAACTATATATCAATTCCACTTTTAACCACTTCCATGGCACTGGTGATGAGTTACCTCACTGTATGGATAATAGCTTTGACCAGTGTTGCTGAGTAAATATTCTTTAAAATGCACAATTTGCATCCCCTTTCATAAAAAATACTCCCCTTAAGGTACTATTCAAACAGGGTGAATTCTGTTTGCTATAAGCAACGTTTTCTTTTACTTGAACCCCACCCGGCAGAGCTCCTGCAACTCCTCTCTGAAAGCAGTTGGGTGGCTGCATCATGTGGGATAGTTCCGATGTTAATAGGGGTATTTATTTATTCATGCAATGTTTGTCCGATACAGGTATCCGACAAACATTGCATAAATAAATAAACCGTCCCGTGGCTGAGGACTGGGTCGTGGCTGAGGACTATAACTTCCTCTTGCGACCCCTTGCACGGGGCCACCAGAGGAAGTTAGTTTGATTGCGGGCGCTTTCTTTGTTCCCCCTCCCTCTGGCCGGATCCCGAGACAACTGTATCTTCAAAAGAAGGGGTCTCCCACCACTTTGTAGATTCATTCTGGTACAAACACCTGAGAAGGATCCATTGGACATCTTTTGGGAGAGTTGCACTTTCCAAAGCCATCAACCACTGAGGTGAAGGAGCACTACGAGGCAGAGGGAAGCTCTGCTCCCTCACCGTTCGCAGGGCACATTAGGGGTGACAGTTTCTGTGGCACAGGACCTGCCACTCTGCACCAGAATCTCCCAAGGCTGGGGGGATGCAATCATGCAGAAGTAAGGCTAGTGAAATGGGCAGGAAGTCCACAACTAAAATGTGTGTCACTGTTGTGTCTCAAAACCTACCTCTATCCCTAAGACTAATAAACTAAAGCAACTGCGAAAGGTTGATCTCTTCTGAAGGTAAACATGTTCTTTGGGTCTCCAACACACATAAAAGTTCCCAGTCTCTCTGGTAATAAAGTGACGCAAAACAATGTTTCAAAACACAAGATTCCAAGGCTACGGTTGGGCTCCTTTCCTCTTATCTTATGCTTATTCCTTTTAGGTCTCCTCAGATAGTGTCACTGGGCAATTCACAAGGTAATGCGTCTTGTATTCCTGTTTCTTTATCCTACCAACTTGGCACAGTTTGCTATCAAGCGTAGGATTTCTTCTAGTTCTAGGGTTTTTACCCTCTTGCTCTCAACCTTTCATGTGGGTGTGGGTCCCTAGACTCACAATATTCTACATGGCTTGGTTCACTCTCCTGCCAAGTCGGGGTTCTCTCGGGGACTGTCTGTTCCTCTCACAGGGTCCCACACCCTCGTAATCCTTGTCCCTTTAAATGTTGGTTTCTCATATGGGTGCAGTGCCTGACTCGCAGTGTAGCATAGTGTTTGCTTGGTTTACTTCTCTGCCAAGCATACAACTCTTCCTTGTTTGCTTCTTATCAGGGTCCAAGACCCTCCTTATTCTTGACCTCTTATTTGCGTGTGGGTCCCAGAACCTCACTGGTGTGTTGTCCGCTTGGTTCCCTCTCCTGCCAAGCATACGACTCTTCCTGCTTTGCTTCGTTCACATTCAGGGTCCCAGACCCTCTTCTGCCTTCTGTGTTCACCCCATTGCTTCCCCACACCTTCAGCGCCTCCTGGGCAACCCATGTATCTGTTTCCTTCCTTCCTTGCAGGTATCCGCGGTTCCCGGGCAGCTGTGTCCCTTTTCGAGGCTTTGGTAGTGTTCAGTCTTCAGATGCTTCCCGGCTGCGTGTGTTCTCTTGCACTTTTCTGGGGCCTGGGGCGTGCAGAGGATTCCCGCTGCAGCAACCCGAGTAGTCCTTTCCTGATGGACCACGTTCAAGTTCTCCCTTTCTTCCGGCTACGGCTTTCCATTTGGCTCATGTCAGCTGTTCCTGTTGTTCCTCCTTAGAGGACCGCTCTCAGCCCTCCGTGTGCCAGCTGAGCCGCTTTCAAACTCCCCTGTGGGATTGCTGTACTGCTTTGGGCCAATCACTTGTGTTGAGAAGCTAGACCTCTCACTCTGCTTCTCTGGAGTGATTCTTGGACTCCTGGCCCCAACATCGTGTTTATAGTACCAGTTTCAACACTATGCATATCACGTTGTACTTTCTGTTTTTTCAGTCTTGTCATGTATGCTAGGTTGACTGACCTGGCAACAAAACACATTGGCTGTATCCAGAGAGGGGAGGAGGATTTAGGGTTGAAGGAGTTGTGTATTGCAGCAGGATCCTACCGCGTTCTCTGTTGATGGTCGTCCCCAGTCACCTAGAGGGGTCCCTTCCCCATGTGATCCTCACTCGGTGCAACACCCCCAGGGGGACTACACCGCCCTGGCCCCATGAGAAAGGTCTCCCCCCACCCCCCGTGTCTCGAGAAGGGAAGTCATCCCCAAATTCATCACAGGAAGCAGACGCCAAAATAACTCCTCCTGTCCTCAAGCCCCTGAATTGGTTCTCCCAGCATCTGGAGGACCAGATCAGCCATGGCTCCCCGTTTTGCTGCCTAACCACTGGCTGAACTGACTTTGAGCCACGTTCGACGCCGAGGCCTTCCACCTGTGTTGCTTTTCGACACTCCTCCAAACCACAGTGCCTGCATCTCCAGCCCGCTCGACACTGCATCATGCCCTTGCTCAGCCCGTCACCTGCCGACTCCAACCAGTGGAGCGTCGCTCATCGACCCTTCCTGGTTTCGATCTGGCTTGTCGTCTAACAGATCCTGGTGAGAGCCCTGAGTCTCTGAACGCCGCCTTCGAGCTGCACAGAGCTACCTCATTTGAACCTGCTTGACGCCTGCTTACTGCTTGGGCCCACACGAGCTATGTACCAGAACTGTGATCGATCTGCTTGCACCACTGCTCAAGCCGGTTTCAATGACAGTTGACCCACCAAAGAACCAAAACAAGATAATATATACCAGTAACTGCCCCTCTGGTCCATTTTGGGCCCTAGACTGGTTGGGTCAATTGTGAAACGTTTTCATCCAGAGACCTATCCTTAATGTGGTTTATAATTTGCCTGTCATCTCTGTATTCATGCTTGGAGTTCGTCATTCATCTATTGCGTCTTCTCTACTCTTTCCACAGGGGTGGGTTTTGTAAAGTGTTTTCTAGCAAATGGTGTGTTTTGATTAATTATATATATTTGTATTGAACCTTGATTGGACATTCCCTTTATTTTGGACTCTTACTGTGTTTGAGTCACTGTTGGATCACATTCACACTTCTCTTAAGAGTATAGCCATCCCTGCGCCCACGTCACCACAAAAGGTGAAGAAGGTAGATCCCTCTACTGCGCCAGTTTTACCTTTTATGATTGTGTTGGCTCTCGGTTTGTAGAAGGGACGTCTGTGTGGTTGTTTTGACCTCTGCTCATCCTTGTACTCCTGTCGGGCAAAAGTCAATTAGGCGCACGGGAGCAATATGGTTCAGTGATCATTAAATTGCGGGGAGTGTTCTGGAGGCATGATGGCTACATGAACATATACATGTGTGCAGAGTCACGTGAGCAAATGCAGGTGGAAAAGTGGTGGCGCAATGATGGGTCTTGATTTTTGAATGTGCAAGCGACCGTGTGCCATTTAAGACTTTGCAGTGGGTTTTCCATTGGTTTCCTCAATTAAGATCACAAGTCCATCGCTCTCCTGCAAAGCTCATCTTTTGATGGCTCCTTGCTAGAAGGGCCAGGGGACGTGCACCCAGCTATATCGGCGACAACCCTAAGCATTAAAGGGCTTCTTCTGGGGCCAGCAAAACATTAAAAGGACTCGTGAGTGGGTCAGCCATTAGGGCAGCCGAATTCCACCATAAAGAGGGCGTTCAGGCACACAGGACATTGGGGGCCTGTTGGCTGCTTAATGCAAAACAGTACAATGGTTGGTAGGGAGCTTATAGGAAAGGCACACCCCTGCGCTCAGTTGGTTCTCAGGGTTTTAAGGGGACAAGCTCGCAGATTACCATATGTAGAGGTAAGAAGGATGGCTGAAACCCTGTGTGTATTGGCGCTGGATCTGTGAATAATGTGTTGTCTTTCCTCATATGACCTTTGATTAAATCAAGACTCAATAAACAACCAAGATTCTAACCATTGATTTATTGGAAACAACCAGATGTGAATATCGTTCACGGATCCAGCGCCGATGGACACAGGGTTTCAGCCATCCTTCTTATTGCAAAACAGCACTAAGCATGCATAAACATCTGGAAACGAGCCATGGCAAGAATGCAGGGTGTCGATTTACCACCCTAGTGCAACAAACTCAAGGCATCCACCGATGATGTGGATAAAAAAGGATCGTCTTGGGAGGATAGCTCAGGGGCAATGTGCTCGTCTTGGAAGCAAGACGACACGGAGCAAAGGTTCGATCGGGTCTGCGCTTAGAAACTGAGTATTAAGTGCGTTATAAATATCATTTTAACAAAAAGTGAATTCTGTTGAGGCATTGTAGCGACACAATTGCAATCCAGACTAGAAAACGAACTGCTGTATTAGCCTGCATCAGAACCACGACAGCACTTAAATACCACCAGTCTACACACACAAGTGAGCATGCGTACACCATCTGTGTGCATTCACTATAACGTGCCAGTAGTTGAGTTTAGAGGCACAGCTTTTACGATCCTGCACAGAAACCGAATTTGGGAATTGTACCCCTGTTGCTGTATTACCAATAGTGGCAGCACCGTGCAGGTTCAGGTGTTTGCCAAAGAGCCGAGTCGTGACCAAATATGTGTGCCCTGCTTCAAGAAGGTAGTCTGAGAACGTCTCCGTTTTCTGGAACACTAATTTTGAACCAACTATAGACGTCGCCAAGGGGATCAGCCACTCAATGAGATTGATCAAGGAGTTGGAACGAGAACCACAGAGAAACTGGAGAATGTCAATTGCGGGGCACAGAACCATGATTGTGACGCAAGGCGAAGAGGGGAAATGGCACTGTTGTAGATCTAAATGCCATTGCGCAGCCCGCGCCCCATATCCGGCTATTGGAAACGCGTGCTGCATGTGGTAATAATGATCTCCGTTCCTGAGGTTCTGCAGGAGGTGGTGCAATATGAGTTTTGAGGTGGGGATAGTTGACCAGGAGGAGATGCAGGAAGAGGGTTGCAACGGCTATTGAGTCGGCATGGAAGACCATTGCAGTATGGTGATCTTTTTCTTCCCACGTCAGAATTGCAGAAAAAGTGGTTTGGTGCCCGGTAGATTCTGAGCGGCCATAACCATCATCTCGATGAAGACTTTCCGTGGGCCTTTAGGGATCAATGCATAGCTCAAGAGTGGGGAAACTCCCGGTAAAACACAAGATTCACTCTTCACTGGCTGCCAGAAAGGAGCGGATGGACATGCTGCGAAACCTTCATAAGGACGGTTTAATCCAGCCAGGGTTTCGGCTGATCCTAGTGGTCATTGCAAGCAAAACAATTGGTGAGCTATGGCTGTGAGTGGTTTTTAGGATCCCTTGTCCCACTACCACGTACACACGAAATAATGACCTTGCCTTTTATTGCCAATACTACTGTATTGACTTGCATTCCGAGTATCATTTAGGTAGAGTGGTACCCAGAATTACAAACACTAAACCCGTCCATAAAGCCACACAGTTCTTTGCAGGAGCCAAGAATGCTATTTAGGCTAGCATCCACAGCGCGCCAAAGAACCGCATCATTTGTTGAAAAATATTGTGTGCAATGGCATTTGAAGATTTTCTTGTATATGGGCGATCTGAATCTAAACACAATGTGTAGTATTGGCAAAACAACTGGCTTTCTTAAAGCATCATGCAATGACCTTTATAGAAGGAAAATAAAAACGAATTCGCAGAAAGGTCAAGAGGACATCATCTCGGAGGACAAAGTGAAGCCAAAGGGAAGGCCTTTGGAAGGTGGTCAACTAAATGCCCACACCAAAAGATACGCATCAATACCTTTAGATCCAACTAGGAATTCTGTGCCCGATTGATAGCCAATTTTGCCTCAGTCAAAGAACCAATGCGAGTGGTACGAAAGGAGGAAGTGGCTTGTTCGGGAAAGAAGCAAAACACAGTTTTATGGAAATGAAAACTACTTGCATCGGTTGCAAAATGTTACCAGTGATTAGTAGCGCAAGTAAACAGTTAATGTCAGTAGGTACTGGTTGGGGGTGCTGTTGACCCAACCCAATGGGACAAATGAGAGAACAATAGCTTGAGCATTGCAAGTACCAGAAATCCACTATTCTGTGACGGACCAGGAGGCGACATTCACTTTGACGATTTGACCATTTCAGATCGTACTTGCAGCTTGGAACATACCCTGCAAGTATTACAGGGCTGACGTTTTGAACTTGAAGCAATCACAATCCTCCACATAGCATTGTATCTTTAAGGGAAATTACCACAATTGCCCCCATGAAGGCCCAGGATTGTATGATCTTTTGCTCCATTTTATTCAACAAATGTGCTGCAAAATGTAGCATTTTTGGATTGCGCGGCTCCACCACTATGCCTGGTTGCTTACAGTAATTTGGGGTAAATATTAATGTCCCTTCTAAAATATTCACCATCCGCCACTGAACATTAATTATTTAAGAACCTCCTGACTGCTCAGGCAGCAAAAGCTGCCCCTTCCACTAGGTGAGCTCCTTTAAAAAGCTTGGTTCCTTTTTTCTTGCCAACAGCAGGAGTGAGTCTCTGATTAGTCTGCTTCCCCCATACTGGTTTACAGTACTGTAGAACCTCTAGCACTCCACATGCACTGTCAGACAGTTTAACAAGGTCTGTAACCTGCCCCTGTCACAAGGGGGTGGGGGGAAAGAAGGACCTCTTTACCAGGGTAGAACCAGAGCCATTCTTACCCCATATGGGTATGGTGGCAGTTAAGACGTTACCATTTCCTGTCTCCTCCAAGTGCCCATCTTAACATGTGCAGTACTAACTTGCATCACCCCATGCTTCTCAACAAAAGTGCTGGCCAAGTGCTCTCTCACTCTCTCTCTCGTGCGCGCTCCCTCTCTCGCTCTCGCTCTCTCTCTCTCGCTCGCTCGCGCGCTCTCTCGCTCGCGCGCTCTCTCTCTCGTGCGTGCTCTCTCTCGTGCGTGCTCTCTCTCGTGCGTGCTCGCTCTCTCTCGTGCGTGCTCGCTCTCTCTCTCGTGCGTGCTCTCTCTCTCGTGCGTGCTCTCTCTCTCGTGTGTGCTCTCTCTCTCGCGCGCTCTCTCTCTCGTGCGCGCTCTCTCTCTCGTGCGCGCTCTCTCTCTCGTGCGCTCTCTCTCGTGCGTGCTCTCGCTCTCGTGCGTGCTCTCGCTCTCTCTCGTGCGTGCTCTCTCTCTCGTGCGTGCTCTCTCTCTCGTGCGTGCTCTCTCTCATGCGTGCTCTCTCTCTCTCTCTCGTGCGTGCTCTCTCTCTCGTGCGTGCTCTCTCTCTCTCTCATGCGGGCTCGCGCTCTCTCTCGTGCGCTCTCTCTCTCTCGTGCGCTCTCTCTCTCTCGTGCGCGCTCTCTCTCTCGTGCGCGCTCTCTCTCTCGTGCGCGCTCTCTCTCTCGTGCGCGCTCTCTCTCTCGTGCGCGCTCTCTCTCTCTCGTGCGCGCTCTCTCTCGTGCGCGCTCTCTCGTGCGCGCTCTCTCGTGCGCGCTCTCTCGTGCACGCTCTCTCTCGTGCACGCTCTCTCTCGTGCGCGTTCTCTCTCTCGCTCTCTCGCTCTCTCTCGCTCTCTCGCTCTCTCTCGCTCTCTCTCGCTCTCTCTCGCTCTCTCTCGCTCTCTCGCTCTCTCTCGCTCTCTCGCTCTCTCTCGCTCTCTCTCTCGCTCTCTCTCGCTCTCTCTCGCTCTCTCTCGCTCTCTCTCGCTCTCTCTCGCTCTCTCTCGCTCTCTCGCTCTCTCTCGCTCTCTCTCGCTCTCTCTCGCTCTCTCTCGCTCTCTCTCTCTCGTGCGCTCTCTCTCGTGCGCTCTCTCTCGTGCGCGCTCTCACTCTCTCTCGTGCGCTCTCACTCTCTCTCGTGCGCTCTCTTGTGCGCTCTCGCTCTCTCTCGTGCGCTCTCGCTCTCTCTCGTGCGCTCTCGCTCTCTCTCGTGCGCGCTCTCTCGCTCTCTCTCGTGCGCGCTCTCTCGCTCTCTCTCGTGCGCGCTCTCTCGCTCTCTCTCGTGCGCGCTCTCTCGCTCTCTCTCGTGCGCGCTCTCGCGCGCTCTCTCGCTCTCTCTCGTGCGCTCTCTCGCTCTCTCTCGTGCGCTCTCTCTCGTGCGCTCTCTCTCGTGCGCTCTCTCTCGTGCACGCGCTCTCGCTCGTGCACGCGCTCTCGCTCTCTCGTGCACGCGCTCTCGCTCTCTCGTGCACGCGCTCTCGCTCTCTCTCGTGCACGCGCTCTCGCTCTCTCTCGTGCACGCGCTCTCGCTCTCTCTCGTGCACGCGCTCTCGCTCTCTCTCGTGCACGCGCTCTCGCTCTCTCTCGTGCACGCGCTCTCGCTCTCTCTCGTGCACGCGCTCTCGCTCTCTCTCGTGCACGCGCTCTCGCACTCTCTCGTG
The DNA here is from genome assembly GCF_040938575.1 of Ambystoma mexicanum. Lineage (NCBI taxonomy): Eukaryota > Metazoa > Chordata > Amphibia > Caudata > Ambystomatidae > Ambystoma > Ambystoma mexicanum. The sequence continues at coordinate 1,222,902,627 of NC_090923.1, forward strand.
CACGCGCTCTCGCTCTCTCTCGTGCACGCGCTCTCGCTCTCTCTCGTGCACGCGCTCTCGCTCTCTCTCGTGCACGCGCTCTCGCTCTCTCTCGTGCACGCGCTCTCGCTCTCTCTCGTGCACGCGCTCTCGCTCTCTCTCGTGCACGCGCTCTCGCTCTCTCTCGTGCACGCGCTCTCGCTCTCTCTCGTGCACGCGCTCTCGCTCTCTCTCGTGCACGCGCTCTCGCTCTCTCTCGTGCACGCGCTCTCGCTCTCTCTCGTGCGCGCTCTCGCTCTCTCGTGTGCTCTCTCTCGCTCTCTCTCGCGCGCTCTCGCGCGCTCTCGCTCTCTCTCGCGCGCTCTCGCTCTCTCTCTCTCTCTCGTGCGCGCTCTCGCTCTCTCTCTCGTGCGCGCTCTCGCTCTCTCTCTCGTGCGCGCTCTCGCTCTCTCTCTCGTGCGCGCTCTCTCTCTCGTGCGCGCTCTCGCTCTCTCTCTCGTGCGCGCTCTCGCTCTCTCTCTCGTGCGCGCTCTCGCTCTCGTGCACGCTCTCGCGCTCTCTCTCTCGTGCGCGCTCTCGCTCTCTCTCGTGCCCTATATCGCTCTCGCTCTCTAACTGCGCTTACCTTGAGGGGAACTGAGCCAAGGTCCCCTAGCACGAAATCCGACTTTTTGCAGCGTGGGCTGTCATTATTGCAGCACAGTGGCCCCATGCAGAGAAAAGGGGTTGAACTTAACCCGCTCTTTTAAACTTTCTGCAATTGTGATCCCTGCCAGGTGGGAGTAGAGGAGGGCAAGGGTGGACATGGTGTATGAGGCCCACCGGAAACAGGAAGGTGTTTGTTTTGAGGGCGATGTCTGCTAGCTCCTCCTCTGACCAAGGGACAAGCGGGAGGAAGGACGGGGATCAGAGCGGGGAAGCAATTTTTGAAATGGTTGAGGTATTGGTTGATGAGAGCAAGTGGTAAAGAACAATATTAAATGTTAAAGGATATTTGTACCGTGCACTATCACCACTGTAGTGGTCCCCTGGTGCTCTGGCGGATCTGAAAATGAAAGGGGGTGGGGGCTTGAGTTAGTGGGGGCGAGCGCAAAAAGTGCTAGAGAGCAGTGATGTGCTGTTGGCAGCTTCAGTTCAGTTAACACCGTTTGCTGAGCTTTGGGGTGCTTTCCGTTCAGTAGCAGTCATGTGCTGTTGTGCAAAGCTGTTTTGTTGCTGCGGTGTAGTGAAGTTTGTGCGGTTTGTTGTGCTTTAGGGTGTGGTTGTTTGGTTAGAGTTTGAAAGGTTTATGCAGACGGGTGAAATTGTCAGTGGGTTTGAAAATGTTAGCGGGTTATAAAAGAACAATTATAATCGTGAGTGCGTGTGGAAGACTAGAAAGTGTATTAAAGAGCGAGTGTGGAGAGTGAATGTGGAGTTAATGGGTGAGTGGTGAGTGGGGGAAAGGTGGAGTGGTAGTGGTAGTGTGTAGGAGGGAGGAGTAACATTGAAGAGTGGAGGCACATAGGAGTGTGCGACATTAGGGAGACAGGGGAGGAAGACGCAGGGAGTAGGAGTAAAGGTGGTTGGAGGAGGTGTGAGGAATTCGACCATCCACACGGTGGGTGTGCACTCAACTCTGGTAAATGTGTGGGGATAATACGCACACATTTTTATTTTCCTGTGCTCACTGCATGATGTACACACAGACCTGTGTGCTCTGGGTGGACACAGCCTACAGGCGCCGTTCCCCCTGTCAAATTTAGTTGGGATATGACAGCCAGGATTACACCATGTCATCTCAGAAGGGGGAGCGCCAAACCTTCCGCCAACCATGGTCAGCCTAATTATCGAACAAAGGCTCCATGGATCCACTCTGTCCTTTTTGTTTAGCCCTGCAGATGGTGGCAGCAATTAGCATAGTAATAGTGTACTTCAAACAGGCCCACATGGGGCCTGGCTTCAGAGGTTAACAAAGGAGACCAGAAACCCCATCAACCTTTTTGATATGCACTGTGTCAACCTGAAACCATCTCCTGCCTCTTGATATCAAGGGCAGTGACCTGTCATGTCTGCGACTGAGACCATTACAGTAGTCATTCCTGCAGGGGGACCCCATTCAGAAGGTACGAGTATGTGGATTGATGGTTCCAGAGAGACCCCTTGATCCACAACAGACAGGAAGATGGGTGGGACTTAGTATTACACGTTTTCATCCCTTTACCTTTTCTGTTGCAAAGCACTCTGGTTATGACCTCACGCATACAGGAGATTGTTGGTGGGGAGCCAGGATTGGTTCATTAAGGTAGGCTTAGCCAACACCAATCAATGTGGCCAATTTGGCTTCGAAAGAGGGTTGAGCCCCTCTTTTGGGCAGATTATCTGAAGGCTTCACCAGAAGCAGGAAAGAAGTAGTCTGCATTGGACCCTGGCTGAAGGTACAGTCGACCTTACATCTTCTGCCAGTGAAGGAAGGCCAGGACCTCTAAGAGAAGTACGATCCCTCACCTAAACATCTCCCAGGGAGCAGAGGGAGATGCTTAGTATAGAGGACCCTCAGGCAGCACCAGAACACAAACACAAATTGAAAACTGTTGTTTCTGAATACATTGGAGGACTACTTCACTCACCCTCAACACTGGAACCTCTTCCTGATTCCTTTTTATCTTTTTCCTTATTCCGGTTTTTTGTTTGTCAGCCTTGGCGCTTTTATGCCTCAAGGCCCTTATCCCAAGTGCTTTTAGAAATAAATTAAAGAAAGAACCGGTACCCAGCCAGCACACAGCATGCCCTGCTAGGCTCGGCAGCAAGCTTCCTAGCTGGGAAGTGCAAGAGAGTCTCCGAACCAAACTAAGGACAACGCAGCTGCCTGCAACACACTCCTCAGCTTTGGGCCAGCCACCTTAAAGGGTGACGCGAGCCCAGTTAAGAAGCTAGGAGTACATCAACAAGCATCTACCGATGTACGTCTTAAAGGACATTTTCGAGCCAGTCGAATCCCTCGTGCTACAACCAACTGCACTGCTGACTGTTACGCCGCAGTCGCTAACACCGTCTTGAGACGCCTTGACAATGCTTCAGGACTGCTGACAAGCACAGATTCTTGACCTCGAGCCGCCATATAGGCCAGTCTGCTGCCATCCATCCGTCCAGCCTTGCTCACCGAACTGCCTGCCGCCTGATACTGCAGCTGTCTCCTGTCTGTAACTGTTTGCAGAAGGTGCAAAGCACCCTGAACCCGACTCTACACTATTGATCACCAAGAACTTCCACAAGGTACATTGTGGTTCTGCCCCTCTGCCCCCTGGGCCTTCTCCGAAGGCCCCAAGTGACATTTAACAACCCATTGCTCTGTGTTGAAAACAAATATCCTTCACTATTGCGACTATACCGACTACTCGCCTGTCAATATCCAGAGTGCATCCCTTTTCCTTCTTTGAAGCAGTCTGTCCTCTGCCTCCCTTTACAGGGTGGGTTGTATTTTGTAGTGTGCTAGAACTGTCTGTTATAATTAAGTTGATATTTTTATACAACCTTGACTTGACAGTCCCTTTTTATCATTGGGTAATTGTATTTCTGCTGTGTTGCAACTAACCAATGATCCACGACCCCTCGGAGATGAGCCCGCTGTTCCATCCACGTTACCAAAATTGGACAAGGTGGTTTATAATTGACTTGTGTTTCCAATATGTGCGGATCCCTTCTGGTGTACTAGAGGTGTGGGGGTAATTGATGGTTTAGAAACTGATATTCATCCCTGCACCACTGGTGCTCCGGAACTTGATTCATCAAAGGAAGGGAGTAAAGCATAGAGGTAGATAGGGGAACATAATGGCATGAAAGGATGAAGATCCAGTGCGGTGGAGTGTCTGAAGGAAGATTCCCCTCGCCCCTTCTATCTACTAACCAACTGATAGTGTAGGGTGAGTCCAGGGAGTCGCTGAGGAAGTCTATGTAGGAATGGCTTTTGCCTTTAGTTGATCCTAAGCAGACATTAATGGGGAGGGGGAATATTTATATATACTAACCCAGGGTATAGGCAAATCTGAGTTTAGGTGGAAAATGCCAATTCTAGACTAGAGTAAGATGGACAGCCCCACTGAATATTCATTAAAAAAAAAACCTTGAACCATCGGAGGGAGTTGGACTATTCTTTGAGCCATCTATGACAACTGTCATTGGCCAGGGGTCTGGCATATTTCTCTGGTCTCTTTACTCTTCTAATGTGTTGTGGCTCCTTCATCTTCGACTACTGCTCTGCTGGCACACCGATTCGCTCCGAGGCTCTCATTACGACTTCAGCCAACAGTATTCCAGATCTCGCCTTTCCTGTTCCCTGTTGTCGGGGATGGGGACAGTGGCTGCCGCCTCATAGGATTTTCCGAGAGTAGGCAGCGCTGCTGCTTTTTCTAATTTTGAACCAATTTCAGACTATATTTTTTTTTCCAGCTACTTTTCGTAAGCTTAAATCGGCATCACCTTCTGATCCAGTCCCGCTGTCTCTTCAATCTCTTCCAACTGATTCCATTGCACTTTCACTGCCACTCTTTGCCGTTCTTTTACGAGCGGATTTATTGTGACCTCATTGAAACCCTCGATGATGCTACTATTGAGGAAACCACAATTGGATCCTCTGTCTCCAGATAATTATCGTCCTATTTCGCTCTTGCCCGCTACTATGAAATTGAAACTATTGTTACTCCAAACTCTCAAGATTTCTTGAAGAAAACCGGTGCCTGTACCCGTTTCAATCTGGGTTCAGGCCACTTATGGGGACAGAATCGATAAAGATATCAAATCTGGACTATCTGGCCCTACTTCAGAGAAGTTTTGATTCTCCTGGATCTCTCGGCGGGTTGGACACCATTGATCATAAGATTATCTTACTGCGACTAGTACAAGTGGGTTTGTCAGGTCCAGTCTTGGCTTGGCTTTCTACTTTCATGTTGGACCGTATGCCGACTGTTTCACTGCTGCCCTTTTCACTCCTTCTACTCCTGCCGTGTGTGGGATTACTCCGGGGTCATCCTTATCCCTGCTACGCTTTAACTTATATTTGAGGCCTTTAGCTGACCTGATTGCATAATCTGGCGGTTATTTTTATACCTTTGCTGACCATACACAGCTATTTTTTAGGATTAATTATCCGGCAGCAGAACCTGCCACTAAGCTTAAATCCTGTTTGTAAGAGATTGACCGGTGGGTGACCTAAACATTTTTGAGGTTAAACAGCGAGAAAACAGATTCTATTAGTGGCTCCTCCGAACACTCACTCTCTCTGGCATTCTGACTTTTGGCCCTAATCTCTGGGCCCTTGTCCTGCCCCCAGTCCCTCTGTTAAAAGTTGGGAGTTGAGTTTCTCCCCTCGGTTACAGAGAAGGGCAGATCGCAGCGATCTGTAATACAGGTTTTTAAAAAACGAGACGTCTGAAGAAAGTGCTACCGTTTGTCCTGCTGAAGCTCCGGGCAACAGTAGTCACAGCCTCCATAATGGGAGCATTGGACTACTGCAACTGTATCTACTTGGATCAACCGGACTTTCTGATCCAACGGCTCCAAATACTACAAAATTCAGCAGCGTGTGTGGCATTATGTGCCGAGACGGTCCTCTGCCACGCCTTTATTTGCTAGGCTGCACTGGCTTCCGGTGAGAAGCTGTATAAAATGTAAGGCACTGTGCGTTACACACCAGGATTTTTCTCTTACTGAATTGGCTTTTCTGCAGTCGATACTCATCCGCTATACATCTGTGCCCCTGGGCTCTGCTTCCGTTAGTTTGTGGCAAGTTCCACGCTTCAGCAAATCTAGAGCAGGCAGGGGCTCGTTTTCGGTTTTGACTTCTAGACTATGGAACTCACTGTCTGTGTACCTGCGAGTGATCCCGGATCATCTGCGCTTTCGTAAAGGCTCCGAAGACCACCCTATTTTGAGGAGGCTGCAATCACTCTCGCCCCCCCCTGCTTCGGGCTGTTTTAGCGCCCAGATGTCTTTTTGGCCTTGGTTGCGCTCTAGAAATTCTTTAATAATACATACATTACATTCCCGTTGTTATCCTAGTGATGCTTTCTTAAAGGCTCTGCATCACAGATCCCTTGGTGGAAAGTCTACCTCCCTTGCAAGTTTGTGTATGGATGTTGTCTGGTCAGTTGGCCACAGTACATAAGTGACTTTGCCATAACCGCTGGGCAGAAGATGCAGCGGAGCTTGAAGAAAATGTGAACTGGCAGGACCTGCCCCTGAAACTCGGTCAGCACAGGTGTGATCTATTTCAATGTTCACTGTCCCTCTGCTGCCCCTGGCATAATGTGCATAGTGCCTTTCCGGTCGGTGTTGAGGATGCCACTGGGTTGATTTAAGCCGCGGTCTAGGTGCAAGAAGTCTACTGCATCGAAAGCTACTGGGAAGTCGGCTTCTGGTTCGTATGGTTTTCAATATGGAAACCAAGGGTTTTGGTGGCCATCTGGGGCCTGAAGCTTTCTAGAGTTATGTCAGATAGTCCTGCATGGACGGAAAAAGCCCCATGTTTTTAACAGTCTGTGTGAATTCGAGGATTGTATGTGGTAGGCACTGAGCTTCAGGAGGTGGATCTTTGCTCCCCCAACAAGCCTTTCAGGTGCAGTAACTCTGTCATGGTGTCCTTTTTTTATTTCACTTTTGTGGCACAGTAGTAGCACTGTGGCAGACGGTTGATCTCATGTAATTTTGTTTCCCTTACGTTATCGCAAGAAGCTCTTCTGGCAGTGCGCAAACGCCATCTCCGTGCTGTGGGCAAAGTGTATTGCTCAATGTGTGACGTTAGTGTGTGGACGGGTTGCTGTTGACGTGAAGGCTGCGCCTCAGTCGGTCATAGGACATAAAACTAATTCTGGCACCAATGGGGAAAAAATGCGTTCTTTGGGGTAAAATGTCGAACACATTGTGCATTTGAAAGAATGTTGGTTCAGTGCCACTGGACAGAACTACTAGCGGCACAACGAAGTACCTCCTCATCTGGCCCACTTTGGCCAAAAAAGGGGCCCACACTTGCAATTTGGGCCTGCAATTCCGGCATTGCCCTATAGGCCAGTCCGTGCCCGGCCACGTATAATCCATACTGCCCATCATCACAAGCCTTTCTGAAGAGTGGGCCAATGCGGACATGCAAGTGGCCTGCCAGAGTCTTCTTAATTTCTCCAGATGTTTTGAAGGACTAATCCCATGATCTTTCGACATTGCCTTTGCGAGTTGTGGCTGATGGAAGTTGTAGTCCAAAACATCTGGAGGGCCAAAGGTTGCAGACCCCTGCTGTGGCTAAATCTGCCCACTGCAGTATTTTGGGGAAAATGTAAAATCCTTGAGGAAGGCTCAGCGAGATGGAGGGTTTCGGCCGAAACGCACCAGGGCAAATAAAATGGCTTCTAAAATAAATAAAATGGGTGGAACCCACGTGGTCGCATCTTAGTTGGGCACCTACAGCATTCGTCTTTCCAATTTTGGGGCCACTAATCTGGGTAATTATGCCAGCTGCGGTTTTAGCACCAGGAGGCGGTTTGTGAAATCTGCCTAATAATATGGAAGTTACCTGAACACGTGGGGCACAGGGTGGTCTGTCGCCTCATCTGCAGCTGTTAATCTGAGCCATACTTGCCCTGGCGTGCCTGTCGCTTTGACGTGCAGGGACCTGGCCGTCCAAAGCCAGCATAGCACGGGTGTGCTCGCGCGAACGAGCCCATTGTCTGACGCCACAGCCCGACATTGTCTCTGAAATCGGGCAAATGAGGCTGCGCGACCTTTCTCGATCTGGGCCAAAGGGAGAAGCGCTCGTGGAGTGTTCCGGAATCCATGTCTCTTCCCCTGAATCGAGAATGTTCGATGTTTGGGCTTTCAACAAAAAGCTTCTATGGTAGCGGCTCTAGTATGGGGGTAATCGGGTGTTATTGTGACAAAGGTCCCATGAAAGAGCTAGGATGGGCTTTCAATTCCATGTCATTGTCTCTCTATCTCTCCCACTTCTATTTTTATTTCTCCCTTTACCTTCGTTTCTCTTTCTTTGCCTCCCTTTCTCTTGTTTTTCTCTTTCGTGTTTTTTTTATTTTTTTTTGTTCTTTCCTATTCGCCATTTAGTGTCTCAGAGGCGCCCCTGCTATGGACCATGGTGGTCGCGGCAGCATACATCCTAATCGGAAATTGAAAGGGGTATTGGGGGTGTACCAAACAAGTTGGTTCACAAAGAGGGTTCCTGGGCGCTCCAACGCAACTTTATCGTGATCTGTATCAACTACTATTCCAGCTCTAGGATGCGCGCGCTGCTCGGCGCATGTGCCCACCCCGCCCCCCCTTCCCGGTTTTGGGAAGGCCTGGCCCTACCAGTTTACTTAGCAGACTTACTACAAGTCTTATCCAGCCAGTGTAGAGGGAATACTTCTCGTGAACCGACACAATGATCCCCTTCATGCCATCGTGGGACTGTCTGTGTCTGCTTCCTACATAGCAACGCCCCCCCCCCCCCCCGCTCCCCTACCCCCTTGCACGGTGCCAGCCACTGCTGCTTGCCAAGGAAGATCTCCGTCTAGGCTGCGGTGGGCTCGCGGCTCAGTCCTGGCATTCTTTCTTTGCCATGGTTGCACTCTTATCCCACCCTGTGCACCCTCCGGCTGTCCAATGTACACCTGCATGCAAAATCGTGCCCTCTTCGTTCCCTGGCAAACGCTCATGTACACAACTTAAGGTACATGGGCAGCCTATTTTCGTGATATTCTCTAGTACCTGTGCTGCTGGCTTGTGTTCTATCCAGGCGAGGAATGGGGCCGGAAGTAGGTTGCCTACCCCCTGCAAAAACTGTCTTGCTGGGGCCCCGTTCCACGTAGACCTGTGTGGAGGATGGGGCTGGGCTGGGGATATGGTCGGGGTGGGGGCGGAAGGGTGTAACATTTTGTCAATTTCCAGCACTGGTTATATCCTGTATTAAGGTATGGTTACAACATTATTGTACAAGTGGTGCACATTTCTTGGCAAGATGGATTCTTTGCTCGTGATCCAGCTTGCAATGAGCCTGCACAACTTTCTACAGTAAATTAAATGGTTCAGTGGCACACGGAGCCTGACAATGACCGTTATTTAATGTTGCGTAAAATGTGTCATTAAAAAAAAAAAAAAAAAACAGATGAAACCTGCCGTCCTGCTGCCTCCTGTGCAGCGTTTCAGAACCCTAGTCGCGTGGTCGTTCGGGCCATCGGTCTGGTCACGCTGAGAATGGGAGCTTCTTTGGCATCGCGCAATCTTGAAAGTCTAGATCTGGAACAATCTCATGGCAATACTGTGTCTCCAGTTGGAGAGATCTAATGAGGGACATCATTAAATGGAACATGGCTCTATGGGCACATGGATCAATATTTCCTTCTGCTGACTCTATGTTCCGCTTGATTTCCAAAATCGATGCGCTTGTTTGACTTCCAGAAGATGCACCGTTTGAGACGGAGCACCCTTGGTTTCGTGCTGTAGCCTCTGGAAAGGGGTTTTATTACTGCACTATTCAGTAGACTGGGAGATTCTGGTTATATCCTTAAAGTGGGCTACCCCTAATTACTGTGCTTACTGTCCACTACGCATGGCTTGTTTGGCATAGCTCATTTGAACATTGCTCTCAACTCTTTTATAAAGGCATCATGGCAGTGATCCGAAAGAAAACGAAAGCCTATTTCAAATCTGTTAATACAGTAATCTTCTACACTGTAGTCTGTAATCATGTCTGTGTTCAAGTGTCACCTGGATTCTTAGCAACAGGCTATGGCCTTTCCCTGAGGAGCTGGAACTCTTATCTCAACCCTGGATTATTTCTGGAGGGAAACCATGCGACTTCCAGATCAGTTTCTTCCTCAACCACGAATCGTCTAGTGATTTGGCTTCCTCCTAAAGGACCTTAATTTCTCGTTCTCAATGGAACATATCACTAGTGTCCTTGTGACTAATCGACTTCCGGGGCCACCAGTGGTCCAGGGATGAATATCGGTTTCTGCCCCAAACCTCTAGTACACCAGCAGGGACCAGAAAGGATTGGAAACGCAAGCAAATTAAAACCTCCTTGTCCCATTTTGGTAACATGGACGGAACGGCAGGCTTATCTCCAAAAGGGTGTGGATCGTTGTTTAGTTGCAACACAGTGAAAATACAATTATTACCCAGTGCTGAAAGGGACTGTCCAGTCAAGGTTGTATACGAATATCTACTTTATTATTATCACAACAGACAGTTCTAGCACACTACAAAATACAACCCATCCTGTAAAGGTATGCAGAGGACACAGTTTCAAAGAAGGAAAAAGGATGCACTCTGGATACTGACTGGAGGGTATATTAATTAATCACAATAGTTCAAGGATACTGGGTTCCAACACAAAGGGAGCAATGGATCATAAAATGTCACTAGGAGACTTAAGAGAAGGACCGGGGGACAGAACCACAATGTGCCTTGTGCTGTAGAGGTTCTTGGTGCTTGACAGGGTTGAGTCGGTTCAGGGCACTTTGCAGGTTCTGTGACAGAGTTCAAGACTGGAGACAGCTGCGGGTATCGGGCGGCAGGCAGTTTGGTGAGGGAAGATGGACGGCTGCAGGCTAGACTAAACGGTGGCTCATGGTCAGGAATCGTTGCTTTAGCGGTTCTGAAGCACTGGTTGAGACAGAGTGCGGCTTGACAATTGTCAGCGTTGCAGTTGGTTGCAGCGTGAACTTTGCTGGCTCAAAAAACTTCCTTTAAGGCAGACATTGGTAGATGCTCGTAGAGGCACTTTTCCCAGCTTTTTCAATGGGCTTATGTCCTTTAAGGCGGACGGCCCAAAGATGAGGAGTGTGTTGTAGGCAGCTACCTTGTCCTTGGTTGTGGGTTCAGAGACCTTCTGGCACGCCTTATCCAGGAAGCTTGCTGCAGAGCCCAACAGGGCATGCTGTGTGCTGGTTGGGTACCAGTTCTGGAGCGGCTAGAGGGTCCTCTGAGATCTGGCTCTCAATCTGTTCCCTGGGAGATGTTTAGGGGAGGGATCTTGCTTCCCTCTTTGGAAATCCTGGCCTTCCTTCACTGGTGGATGATGTAAGACTACTATAACTTCAGCCAGGGTCCAATGATGAGTTCTTCCTTCTGATTCTGGTGAAACCTTCAGATCTGCCAAAAGAGGGTATCTGCCCTGTTTTAAAGCCAATTGTACCACAGGGATTGGTGTAGACTAAGCCTACCTTAATGAACCAATCATGGGTCCCCACCAACAATCTCCTGAATGTGTGAGATCACACACTACTGCGACCCGGGGGGGTGGTAGAGATTGACCGATTATCTTCACATACAACTTACGATATTAATATAACCAAAATACACATTGCAGTGAAACTCATTGAAGCTAGAAGGCAGTTGGAACAATCCAGATAAGGAAAAATATATATACCTCACTTTATTAATAAATATTAAAAACAGTACATATTCATACAACAGTGCATCACGAAAAACACAAAAGACATCTGTCTATACAATAGGACATACAAAAGGGAGAGTGGAGATTTTATCAGTCCTACTTTCACATTAGAGAAATTCGACTATAGCAGTTATATTTAACCGCTGTTAGAGAAAGAGTGTCGACATGTTTCGGCCAAAGGTCAGATTGGACACGTTCTCAAGTGTCCATTCAGGAACAAATGAAATGGCATACTTCAGGACAAAAATGTATTTATAATGAAGCTGATGTGTAGTTTGGATGAGACATCATGGATTTAATTCCACTGGGTCAGGTGTGCTGGAGTAGATGCAAAATTTCATCCGTCTCAGAATTTTTATATACGTCTGGCGGCACAAATCATAGAATCTATGGCAAAGTTCACCACGTCAGTTGGTTTAGTCACCAGCGCCCTTTCCACTGTGTGTTAACACTGCGTCTTCTAATCCCGCAAAGGAGCTGCATGGATGGATCAAAAGTGACCACAAAAAAAGGTGGAGGTGTACACCCCTCTCAGAAGGCTCGTAATATATCTGCCGTGAGCGGCAAAGTAGCAGCCTCTTGTACTGGTTACACTTGAAACCCCGGGCGTCTGAGCGTCCGATTGAAATGCTGGGCACGTTGTTGGCACATGTGTCAAGTATGAAGCAATAGTACGAAGTCTGTAGGGATCTGGGCCTCGGAGGTTCAGAGATCACTCGTCCGCTTCGGGTGCTGGCTAAACTTAGGAGTTTGTGCCAACAACGTGCCCAGCATTTCAATCGGACGCTCAGACGCCCGGGGTTTCAAGTGTAACCAGTACAAGAGGCTGCTACTTTGCCACGGCAGATATATTACGAGCCTTCTGAGAGGGGTGTACACCTCCACCTTTTGTTGTGGTCACTTTTCCTCCATCCATGCAGCTCCTTTGCGGAATTAAAAGACCCAGTGTTAACACACAGTGGAAAGGGCGCTGGTGACTAAACCAACTGACGTGGTGAACTTTGCCATAGATTCTACGATTTGTGCTGCCAGTGTGCCGCCAGCCGTATATAAAATAATTTTGAGATGGATGAAATTTTGCATCTACTCCAGCACACCCGACCCAGTGGAATTAAATCCATGATGTCTCATCCAAACTACACATCAGCTTCATTATAAAGAAATGTTTGTCCTGAAGATGGCCATTTTATTTGTTCCTGAATGAACACTTGGGAACGTGTCCAATCTGACGTTTGGCCGAAACATGTCGACACTCTTTTCCTCTAACAGCGTTTAAATATAACTGCTATAGTCAAATTTCTCTAATGTGAAAGTAGGACTGATAAAATCTCCACTCTCCCTATTGTATAGACAGATGTCTTTTGTGTTTTTCGTGATGCACTGTTGTATGAATATGCACTGTTGTATGAATATGTACTGTTTTAAAGTGAGGTATATATATTTTTCCTGATCTGGATTGTGATAACTGCCTTCTAGCTTCAATGAGTTTCACTGCAATGTGTATTTTGGTGATATTAATATGGTGTTAAGTTGTATGTGAAGATAATCGGTCAATCTCTACCACCCCCCCCCCCCCGGGTCGCAGTAGTGAGGGGTTTTCAATTCTCTGTGCTTGACGCACCCTTTTTGCTCCCTGATAAACGTCCCGTTTTGAGAATTGCTTCCCCGAAAACAAAAATTTGGGATTTTGCCCTTTATTTGTATAATTCGTGAGATCACAGCCAGAGTTCTTTGCCACAGAAAAGGTAAAGGGGTGAAAACATGTAAATCTAAGTCCCACCCATCTTCCTATCTGTTGTGGATCAAAAGCTGCGGCGAGACCACACTGTCTGGCTCCTGCAAACCACATACTCTTACCTTCTGAATGAGGTCCCCCTGAGGGGTGGACTACTGTAAACCTGCAGTCCAAGACATGACAGTTCACTGCCATCGATACAGAGGGAGGGAGCTGGCATCAGGTTAACACAGTTGTATATGTAAGGTTGTTTGGGTTTCCTGTCTCCTTTGTTAACCTCTACAGCCGAGCCCCATGTAGGCCTGTTTGAAGTACCTTTTAATTGGTATGCAAATCTCTGCCACCAGCTGCAGGGCCCAACCAAAGAGCAGGGCGGATCCATGGAGCCTTTGTTAATCAGCTGGCAATGGCCGGGGGAATGTTTGGTCCACCCTTTATGGAGCTGCATAGTGTACTCCTGCTGTTATAGCCCAACTGAATATGATAGGGCGGACTGTGCCTGTAGGCTGTGCCCACCCAGAATACACAGGTCCATGAGTTTGTCATGCTGTGAGCATAGGAAAATGTGTGTGGATTAGTTGGTTTGTCTACCATCATTCCATTTCATCTCTCTCACTCACACTCACTCACTTCATCCCCAGGAGAAATATTTGGGACATTCCAAAACTTTTTATGTTTAAGGATATTTGTTTTGTTTATTTATTTATTGTGCGCACCGGACCCTGAGGTAGCAGGGCGCAAGAGAACAAGGAAATTTACAGCTTGGTCATAGACGTTACAAGTTACAGGTTGTAGAGCAGGCAGAGCGGACATTTCTTGACTCTGCATGGTAGTGCAAATGCAGGTGCAGATAAAACAGTCAATCAAATCCATGGCAGACGAACAGTATAGGAAGTCAGTGGCGAGCGAGCAATATAGTGGGTCGTTGCGTGTCAGGTGAAGTACAAGTGGAGGTGCGAGGGGTAGAGTGTCATTTATATCGCATTCTCAATGAGCCATTTTATGGTGTTCTTTCTGAAGCTGTTGAACGTTTGGTCAGATCTAAGTGCATGAGGTAGGGCGTTCCATAATTGCGCTGCCTTAACTGGGAAGCTGGATCCTCCAATAGTGGCTAGTTTAAATCTAGGCACTAGGAGGCAGCTAGGGCTGACTGTCCTTGTAAATCTAGTGGGATTTCTTCTGTTGAAGCGTTCTGAGAGGTAGCGGGGGGGGCTTTGTTGTTTAAGCATTTGTGGATAAGGGAAGCAGATTTGAGGTTAATTTTTTCTTGGGTGGAGAGCCATCTGTGTTTGCGTCTTATTTCTGAGATATGTACTTTTCTAGGGATACTTAGGGCCGCTCTAAGTGCATTGTTTTGGAGCACTTGGATTCTATTGATGATTTGTTTGGTTGTCCCTACGTAAAGGGCGTTGCAATAGTCTAATTTTGATAAGATGAGGGCTCTCGCTAGGATAAGACAGCTGTCATCTGATAGGAATTGTTTCCCAGCTCGTATTAGTTTGCATGTATAGGCCGTGGATGAGGCTAGTGAGTTCACCTGTTTGGTTAAGGATAGTGTCGCACAAGGTAAAAACCTAGGGTTTTTACTTCTATGGCGACCTTGATAGTGTTGCCATCGATGAAGGATGAGTAGTTTTGGTTGAGTTTGGAGATGCGGGCTGCCGTACCCAGGAGGATGAGCTCTGTTTTGTCATCGTTCAAGCAAAGGCCATGGTTGGCCATCCATGCTTGAACGATGCTATAGACTCTGTTCACCAAAGCCAGATCTGCAACGTAATCCCCAGTAAGTGGTAGGAGAATATGGGTATCGTCTGCGTAGTTGGTATAGGTGATACCCAAATTATCGAGATCGTCGAAGAGTGGCTTGGTGAAGATGTTATACAGTGTCGGCGAGACACAGGATCCCTGGGGCACTCCACAGGTGATGGGAATCGGGTCTGCTGCCGCTGCGGGGGAGAACACCCTCATGGTCCTGTCATTAAGGAATGACTGTATCCAGACTATAGCCTCCCCTGAGAAGTGAGCCGCCGAGTCCAAGTGATTGCATAGGACTCTATGGTCCACCAAATCCAAGGCGGCTGAGAGGTCTAGAAGGAGCGCTCATTTGCCCTGGTCTCTGAGTGAGTCTATTTGGGCCTTTAAGTCGATAAGGGCAGTTTCTGTGCCGTGTTGCGGACGGAAACCAGATTGGCGGGCGCCAAGGAGATGGTTCATCTCTAGGAAGTTCTGGATTTGGGTGTACGCTACCTTGTCTAATATTTTTAGTAAGAAAGTCACCCTGGTGATGGGTCTATAATTTGTGGGAATGTTGGGGTCCAATGTTTGCTTTTTCAGAAGGGGGAGCACCCAAGATTCCTTTAGATTGTGAGGGATGGTGCCCGTAGTGAAGGAGGCATTAATACGTTTTGTGATGAAGGGGGCTAGATCTCTAGCCGCGTCCTTGATAAGTTGTGCGGGGCATTGGTCACCTTTACAATTAGAGGGTTTAAGAGTCCGAA
Organism: Ambystoma mexicanum; assembly: GCF_040938575.1. Taxonomy (NCBI): domain Eukaryota; kingdom Metazoa; phylum Chordata; class Amphibia; order Caudata; family Ambystomatidae; genus Ambystoma; species Ambystoma mexicanum. The sequence goes on from NC_090923.1 coordinate 1,222,918,255, forward strand.
TGGTCTTCTCTACCTCAATAACTGAGACCTTGGAGAAGCGGAATTGGGTGGATTCTTTGGGTTTGGGTGTGGAAATTTTGTCCAACGGAGGTTGGGTTGGTAATGAGGCTTTCTTTAGGGCAATTTTAGTTTGGAGGTTGGTCACTTTGTTGGTTAGTGCCAGTTGTATGTCTGTGCACCAGGTTTTATCTTTAATGGAGTCATCCTGTACTGCGATCGGAGTTTCCAATTCTTTTAAGATGGAGAATAGCTCCTTCATACTGCAGTTGGCTTGGGTGAGCCTGTTATTATAGGTTTCTTGTTTGGCCAGGATAATATCTTTTTTGTACTGCGAAGAGATGTTTATTAGGTTGGTTTTGTTTTCAGCGGTAGGATGCCGGTTCCATGCTGTTTCGCATTTTCTCTTCTGTAGTCTTAGGTTTTTTAGGTGGGGTGTAAACCAGGAGTTCAGATGCTCTTTTTTGGTTTACTATTCCTACGTTTAAGCGGAGCAACTCTGTCAAGAGCAAAGGACATGGCATTATTGAATTCATCCACTAGGATGCCTGGGACGGTATGGTCAGGTAGAGAATTAAGTTTGGGTAGGATGTGGGGCAGAATATTATCCGCTGTGATATTTTTCTTATTTCTGGTTAGAGTGGGTATGGCGGGCGTGGGTGTTGAAACTGTGGGTCTTTTAGTGTTGAGGGTAAAGGAGATAAGGTGATGGTCTGACCATATTTGGGGGGCAATGGCTGTTATAGAAGGGTTACAGTTGTGACTGGCAATCCAGTCAAGAGTTCTTCCTTTAGTGTGTGTGGGAGTATTCACAGTCTGCGTGAAACCTAGTTCTGACAGGGTATTGGCTGTGGCCGTAGCCTGGTGGTCATTGATATCGTTGAACCCTAGGTTGAAGTCTCCTAACACTAAGGTTTGAGAGGAATTTTTTAGCTTCTCAGAGATAACAGTGGTAATATCTTCATTGAAGGTGCTGATGGGGCCAGGGGGTCTATAGAGGAGATAGATATTTAGTGTTTGAGAGTTAGAGGTGGGTAGTTTGATAGAGAGAAGCTCACAAGATTTAAGGGAGGGTGTGGAGGTGATTCTCATAGAGAGATCAGATTTGGCGATAATTGCTATTCCTCCACCACGTGCGTCTGGTCTGTCAGCTCTGAGGGTGGTATAGTTTTCTGGGACGGCCAGAGTGAGAGCCGGACCTGCTGCCTCGTGGAGCCATGATTCAGTAATGGCGATGAAGTCAAGGTCATTTTCCCGTATGACATCTGCTATGTCAGTAGCATGAGCGACTAATGATCTGGCATTGATTAAAGCAGCTTTTAATTCAGGTTCTGGCTGCGCTGTGAGAGGGAGGTTGGCCAAAGGTATATTGTTTCTGGGGTAGAGTTGGCATCTGGGAGGGGCTGTGGCTACCAATGGTCGAAGTAATTTGGGTCGAAGGTGTTCCAGGTTAATGTTGTATTTAATAATAGGTTCGAATATTTTGGGAAGTCGAGCCCGGAGTCTAAGGTTCCTCTGTGCTAGAATGCAAGGTTTGGAGATAGGTTGTATGTGGGCTCCTGGGCCCTCTGTGGACAGAAATGTAAGCATGGTCATATAGACAATGGGAAGTATAACTATCAGATTGGTGAGTGATGCTTGGTGGACTGGGTTAGGCAGGAAGGAGTACATAATGTTACTATTAGTAAACTAGTGGGACTGGACTTAGCTTCTAGGTTGGATACTGGGCAGAGTAGGCTAGGTACAGTCGTCAAATACTAGGTAAGATAAATGCAGCAATCAGGTACTAGGTAATAGGCTAAAAGCAACCGTCAAATGCTGGGCTAGGAGCAGTAATCAGATACTAGAGGCAGCAGTAATCGGGTAAATGCAGCAATCAAATACAAGTCTAAAGCAAGATAAATGCAGCAATCAGGTACTAGGTAATAGGCTAAACGCAACAGTCAAATACTGGGCTAAGAGCAGTGATCAGATACTAAAGGCAGCAGTAATCTGGTAAATGCAGCAATCAGATACAAGTCTAAAGCAGCAGTCAAATACTGCGCTGAGTGCCTTTGAAGCGTAACAATGTCTAGTATCTCAGTTAGTGGAAGTACAGTAACTAAATCAATTGGTGCCCCAGAAAAAAGAAATCCGGTTAATTTAGTGGTGGCGCAGGCTAAGCTATTGCGCAAACTAGGTGTTAATGTCCGAGCCTAATTTGAACAGGCAGATGGGCAGTGATATGTGGGAGTCTCAGAGTAAGGTCTTAGTCTACCATGTAAATACAGACCAGTGACGACATGATACAGAGTACATGGTGGGAAGGGTGAGGCAGTCCATACTATAAATGCTGGGGCGCTTAGTTGCAAGCAGGGATGAAACAGCATACATAATGTAAAGGTACTTTCACAATGCTCATATAGTGTCCATTAGACATACCTTGTGTGGGCAGTTCAGCAGGCAGAGTAACTGGCCAACGGCCTGGAAGGCGTGGACAGGCTGGGACAGGTAGGTAGCCTTAGTACTGTAGGCCTTGTTACTGGAGGCCGGCGACGCCTACCGGTTTGCGGATTGGCTTGTACCGCGCACCATCACCACCAGAGTGGTCCCCGCTCTGGCGGATCAGAAAAGGAAAGGGGTTAGGGGTGAGTTTGTGGGAACGAGCGGGATAAATGCAAGAGAGCAGTGATGTGCTGTTGGCAGCTTCAGTTTGGTTAACACTGTTCACTGAGCTTGGGGGTGCTTTGCGGTTGGTAGCCTTTGTGTGCTGTTGTGAAAAGCTGTGTGGTTTGTTTTGTTGTTGCGGTGTAGTGATGTTTGTGCAGTTTGTTGTGTTTGGTTAGAGTTTGAGAGGTGTATGCAGAGGGGTGAAATTGTTAGTGGGTTGGTTATTGGCCTCGCTATCTAGAAGTGATATGTTCTAAATTTCCATGTTCTTTCTAGATGTGGCACATGAATATCTCTGCATTTCTATCTGGATCCGGCACTGGTTAATATTCACAATGATGTCTATATATATATAGCGCACAACAATATTACAATTGTATCCCAATGTGGCACTGGCCACCTTTGAAATCCTGTCTAGATGTGACGCAGGCTAATGTTCACAATTCTACGTAAGTGTGGCACTTGGTAACCTTCACAATTCTATCCAGATGTGATGCAGGCCAGTGCTCACAATTGTTATCTAGTTGTTAAGCAGGTTAGTGTTAATATCCTGGTCTGCTATGGTCTGAGGGCAGGTAGAGTGGCAGGGCTTCTGGAGTAGAGTGATTGCTCTACTGCCCCTCCCCACCCCCAGGCCACACCTACCTTGATGGTTTCTGCTGGTGGTTGGCTGGCAGCTGGCCTCCCCTGCTGACACCTGCAGACACAATCTGGAGCTGCCTCTGTGGGAGCCGCCCTTTGACTTGGTGCCCTTAGCCTCAGGGCCCGCATGGGCAGAGGGCTGCCCTGGGAAGGTCAGTTATGAGCAGATGGATGTACCAATCGTGGGAGGCGGGAGGGGAAGGGTGGTACTGGGTAAAGGCCAGACCCAAACAAAGGACTACACCCCAGGGACTGTACACTCTAGATGCAGGCCAGCACAATAAAGTGAGGGTCAGAAGCCACAAAAACACTAGAGAAACCCACCAGACTAGCACACACTGATCAACAAAAACGATTGGAAAAAAAACCTCTCCTCTAGAGTACATGAAACAGGGCAAAAATAGATTACAATCAATGTACAACTTCTCACTGAGCATCAACCAGCCCCTAAAGCTGCTTCCAAAGTGGTTTGCCTGCCAGATCCTTCCAGATTGCAGTCCACAAAGCAAGTATAAAAACTTTTATGCCAACACAGAAGCACGATCCCTGGAAGAAACACTAGAATACCTGAATGATACGCCAATGCACATATTAAATGTGAAAGGGGAAGATGTTTTGAATACCCCGATAACCACGACAGACATGAATAGCATTTCAGGACTTCCTTCTCTAAATCCCCTGGACCAGTGGCCTGACGGTCACGTTTCATAAAGTGTTCCTCCCTAAATTAGCCCCACGTCTCCTGTAAACTGAACTATTACAGAAAGGCACTTTTCCAGCTACTATGAGTGAAGCAATCATCACTGTAATAGTAAAGCCTAATGAAGAACCCACCCCCTGTGCATTATGTAGGTCTAAATCATTACATATAGATACTATTTTTTGCAAACTTTGTATCTGATCGCTTAATGTTACAGGCAGCCCTGTTTATGCATCCTGACCAATGTGGATTCCTCCCAGGCAGGTTAACGACCCTGAACCTATGCAGACTGTTGGCGATTATGGCCCATCTTGCTATAACGGAGGGGTGGCTGTGTTATTGAACCCTGAAAACACATTCCACTTGCCAACATGGGAGTTCCTGTTTGCTACCCTGAAGCAGTTTGGGACTTTGGGCTATTACTTACAATCTGTGAGGTTACTTTGTTGTAACCCTACCGCAACGATCAGCATGAAAGGTAAGCAGTCGGACTCAATCGCCATAGGCAAGGGTTCTAGTGGGCTGCCCTTGATCACCCTTCTTTTTTGCTATTGCCGTGGAGGCATTGGTGGCCAAAATCAGAACTCCATATCGAGAAGCGGTCTAGTGCTAGGAGGCAAAAAAGAAAGTATAACCCTTTACGCAGACCAGAGGCGTAGCCAGCATTGTCTAAAAAGTGGGGCCTGTAGCTAATGTAGTTGGGTCCACTGCAGTCACATTAACATCTGTAAATGCCCACGCAGTGCTGCTGAGTGGGCATTTACAGGTTTTTGGGTGGGCCTTGCCCACTCAAGCCCTACCCTGTCAACGCCTCTGGCGCAGACGCTGTCCTGCTCTTTGCTAAGACTGCAAGACTAATCTGCACCTGCTCACTCAAGCGGTGGGACAATTCGGTCAATTCTCAGGGGTCCGGGTAAACTGGTCCAAATCCCTATTGTTTCCCCAAACAAATGAGACTTCCAAGCCATCTGATATCGGAGAGTATATCGGTGGGCAACATTGCCTGTATGTACATATGGAAGAATATCTGGTATGGCCAAGTGGAACTTTTTTTCGAACAGCTCTAATCACCTCTGATAAACTTAGTATGCCATCCCAAAAATCCTAGGATAAAATGGGAAAAGCTGATATGCCCTATACCGCAGGGAGGTCTGGCTGCACCAGATATAGAGCTCTATTACCCGGTGGCTCGAGCCCAATTTGCATCTCACTGGATGCTGGGTTCTTTGTTCTTTCCACACTTGAGGCTATAGAAACTTCTGTCCATGCGCACTCACTTGAAATAACCTTACTTTCTCCCAAACCGATTGATTCCTGTAAGTTCGACCCAGTATCTTGCACCATGAAGGCCTGGGGGGAGGTTGAACACACGTGTGAATATTCCATTCCAATCCACACCGGAACTAAACCACTGGAGCATTAAGGAGCCTGACCCTACGTGCGACGAGGATAGAAAGAAAACCTGGTCCATTTAAGCTGTATATTTCATGTACGTCCTGTACCCAAGACGGTATATTCGTTTCCAATGAACATTTAATTTAAAAAGTCGGTAATAATTTTTGTATGCTCTTTCAATACCATCATATGCACTAGGCGTTGAAGGCCTGGAGCCCTCATTTTCCCCAGGGACCACCCTGTTCTCCCATCCTTAAATACATAGTATCTGCTAAGAGCCATCAAATCATGTGCCCGCTTTATAAATGAGTGCAAGACCCGTCTCTGTCCCTCATCTCCCCACATCCAGAGAAGTTGGGCACAATGGGAGACCCCAGGAGACCACTAGGGGAAGAGGCCTGGACAGGCTTATGTGAGTACACGCTTATGGTCTCCAACACAAAATATACATTTTGTACAACATTTTACTCCAGGCCCACGTCACCCTTAGCTGCCAAGAGAAGTATGACCCGACACAGAGTGGAACATGCACCAAGTGCCACTCTGAGAATGCTGATTTTGCCCCCACTTGGTTTGGTCATGCCCGGCAGTTTCTACGTTTTGGGAAACTAACTTAAAATGAATCTTGAAAATAGCCATCCCTGCCATTCCTCAAGATCAAACATGCTGCCTCTCTGGGGAAATGAGTGGTCAGACAGGAACCTAACAAAAATTGGTGTCTCTGTGTGTGATAATTGCTAAATGTTGTATCTTGTAAATCTGGTCTAACCACCAATCTCCTAGCACCCACACCTGGCTAGGTGACTTCATTGGATCTGCGACATGGCACCTGCCTATCGAGAGTCGGATCACCAAAGATTGCCCCATAGACATCTGGGCACCTTTCCCACAGTTTCTCCAGGAACTTACTAACAATGATCAGCAATTAAACTGCCGAAGTCCAAAAAAACATTGTAATTCTGAGAATGTAAATTGCCTCCTGTATCACCCCACAGTTAGAAGTCCATTGTATAAAGCCATGAAGGCAGTGCTCAAGACGAGCGTACACGCCGGTGGGCGCAGCCAGCCTCCCTCCCTCCCTCCCTCCCTCCCCCCCCCCCCCCCCCCCCCCCCCCCCCCCCGGTTAAAATGAAAAAAATTGAATGTTCACTTTGAATTTAAGCCGACCTCGGGTATCGAACCGCAATTTTCAAGTTTGCAGTCCGACACTACACCACTGCACTATATAACCTGATGTTTATTATTTTTCATCTAAAGGTGAAATGTCTCATTTCGGTACTGCAAGTTCCAAGGAAAACTTTTGAATTGGTTCTTGGAGTTTAAAACAAGCACACCTTTTAACGTTTTTAAAAATACTATTAGAATAAAATATCTTCTTTTGGTTTTGTGTGTTGTTTTTATGAATGGCAAATGCCATTCGTCCTGTGCAATTTGAGTGGTTATGCAAAGCCAATGTAATGAAATGCGCATATTTCACGTTGATATGCTAATTTCTGACGAAGTCACATCAGATTGCGTTGTTTGATGAGCCCTGCCACTTTAATTTTCAGGACTTGACCCCAGGATGCAGGCTATAATAACTGTGAGACGGTGAATAGGAGTGGGGATACTGAGCACCGGGGTCAGCAATGCTCTCCTTCTCTGCGGTCGGTGACTTCCTACCCCACACGCAGGCACAGCTTGCAAGACAGATCTGCTCGCCCTCACACTCATACAGTCAGTCAGCCACACCTCACCTGCTGACACACATGCATTGGTGGTGCTGAAGTCATCGGCGTGGCTGACGCTGGGCCAGCCTCCGCCCCATGAGGCAGCATTCCACGGCGCCTCCCCGCCCTGCTGTTGACATGAGGTGGGAATGGGTGAAGAAACTTTGCGCTGCGCCTGAGACGCAGCCCATTGCGTCCAGCTGCCCCGGCGAGGCACGGCTTCCCCGACAAGGACGAGGTGAGTGGGCCAGACCCTCGATTTAGGCTGCACCCACCCACCCACCCTCCGCCACGAGCACTTCTTTCCATGGTGTACTCGGTACAGGGATAGCTGAAAAATGACTGCTACCACAGCCACATTCCCAGCCATCTTGCGTTCACCGAGACTTGTATTAAACTAACCTCCGTAGTTCCCTCCAGGCTCTCAAAATCCAAAATGCCCCTACCTGAAGACCTTTCGTTTCACGGTTGTGTCGGAATCGGAACCTACCTGGTAGAGTGAGCGCCTCAGTGAGCATACTCCGAGCTTCCCCGGCGTTATTCCCTTTAGCACATAGAACTGCTCTCCTGACGCCCCCGGAACCTTTCAAGCAGCAGTGGGGCGCTGACGGCCACATGCAGGCAGGGCACCTGTGCGCCTAACCCCGTGCAGCGCCAACACGTTCATCTGTTTACGGCCTCAAAGCGTTGAGCATGGGGATGTGGCCAATGGCGAGTCCTCCTCCATAATATACACAATGGATGTGTTCACAGCATTGCGTTTGTGTGCCATTTAGATTGACTAGAATACATCATTATTTCAAGTTACCTGAAGAGATGGCGTACATTTATAGTACATGCTTCCGTCACGTGCTTCTCCACGGTCTCCCCTCTACGTTTCCCACTCTGCTCTTACGCAAAGCCCCTTCTTTGAAAGGAGACTTTTGTGCTTCAGAAAGAGAACGGCAAATTCGTCGGCCGTCTTTATTTCCATGCCACGCGAAAGCGCATATACTCCTCATCCCAATAGCTGCCCGCATCCCTAGGTCATTTTTTAGTTGTTGTGGGGAGGGGAACGTTTCTCAGCTCGGGGCACACTGTTGTATATATTTTGCATATTTCCGCAATGTGCGAGTGTGTTCCTGCTATTAGAATGTACACAGGTGGGATCCAATAGTTGCACAATAACCCCCATCACATAAAGGCACTCTTCGGAGTTGCCCCTCTCCCAAAGAGCCGTGCTTTTGGTTTTTGCTCATGCGAAGGCGGTGTTGCTTATGTCACCTTGCAATTGTATAGCACCTCCTGTCTGTCATTGGGGCGTCAAAGCACTTTAGGTAGATTTTCAGTCGTTTTTTTGCCATGAGAGGATTGGTGATATGTTGGATATAGTCTGTGTGTGCAGTCGGAGGACCCCAGATCAGAAGTTGCCTTTCCAAGTCGCTCAACGGACCCCCACGTCACTTGGGCAGCTCATTCTATTCTAAACGTGGTCCTGAAGTGGCGCTACACATTTTGGAATTAGACCTCAGCGGCCCAGTAGAAGCTGTTTGGAAAGGAACCCATTTTGCTAGGTTATTTGCGTCAGTTTGAGGGGAGTGGAGCCAGCGAGCTGCAGGAGGGGGGGGGGGGGATGCACCTGGTGATTGGGTGGGACTGCTTCATGCTCATCCTATAGCAGAGCTCGCAAGTGTTCCCATTTCATGCGCGAGAGAGACATTTAGACCCGTTTTTTGTTGTTGCTGCAGTTCTGGATTTTGGCAAGTCCCACCATTCCAAGAAAAAAAGCAGGTCTTAATGCATTTCTCAAGCGTGGGATGGGTGAACGGCTCTGCCGTAGGTGTTTGCTGGGGAGCTGCGGAATTACCACTTGTGCAGAAGGGCCGTGCAAGGGACATGGCTTCGCAGGAACCCGACGTTCGGCTGGAGTCTTGGAACCCGATTTTAAGTCCTGTGGTTAGACTCTGGTGAACGGAGCAGGAGAGGTGAACCCGTCTAGACAGTCGACGGCTCTTCGTGGCAGCGCGTCAGGCCAGGTTAGTAGATTCAGGACTAGACATGTCTGTCGTTCCATGGCGGGTCCCAGATCAAACCGAATGAAAGCAGGAGCACGCGATATGTGACTGGTATATCGCCGACCATCCATTCAAGAGGTGTACTGGCTAGGGGGGGGGGGGGCGCTGCAGCACAGCCGCCCTGGAATGGTTTGCCTTTTGGTGCTCTTGTTTCTGCTCCCTGCCCACCAGAGCTTCTGATGGTCGTGTGTGCGGTCTCTGGTTGCTGCCTCCAGGTACACTGACTGCGTAGTTTCCAACACGACCCATTCCAATCTGTAGGTGCTTATCTAGTCTTCGTTTTTTCTTTGCATTCTGGGATGTGTAGTTCTACTTTGCCCGTTATGAAAATCAGACTACAAGTGCCAGAATGCAAAGAAAAAAAACAGGACTCGATAAGCACCTATATATTGGAGTGGATCAAGTTGGCAACTATGCGACTGGAGTTACATACGCACGAGACTTCCCATTGGGAAGGTCAACTTTATAGCTACAGTAGCAGCTGGTGGCAGCATCTGGCTTAAGTGTTACTTGTTTGTGGAAATACCCTCCTTTCTTAGAGCGGAAAGCAGCTTGAGACCCCTGTTGGGTGCATACATTATAATGGAGACCAAGAAATACAGCCTGAAGTTAATAGCCACCGATTTATGATACGGCCAGCCAGCAGGGAGCTGAAATACTAAATGCCCACTGTAAAGCTATACTTTTTTGTCAGCAAGAGGCTGATGTGGCAGAACCAGTGTTAAAAGGCAACTGGATGATAGCACTTCTTTATACCTCGAGGTAAGCGACAGCGGGAAGGGCTCCAGCAAACACAGCCTGTAAGGCAGCGCTGTAAAGCACACATTTAAAGCCCCAGAACGAAAGTAATTGCGAGGCATTCGACCATCTGCGTGGTTGGTGTGCGCTCACCTGGGCTTTTTTGAAATGTTTTCATTAAATGGAATGATACATACCAACCTTAGGAAAATGTGTGGGACTAATTCCTATGCTCACACCACGACAAACGCATAGACCCGTGTACTCTGGGTGGACACAGCCTACCAGCATAGTCAGCCCTGTCATATTTGGTTGGAATGTGACCGCTAAGTGTACACTGTCCTCTCCAGGGAAGGAGGACCAAGGAAACCCCTGCCATGGCCAGCTTGATTAACCAACAGTCTCCATGGATCCGCCCTGCTCTTTTGTTTGGCCTGGCAGTGATTAACATACTGATTAGGGGATACTTCAAAAAGGCCCACATGGAGCTTGGCTGCAGAGGTTAACAAAGGAGACGGGGAAACCCCAACAACCTTTCATATTTAACTGTGTCAACCTGAAGCAAGCTCCCGCCTTCAGTATCAATGACGGTGAGCTGTCCTTTCTGGGACTGCATGTTTACAGTAGGCCACCCTGGTAGGGGGACACCATTCATAAGGCACGAGAATGTGGTTTTCCGGAGCCAGAGAGTCTGGTCTTGCCACAGCTTCAAAGGGGGCCTTCCACTTTAATCAGGAGCCACAGAGATGCATTAACCAGAGAGATTCTTTGATTAATGACAGGAAGATGGGTGGGACCTAGTATTACACATTTTCACCCCCTTTACATTTCCTGTTTCAAAGCACTCTGGTTATTGCTTCATGCATACAGGAGATTTATGGTGGGGACACCAGGGTTGGTTCGTTAAGGTAGGCTCGGCTTGAACCAATCCCTCTGGTCCACTTGGTTTTAAAAGAGGGCTGCCCCCCTCTTTTTGCAGAGCATCTAAAGGCTTCACCAGAAGTAGAAAGAAGAACTAATTCTTGGACCCTGGCTGAAGGTACAGTCTGCCTTACATCTTCCGCCGGTGAAGGAAGACCAGAATTTCCAAAGAGGGAAGCAAGATCCCTCCCCTAAACATCTTCCAAGGAACAGTGGGAGACCCAGAACTCGGAGGACACTCTAGCCGCTCCAGAACCGGTACCCAACCAGCACACAGCGTGCCCTGCTAAGCTGTGCAGCACGCTTCCTGGATAGGAAGTGCCAGAAGGTCTCTGAACCTACAACCAAGGACAAGGCAGCTTCCTGTAACACACTCCTCCGCTGTAGGCCGTCCGCCTTAAAGAACGACACAAGCCCATTGAAGAAGCTGGGAGAAGTGGATTGACGACATCTACTGACGGCCGCCTTAAAGGACATTTTCGAACCAATTGAGTTCATCGAGCTGCAACCGACTGCAATGCTGACAGTTGCCAAACCACAATCGCTTAAAAGACATCTTTGACGTCTCGACCGGTGCTTCAGAACCGCTGAACAGTGCTGAGGCAACAATTCATGACCCCAAGCTGACATGTAGGCCAGCCTGCAGCCGTTCGTCCAGCTACGCTTATCGAACCGTCTTGCCGCCTGATACCACAGCTGACTCCCATCTTCAACTGTCAGACGCTGTGCAGTACCCTGAAGCCGACCTGACCCTGTCGGGCACCAAGAAAATGTACAGCCAAAGGTACATTGTGGTTCTGTCCCCCAGGTCCTTCCTAGAAGGCCGCATGAGACATTAAGACCCATTGCTCCCTTTGTGCTGAAGCCAAGTAAACTTAAACAGTTGTGTATTCACCATACCGACTACCCTCCTGTCAGTATCCAGAGTGCATCCCTTTTGGTGGGTTGTATTTCATAGTGTTGCTAGAACTGTCTGTTGTGTTATAAAGAAAATAGTAGATAATTTTAGATACAACCTTGACTGGACAGTCCCTTTCAACATTGGGTAATAATTGTACTGTCGGTGTGTTGGCAACGAACCAACGATTCATAACCTTTTGGAGAGAAGCCTGCCGTTCCGTCCATGTTTCCAAAATTAGACAAGGAGATTTATAATTTGATTGGAATAACAATCAGTTCGGATCCCTTTTGGTGTACTAGAGATGTGGGGTTGATGGATGGTTTAGATACAGATATTCACCGCTGGACCACTGTTGCCCTGGAAGTTCATTCATCACAGTAATATAGAAAGGAATATAGTGCCATGTTATAAGACTGCTGACTGGCAACATGGGGCAGTTACTGCCCCCCATCCCCCCACCCCCCCGAGGCTCGAGGCCAATTTCAGCTGAAAAGTTTGCAAGGCCCCGCCACTGAACTTGGGTACTCTGGCAGTCCCAGCCCTTTACCCAAGCAGGAGATTTTGATCAAATGGTGCATATCAAAGCATATTTGGTCAGCAACATTGGTCCAATCAGCTGTGTGGCGCAGTAACTAAAACAGGCCCACTTTTACCCAAAAAAGCCCACAATAGCATGTTTGGTCGGCCCTTCTGGCATTGCCTTATTGCTGTATATGTCATTCGATCCTTTTTCCCAGAGGCCAGTAGCCGCTGCTTCGAGTGGATCCCACCTGTGGCGGTGGAGGAGCATCTATGCCTCAAATCCCAAGGAAGAGCCAGATTTCTCCCGGCCGGAAGAGCTACAACTTCACTTGTCTGCCCTCCTGCTGCCCACTTTAAGTCAACACCAAGATACCACTGAGCCTACAAAGTCCTCAGCCTGGCATCGTGAGGGAACCCGGTTTTGTTTATTTTATTGCCAGAGCATCTTCACCAAGGCACTTTACAAAATGTACGAATTGGTACAGAATGAAATCATGTCCATTAATACCAGAGAAGGAGGAAAACTAAGAAAATAAGACATAAAGCAAATCAGCAAGAAAGAAATGGCAATGATAATCCATAATGCAGTCATGGTGAGGTGCCCAACAACAAAGTGAACTAAATGTTGTTAGACAAAAACAAACCACCGCCAACATTTAACAGTGGAAGGAAGGAATCTGTGCTCACCGCGCCGCCCATAATGTCTACTATTAAATTTCTGACCCCCATTATGGTGCAGCAATCATAGATCACTGTGTCCTGCATCCCTCACAACTGCCGTCCCCTACCCACTTACCTTTTTGGCGGTACACCGTAAAGTGTGCCACTGTCTCCACCCTGAGCCTGCAGCATCAGTTCTCGGCCACTAACGTGGGTCTGAACTGGCATCGCAGGGTCCTTTTTTCATTTTTTTGCTTTTTTGCTTTGTCCCCCTGCTCCCATCTAATGGAAGCCGAGGACACCTGCGCAAACCCTTACCATCCACTCCCCCTGCCCCCTACACCGACAAAAGGGAGCAGGGAACACCCCCGCAACCATTAGTGTGGGTCTGCATTTTATTACAAAGGTGCGGTAATGGAAGGGTCGACATTTTTGGGGCAACATTTTAGTATTGGTCCGGAGGAAGCACACCTTTAAAAGAGCAAGACCCAGCCAATGGTGGGTGTACATAGAATGCCAGTGTCCTTCCACTGAGTCAAATCCAGACCTCCGAATAACAATCCCATCCTGGGAGCTAGCACCCGACCTGTGCTCCTCGCTAGGGCACTCAACCAATGAGAGCGGTGCATCTGGAACCTCACACATGGACACACATCGGGGATCCTTTGAGGCCTTCTTTTTTGCTGTGCTGGGCTCCGTGGTATCCAGACACACCTTGGACTGTGCAATCGATACAAGTCAGGTGGAGTTTTTTCTGCACTGGCCAACAAAGTATGGCCCACAGCAGGAGGCAGGTGATTATGCTGACCATGGTGATAGGAATGTGATCTTTAAGTGTGCACTTTAACCAAGGGCGGTACCTCCTTTGGCTAACATGTTCTGGACAACATGTTTTGGACGACAACTCGCATCAGCTTGAGTAGGAAATAGTTGTGTCTGGGTTTGAAATTGTTGGGAGCTATTTAGCTCTAGCTACTGGGAGCTACATTTGGCTCACCAGGCCAACTGGTGCCATATCAACATACCCAAGTGACATTAAAACTCTGCATGTTTGGGAATATTTATAAATGGGTATTTAAACACTTCTAGACTACATTTGAATCATAATATGCCTTTCACGACCTGGCTGGGGGGGGGCGGACATGGGTAGTGATAACCAGTCAGCACAGGCCCGAGCCAAAGCGAGGGCTGTGGGCTGTTGCCGGCCATGTCCGCCCACCCCTCTTCCCCCCCCCCCCCCCCGCCAGGGTATAAAATCCATTCACACTCCAGGGTGCGAATGACTTTCCTTTTTCCCTTCTGGAGATTTATGCTGCTGGCACAACCAATATCCTGAGGGGAATAATGGAAAAAAGATGGCTGCTTCCGTAGGGCTTTTCTGTTTCTATGGCGTCAAAGTAGGAGGTGTGACGGACCGGAGCTAAAAGCTGTGGTCCTGCAGGTAAGTGTGGAGGGCGGGAGGCGGGGCGGGGGAGAGGTTTTGTTTGGCTGGAGATTAACAGGTAGTTGCTGTGAAGCTCGCGCTCCAGGCTAGATCACTCACATTTAGAGAGCATAGAGTGGGGGGGGAATGCCTAGCAATGAGCGACCAATGGGTGGGAGGGCTGACATTTGCACCGTGCCATAATGCTCTGCATCTTGCTGCCAGGCTGAGCGGTGGGTCTACACCACTTTAAAACATCATGCATCCTATGGCCAGGTTCCCTGTACTGACTCTTTGACAGAGGACGTGAGAATCATGCGGTGAAGGTTATTTATTGGAGAGGTTTTGTCCCACTATTCCTGCTGCCCCACCACCCCCGACTCAGAATTCTCTAAATAGAGGCTGTAATACAGATGGGCTTGGAGACCCTTCATAGCGGTGTAAATGCAAGTCGGCCTGCATGTAGGATGAATATTAGCCGATGGGAATAGTGGAGTGAGGGTACTCTTGCAAAGCGTGCTCCCGGGGTTCTATTTTATTTATGCTAGACTTTTCCATGAAGCTGAAAGGTAAGCTCTTTTAATGGAAAGGAATTCAACATTGAAAATGTATGTTAAAGTTAATCTTAAAGGATATTTGTACTGCGCACTATCGCCACGGAGTGGTCCCCTGGCGCTCTGGCGACTCTGAAAAAAGGGGAAAGGGGTGGGGGGGTAGAGTTAGTGGGAGGAAGCTGGAAAAGTGCAAGAGAGCAGTGATATGCTGTTGGCGGCCTCATCATGGTGGGTCCTTTGGCTGTGCTTGGAGTGTTTTATGGTCGGTAGTAGTGTGCTGTTGTGCAAGTCTGTGTGGTTTGTTTTGTTGTTGCAGTGTAGTGAAGTTTGTGTGGATTGTTATGTTGTAGGCTTGTGGTTGTGTTTGGTTTGAGAGGTGTATGCAGAGGGGTGAAATTTTTAGTGGATTGGTTAATTGGCGTTGCTGTCTGGACCTGAGTTGCTAAATTTCTGCATTCTCTCCATGAGGGGTGCAGGACATCTCTACGCCTCAGTCCTGATCTGAGCCGTCCGATGCTCAAAATCGCTTTCATACATGGCATTCATTCATATTCATAGCCTTGCCCAAGTTTGGCCTCGGCCACCTATGTGACACCTGTCTGTATGCGGGGCAGGCAGGCATTTTTTTGTCTCTTCAAATCTGGGCCAGAGAGCATTGCCAGTACATTTGGTGCCAAGGCTACTCCATCCATATGTGGCAGGTGGTTGGCGTTCATCTTATTCCGTTGTTTATGCAAGCTATCGTTCCCAGCCCCTTCGAAGCGTGGCACATGCTGAAACTTGCCATTACGTCCAGGGGTGGCACCTGCCTTCATTCACAACTCCATATGGTCAATGTCCATGACTTAGTTCAAGTGTGGCAACTGCTAGCATTCATCCAACTCTATACAAGTATGATACCTGATAGCAAATATGGGGCGGGTGAGGTTGTTGGTTGGAGTTGGCTAGGGATGCTGATTTCCATCCTTATGGCTCTCGCTTGTGTCCTATTCGACTTAGCGGTGTCTCTACTGTTGTAGTAAGAGTTTCTTCTGGTGGTTCTGGGTGTTGTCATCCTAAATTTAGTTGTCCTTTGTGTTTCGCATTCGGTTGTTTCGGTTTTTCAGTTTGAATCTGTGGTGTTGAAGAGCCAGGTTTCTAGTAATTTTCTGAATTGTAGGTGTAGATTGAGCATTCAATGGCGTGGACAGTAACCTCTCCCCAGAGTGATGGGAGGGGGGGCATTTCAGAATATGTCCTTGGGCAGAAAGATCATGAGGCTCGTTTTAATGCATACTCCTGATCATAAGGGAGGGGTTGGCGTTTCCTGCGTAAACAAGCAGAGTTGCATGCACTGAATGGGGAAATGACCAGTGTACACATGAAAATGAGCATGGACACGCAAACCATATAGCGTGATACTCCGCTGAGTACTACACTCCCAACCGTATTAGGGGTTTGGTGATATCGCTTGCCAACTGATAAAGAATTATTGCTATTCTTGTACGGGAGTTATCCCAATTCTTTTTATTTTTATTTTTTTTGTTATAAAAAAAAAAATGGTTGTGTGGTTAATCAAATAACCTTTAACAAACATACATGAGATAAAAAGAAAACATTCAACAAAAAAAGAAAGGGGATAAATCATTGTCCCTTCCTTTTCGCATCTCAACAGATATAGTACATTCCAATAAAATTGAAAGGGAAGAAAAAAATTGAAAAGTAAGAAAAAAAACAGGAACTTTCAAAACCGTCTTTAAGAGAGACCACCTGTAACAATTCTAATCTATTAAAATCAAAATTAATTTGATTAAATTCAGGTCCTAAACTTTTGGTGGCTCTCATGAATCAAAATTGAAGCAATCAACATGGGTTTATTTCCCCCAACATAATCCCTTACATGGAAAAGCTTCAGTCGCAGTTAACATTATCATCCAAATACAAACTGTTTACAAAGCCCACAATCGCTAGCACCATTGCGGTATATCCCAATGTAATTGGCGAATGTCTTTTTGGTGAAACGGCAACACGGGATGCTCTTCATTACGTAGGTCTCAAGTGTAGGTTCTTGGATTGATTGGTCTTTTCTCATCTTGGCTCGTCTGAAGTTTTATTTGTTTTTTTCTGGACCCACAATGCAGCACCTGAAACATTTTAGGGAGGTTAAGATGAAACCGGGTGTCCATAGTCTCCATCGGACCATGTGGGAGTGGGGTACTAGTCTTGAACAAGTTATTCATCTTTGAATTATTGGTAACTAGTTTATCCCTGTCTTTTATTTGCTAATAGTTCATGTAGCGCTTAAAATAGTCACGCAGACAACACTTTTATACCATTACTTTAATAACCTGAAATGCTCAGCTGTACAATGTTAAATCATTTAGTTCTACATTAGTATCAAGTCCTCTGGTTGCCTTACCTGTGCACCTGGTTGTTCTATCCCCCTCTCTTAGTTTGAACAAGTAGCTTGGCACAGCATTATACGAATGGAAGGATTGTGAAAGCGAAAAGGCGTATTCATTTTATTTTTCTGGGTAGTTCAATCCCACATCTAAATAACCTTTGTTCGTGCCACAAACCAATGGCAATGGCCCTGAGCCATCAGACCCCAAAACCAAGGACCGAAACCGCAGTACAGCCTTGAAGCCATTTGCGGTAGTCATTCTTTATTCATGAAGAGTTTTCCTTTATTTCTGTTACCACAGGTGAGTTACTGTAACCCCTTTTTGAATCCTTAATGAACATGGGGAATAAGCTGGCAAGTTGTGTGTAAAGTAATCAAATTGCCTATTTTATTTAAAATATCGCGCTGCGCCTCCTTTGCCCTCTCGAAAGTGTTCCAACGGCAGAGCTGGGGCCTCGCAGACAGTTTCAGGCTGGTGTTCGTTCCTGTTAGTAAAGGTTTAGCCTCTCGGTATCGGGGAGTTTTGGTAATTGTAATTGCTTTATATATAACACGCTAGCACGTTGCCCCTGAGCTATCCTCCGCTACGCAAGTGCTTCGACTGAATCACTGGGACATTGGGGATGTTGGATGGTTCCTGTCACCCACCGTCCTGCCTTCCCTTGTGGTACCGCCACACCAAGCAATTGGCATGAGTCGTAAAATGTTCTAATTTCTGGAAGGGTTGACTGCCTGTGTTCTGAAATGGGCAATTGGTACACATGTGGCAGACCTTTGCGTTCAAGGGTTTTAATTTGTTTTGCTGGGGTAGGCAATGGGATACACACCCAGGAGGCCTGGGGGGTTTATCTACAACTGAAAGGGTGTTCCTACTCTGGAACAGCTTAATTAAATGGTTCAGGAGAGGGACAAACTATGGTGCATTCATTTATCCCACTAATGGGCACACTGGCCTCCATCTTGATCCAGGATCGAAGCAGAGTCTCGGGAATATATAGCACCCAGTGCACCTCTATCGGGATTGAGCGCCCCACTCTATTCAAAAGGGATGCAGTGCCTTCCTGGAGTTCTGGCCTTGTGACGCCCTCAAGATAATTCTCTCTTGGGCAGTCCAAGTGGCATACTCTGTTCAGGCTCGCTTTCCAATTTGGATGGTCTCCAGGATACGTCTGCCTGTTGTCCTGCTCTTCAATCTGCTGTGGCTGACTGCTGGTCAGGCCTCTTCCTCATGTTGTCTGTGTGGTATGGCATGGTGTTGATGGGTTGTGTCTTGGTCGTGCCATGCTTCGTGATGGCTTGGTACAGTTGTGGCTGCTTCATAGCTCTTCAGCAGTCCACCAAGGCTTCAAAGTGCCTGGATGCCTGACTGGGCAGAAGACTCGCTTTCTTCCTTGGGGTCTGCGGCTGCTCCCTGCACCTACTTTGCTCCAGGACTTCCTACAGCGCAGGCACGCCACCACACAGCACACACATGGGATCCTGCATTGAGGGCATGTGTGCCGATACAAATTTCAGCAGTGCTTATTCCCCAGCATCTGATAGTTCCACAAGGCTCATACCTGGCATACAAGACGCCACGGTGTGGCCTGGGGAACTGCCTTCTTCGGCTGCATCTTCTTTTCTTGGTGTGAGTGTATGCCCGCTAGTGTCCCTTTGGACAGGCGGGGTTCCCCGGTATGTGGCAGTACTCTGTGTTATGGGTGTGTCTGGCTTCGGTAGGCATATAGCGGCTACAGGCCTGCTAGTCACCCGAATCTTTGTCCCTCGAGTCATGATTCTCCTTCTGGCCACATGGGGTTTCTGCCACTGCCCTCCTGTGTATCTGTGGTACTGGACTGTAGGAGGAAGTTCAAGGAGTGTTGCTGTGGCTACCTGGCTTTGAAAGGGGCATGGACTAGGAGGGGGATTCTGCAGATCCCCACCCATGGCCACCTCCAGGTAGCTTCCTGCTCTGACACAAAGGCCTTCTTAAGTCTGCTTTCCGGGTCAGCAGTGTCCCCATCCATGCCTTGGCATGGAACCAGACTTACTTGCAGTCCACATGGCCAGGCTCAACTCCATCAATATAGCTTGGTGGCAACGCGCTTGTTTTGGAAGCAAGACCTTGCAGAGCATCACAGGTTCGAAACCCGGACCTGCGCTTGGAGGCTGCTGGTCTCGGGCATGAAGCATGATCTAAAAGATCAATTTACTTTTACATTATTTTTTTAAACAGATGGTGTGCACCTATTTGTCCCAGTAGCTCACTTCTGGTTCCTGCTCACATAGATATATATATATCTCCCTCCACTACAGGGCAGTCGGGAGCACACCACAGAGGGCATGGCCAGAGGACATTCAGTTTTCAGAGCATGTTTTAGCCACTAGACCCATATCGGCATCTACACTTGGCTTATTTTCTTATGCATCGACAACAAATTAAGAGTACTGTTGGTTGTTAAAATAAATATATGTAATAGTTTGCAAACCGCGACGGCAATCAGGCCCTTGTGTGCACACCTGAGAGTAGACATCAAGGAAACCTTCTGGCACAGGAGCCTCTGGGGCAGAATCTGGGAACAAAGCGGCGCTGTCCCAGCGCAGCCACGGTATGACGCGGCCTGTCAACGCCCTCGTCAAACCCACGGTATCTCGTGCTTTGCATTCCTATTCATCAGCGGCTGAGACTGATGTGAGGACGTGGAGCCCGGACTCTGCACTCCGGACCTGCCGGCTTGCAAGGCCGTGCGAAGCCCACACGGCTTGCAGTGATATCTTGAATGAGAATGTGTATCGAACACCAGGATCCATGTCCAAACGGATTATTCGCTGCGTGCAATGTCGCACCGCACCAAGGCCTGGTGCTGCAAGGAGCCAGTGGCGGGAAGACGCTGCCAAGGAATTCATGTTGGACCAGCATTAAAACATTGATTTAGAACCGAAGGTACACAATAGTGCTTCCTTCCACCCTGTGTGTTTGGAATAAACAGAACACCCTCCCACGCCCCAGCTCCCCTAAAAAAAAAAGTACGTCATTCTACATACACGCTCAGTAAGGCAATTCCATGTGAGCATTTTATTCACCATTTGTAGTAATTTATAGAACACATTTATTTTTATATCAACAAAATGCAATAGGAAAAATGTCTCTGCTTAAAAAATGACAACAGAAATTAGCTCTTCAAATATGTTTAATTCCATTACTACTCTCTTAGCCAAATTAACTCTCGACTGCAAACGCGGGACAAGCATCCCTCCAACACAGGGAGGAGTGGAGGACCTATGTCATTAACCTAACACTGGTAACACGCATCTGGGAGGCCTTTCGGCTCAAGTGGCCCCTATCTA
Source organism: Ambystoma mexicanum (assembly GCF_040938575.1). NCBI lineage: Eukaryota > Metazoa > Chordata > Amphibia > Caudata > Ambystomatidae > Ambystoma > Ambystoma mexicanum. The sequence goes on from NC_090923.1 coordinate 1,222,938,830, forward strand.
TATCCTTTTTATGAGGCACAACATTAATATCCTGCTCAATGGTGCAGTGAAGAAAGGGTGTTTTGGTTTCCCAAATATAGAAGGACTCCATTGCACCTTCACTCCTGGTCTCTGATGGGCGTGGCTCTGGTTTAGGATGCTTGGATATCCAACGGCTTGCGTTGGTCCCTATACCCTGCAGGCCTTCTTGTCCAGAGACAACCCAGCGTCTTGAAGTGTTCCCCTGGGCAAGCAACCATGTCTTTGGGTGGGTAATCCAGTGCTTAAATTTAAGTTTTGCATTGAGGCCTTGGCAGGTATCTTGTCAATTAAGAATGTCTGGTCAGTCAGTACCCTGCTGATTTTCTATTTTTTTTTTTTTTTTTTTTTTTTATTTCCTAAAATTCAGTTATAGATTTGAAGGCTCCTATGGGGCTGAGTATGTGATGCAGAAATCCCTGTTCTCAGAACTGACTGAAGTTCTGTAAATGCCCTTGCATTTATTCCAATCTCACTTGCATCCTGCTCTCAGCCTCTGCTCTTTTTATAAAGATTGATTAGTCCTGCCCCTGCAGTCGAACCATATTGCCAGCATAGATTGCTTCGAGGGGACCTTAGTGTGTCAGTTTATAGCTGAAGTTTAAACATACCTACCCCACACCTCAAAGTGTGTGCATACCCACAATGCCTCACTGTTGTGGCTCAGAACTGCAAGTGAATTTCCAGCGATGGTTACTAGGGGTTCTGTGGAGCGTGAGCCTTGACTCCAGCCATCGATGGAAGTTCACCTCCGGTTCTGAGCCACAACAGTGAGGCATTATGGGTATGCAAATTAGCTGAGAAGCAAGCCTTTTTCTTCAGAACATTCTTTGGCTAAGAGGGCAGTGCTACTTTACAGATGGCTTAATCAACCCAAGACTGACATTTGCGAGGCTGCCCGGACAACTACATACCTGGTTTCACTGTTATTTTGGATCATCCGTGCAGTATAGTCCTGGTAGCGTTGTGGTTGGAGTCTGTGTCTCGGACGCTTGCTCTGTGTGTGTGTGTGTGTGTGTCTCGGACGCTCGCTCTGTGTGTGTGTGTGTGTGTGTTTCCCCGACGCTCGCTGTGTGTGTGTGTTTCCCCGGCGCTCGCTGTGTGTGTGTGTGTGTGTGTGTGTGTGTGTGTCTCGGACGCTCGCTCTGTGTATGTGTGTCTCGGACGCTCGCTCTGTTTGTGTGTGTCTCGGATGCTCGCTCTGTGTGTGTGTGTGTGTCTCGGACGCTCGCTCTGTTTGTGTGTGTCTCGGACGCTCGCTGTGTGTGTGTGTGTGTCTCGGAACGCTCGCTCTGTGTGTGTCTCGGAACGCTCGCTCTGTGTGTCTCTCGGAACACTCGCTCTGTGTGTGTGCGTGTGTGTCTCTGGCTCGCTCTGGCTATGTCTCTCATTTACTCTTTTATGTAACAGCCACATTTGTTTGCATAGCTTTTGTGCTATTGCAAATATAAGTGTAGCTCGTTGCTGTGGCACATACACTTTGGTTTGTTCTATTCCTTATACCCTGTTTTTGATCCATGCCAATACTACCCTTTCCGTGGTTTGTGTCATGGGCTGTAATCCTGTGGGCACAAGGTGGCAAGGAGAGCACCTTATCACCAGGTACCCGCTAGCGGGTTGGTGGGGAGGCCTTTCGCCATTAGACATTCTAACAACGGGTCTCTTATACTCTAAGATCACTCTTTTTTTCAGGTGTCCTGCTGAGGGACAAGCCTTAGTTACATGCATACCCTTAATTCTCATGTTATCTTCAGTTCCTCTCTTCCCAATCCTTTTTCATCTCTTTATGATCGTATAGGTGCGCTTTTATCCTTTTCGGATTGTGGTGTTTGTTTTTATTTTTTCATTTTTTTTTTAATCTGTGCTTCTCTCATAGATTTTTGACTAGCATAATCTTCTCATTGTATGTTTCCCAGTGCAGGGGCCTAATGGCCTTGTCATCCTTAGTGGCTAACGTTTCCCTTAAATATTTCTTTTAGGTCAAAATACTCATGCTCTGGGAATTGCAAATCAGGGTTGTTGGCGGTGTATTTGTGCCATTTGCGCAAAAACGCTACCCCTAAGCCTTTCTTGATCCTCCACTCCCATCCTGGCCTACCTTGCAGGGGAGTACCACATGTTTTTCCAATTCTGAATGACTCTTACAACAATGCACCCCCACACTTCCTTTAGTGCACAAATTTCCCATTTCTGTACAGTCACTATCTCTTGTGATCACAAGGTTGCATTGATTATGTCCCACTTAACGCAGTGCACCCACAATCAATACAAACTACATGCTAGTTTCATGATTCATCCACCCCATGGTTTCAACCTCTGTACACAAGGTGTATTTTCTCTATGGCTCCCATAGAAAATACATTACATATTCATAACATCAGACCTTCCAACATCATTCTGCATTAGAGCAACACGCTCTGTGCATGAACGGTCTCACCCTTTTTTCCCTGCAGTCTTCTGACAGGAATGCAAGTCCCCCTTCCACTTACAGACTGGGGAACCTCAGTTGCAGAGATCAATGTGTCGAAGAGACCAGCTGGTGTGTGAAGTTGTGGCTGCAGGAAACCTCTGTCCACCTTGCACAGTGCGCTCCATGACCTCCACCTGTCCAGTGCCTGCTGTCCGACCGTGACAAAATATTCCAACTGGATCTTAACTGCGACGAGATCCCTTATGGGTCGCCAATTTGTGGGCAGTACCTTTCATAACACCCGCCTGTGTCCATAAGCAGCTTAATGAGGCACCAGCACAGAAGATTTTCAAAGGCCATAGTTTTATTTTTTCACTTAAGCGGGGCTCAGACAACCAGCAACTGCTTCGTCCGTGCCTCTAAACTATTATGAGAAAAAAGTCTTTATACAGTTGGTGTTACATAGCTTTTTGACAGGCAGTAATCGGGGATGTACTGGGGCAGCAAAATGAGAATACTGTGCTGTACCAAAACCCAGCACCACGTTACAAACCAAGCCAATGATAAGGGGGAATCCAAATTTATATATACAAGCTAAATATAACTGATGTAGGGAAGATCTGATAGGATGATGAAGGGCATATGCAGATTTCTGGTTGAGTAACATTTATCCAGCATCCCTGCCTTCCTATGCACCTGTGGGACAAGTGAAGCAGCTGCTATACTCGGTCCTTGCCTGCAAATGGCATACTTAAGAACAGAGCTTCCATTCCAGACATACCTCAAAAGGCATTCGGGGTGAAATGTTGAAATTCAACAATCGGCTCTTCGTTCTGGCTTTGGGGTGGCTGATTCAGCATAACCGTGCAATTCACATAGACTGTATTACATGTCATTTTATCAGGCCACTTACAAACTCTTCATGCAGCATAAAATTCTTCACTGTCTCTTATGCCAGAGTGCGTGTGCACCAGAGCGAGAGTGAGTGCCAGAGCGAGTACCAGAGCGCGAGAGAGAGCCAGAGTAATAGAGAGAGAGAAAGTCAGAGCAAGAGAGAGAGCGCGCACCAGAGAGACTGGTGGAAAAAATGAACAAAATAATTTTAGGCACTTTATGAAATTAGTGAACATAGCTCTCTAATCGGCTGGTCTGTGCACACGGTTAAATAATGCTTGCCCAGGCATTAAGGCAACCCTTTTTGCTCTGCACGGACTCACGAATTCCTAGAACCGGCTCCAGGAGTAGGAATAGCCAGGCGACCGCTGTATGTAGTAAGATGAGACCCTGGCCCAGTGTTCCCATTTAGCTGGAGATTTACTGCCAGGCTCGGGCTGGCCTATAGTTCCCAAACCAAAAACACAAAATGCTGGTGTGGGGCCACTTATTTGGCCAATTTGGGTCATTTTGAGTGCATTCACTTGTCGGCTAGTAGTTGTGACCAGTGTTGCTGAATACATGTTCTTTTAAAATGCACAATTTGCATCACACTTTGTCAAAACACCTCTCCTTTTGTTACTATTCAAACAGTGTCACAAAAGGAATGATAAGCCATTTGCACCTGTGGGCCACTTTTTTATTGGTGCGTGAGACGATTGGCCCAGTCCGACCCTGGTCGTATGTAGTTGGAATTTGACAGCCAAGAGTACATCAAGGCATCTCAAAAGGGGGAGGTGGGGGGAGAGGCAAACCCTTCCTCCTGCCATGGCCAGCCTAATGAACCATCAAAGGCTACGTGGATCTGCCCTGTCCATTTGTTTACCCTCTGCAGATGGTGGCAGCAATTAACATAATTACCATACTAATAGAGTACACTTCAAACAGGCCCATATGGGGCTTGTCTGCAGAGGTTTAACAAAAGACAGGAAACCTCAACAACCTTTGATATGCACTGTGTCAACCTGAAGCCAGGTCACTCCTCTCAGTATCAAGGGCTGTGACCTGTCCTGTCTGGGACAATGTGTTAACAGTAGGCAACCACCGCAGGGGGACTCCATTCAGAAGGGGGTATATGGATTGATGGAGACAGTCTGTTCGCACCAGGTCTTCAAGGGAGACCTGTCGCTTTAATCGGGAACCACAGAGAGCTCCATTAACTGGAGAGGCCCTTTGATCCACAACAGACAGGAAGATGGGTGGGACTTAGTATTATGTTTTCATCCATTTACCTTTTCTGTTGCAAAGCACTCTGGTTATGACCTCATGCATACAGGCGATTGTTGGTGGGGACCCCGGAGTGGTTCATTGGTGTATGTTAGGCCTTCATTAATCACTTTGGCCCATTTTCATTTAAAAGGGGGCTGAGCCCCTCTTTTGGACAGATCATCTGAAGACTTTCCAAAGAGTAGCAAGAAGAACTCTGCATTGAACCCTGGCTAAAGGTACAGTCTGCCTCACATCTTCCACCAGTGTAGGAAGACCAGGAACTCCAAAAGGAAAGCAGGATTCCTCCCCTTAACATCTCCTAGGGAACAGAGGGAGATAGTGAATCCACAGTACCCTCCAGCAGCTGCAGAAACGTTGCCCAGCCCAGCCCAGCCCACAGCGTGCCCTGCTAGGCTGTGCAAGCAAGCTTCCTAGTTGGGAAGTGCCAGAGAGTCTCTAAACTAAACCATGGACAAGGCTGTTGCCTGCAACACTATTCAGCTTGGGGCCACCCACATTCAAGGACGGCACGAGCCCGGTGAAGAAGCTAAGGGGAGGGCATAGATGAGCATCAACCAGCGTCTGCCTTAATGGACATTTTCGAGCCAGTCAACCCCTAGAGCTGCAGCTGACTCACAGCTGACTGTTGTCATGCCTCAGTCACCAGTGTCATCCGAGACGCCTCGACCAGTGCTTCAGACCCACCATCCAGCACTGAGACGGCGGTTCCTGACCCCGAACCACCGTGTAGGCCAGCCTGCAGTCTTCCATCCAGTCTCGCTCACCAAACTGCCTGCCACCCGATACCCACAGTGGTCTCCCATCTTGAACTCTTTTGCAGGAGCTGCAAAGCGCCCTGAAACTGACTCGACCCCGTTGAGCACCGAGAACTTCTACAAGCACAATGTACATTGTGGTTCTGTTCCCCTGGCCCTTCTCCTGATTAATTAAAAAAAGGAAGAACTACAATATATTTTAAGTAAAACGCTCCATTAAGTCCATTTGTTATATCACAGTATTATGAGATTCTGTTTTTTACAAAAATGTTGTGGGAATTAGTATTGATTGTATAATGTTACAAATGTAAAAGTAAAAATGTTCAGCAAATCTTTGGCTATCTTTCAGTGTTAGGCGGATGACACTCCGCTCTCCTTCAGGCTCCTCTCAGCCTCCTCTGATCTTTTGCTCATACTTGACTGTCTATCCGTGATTCCGGAATGATGTGCCTCCAGAGATCTCTGCCTTAATGCCAGTAAGACAGAGATCCTTCTCATTGGGACCACTGCTCCCTCTTTCCGTCTTGCACTCTGGCCCCCCACCCGCACCTTCCTGTGAGGCAAAGAACCTTGGTGTCCTCTTCGACTCCACCCTTTCCTGCTCTCCTCACATCTGACATCTCCAAGAAGTCACGCTACCAGCTGCACCTCCTCAGAGGTATTCTTCCTTTCTTACCCCAGCAGCTCACTGTCTCCAGAGTCCTGGTTCTTTCTAGGCTGAACTACTTCAACAGCCTCTTTCTCAATCTGCCTTCCTGTACTCTACACCCTCTGCAACTAATCCAGAATAGGACTGCGAGGCTTGTCTTTGGCCTCAAGCCCAGGGATCATATCTCTCCAGCCCTGAAATCTCTCCACTGGCTCCCGGTGGCTGCAAGTATCAAGTTCAAGACCCTCTGCATCGCCCACAAGCCTTTCTGTGGCCAAGAGACCACACTACATCCAACTCTCTTCCTATGTCCTAAGCATCTTCCTTCTCGAGCCCTCTGCTCATCCACCTTCAACTCTGAGGGTCAGACACTTCTCTAGGCAGAGTGGGGGGTAGATCTCTCTCTCCTCGGCTGGTGCCTCCCTCTGGACCAGCCTTCTTGCCTCTCTCAAAATTGTGCAGGACCCCCTAAGGTTCCAGAAGCAACTCCAGACCTTCCTTTTCGCTTCCGCTTTCTCTCTCTCTCTCCCCTGCTGATACTTCTGTCTGCTATGCTAACTGGTTATCTAGTCGCCCTCTGAACCTCACGGCACCAGGCTCCTGTACGACCTGTGTCCAGAAGCCCCACGCACTGCCTCTGGGCTGCCCACCCACTTAGCACTGTATCTGCAACCCTACAGTCCCCTGCCTCTCTGCACTTAAGCCACCACCCTGGCAGCACTTACTGCGTTCTCGCCATTGCACTTTCCCTTCCCCTGGCACTTGCACGATCTAAATGACACTAGGCCTAGTAAGTCTACCCTTGCTTGTCTTGTTGCGCCTAGAATCCCTTGTGTACAGGAGCGTTATAAATCACTTGTATCATTAAAACTCTATTTGTCAAACTTATGAACTTGAATGGTTGATCAAATTATCTGATCAAGAATATTTGGAAATCTTGTGCTGGTTTGTATGTGAGTAGCTTTATGTATTTAGGCTTCAAAGTATTATCTGTATAAATTGTGAATTAAGTAAGATGTGGAAACCAGTCCGTTTGAGAGAGCTGCACAGTTCTTGCGTGGTTAGTGTGAGACTTTATTCACTGGAGTATTTAATCAGCCGGCAGAGGCCAACTGCCCACGCGTTGACTAGCCCCTTCCGCTTGCGTGGCCTTTGTGCTCCATCTGTCCTTCATTGGCCAACCGCAAACGCTTTTCTATAAATGTAAAACGTGATGAACCACGGCAAAAGCCAAAACTATTAGCTTTGCCAATGCTTGTGTGTGCAGACTTCCTCTGGTATCTTTAATCCTGTGTTTCCAAGATGCAGTTGTATCAGAAAGGACTGGGCTTTGCACATCTCGAGAGCAAAATGGGCACAGTAGCAACATCGTGTGGAATATCTTTAGGTTGTGTTTAATAAAATCCCAGCACAGTAACCAAATGCAACATCCGTGTAATAGTGCGTGCCTTTACCTGCCTGTAGAATTAATGAATGCGTAGCAAGGGCTTTGATTCTGAAGGTCCTGTTTGTTTCTTGAGTATTTTGAACAGCTTGTCGTGTATGTGCTTTCATTAAACGTGAACATGCTCCTAGGGCCAGTGGGCCCTAAACTTGAATAGTCTTGTGGATTACACTAAGGGTGTGGATCTCTGACTGGTCTAACGGTCCATCGCGGGTGGGAGATGTCCAAAGGTACAGCACAAGGGATGCTTGTCCTCTTTCTGTGCTTACAAGTGAACACAACCGCCCATTTTGGGCAACAAACAAATTAAAAGGAGCCCAAGAGCTGTTATGGAGTGGCTGCACCTGATCCATAGACTCTCTATAATAATGCACACACTATTGGAGGCAGTCTACCTCATGCAAGCTTGACTGTCCAGGAAACCAGGGAGAACATGGCTTCTGGAATCTGACAGCGGGTGAAGGTTGAGTTCACCAGTTGAAATCGATCTGGCTGTGGAGTGCAAGATGAAAGGCCAAGAGATGGAACAGCTACGTTAACCCAAAAAAGAGCATTCTGGAAGATCATTGGATTCTAGCAGCAGGAGATGCGCCATGTGCGCAACCGGAGCGCGAACAGCCTTTGGGAGCAGACCAGCAGGAGGGTAGCGGGACGCTTCTAGAAGGAGAGGGTCTACCTGTCGCCAATGCTAATTTCTTGAAAGCCCCAGGCCGATTTTGCTAAATCGGAGAGCATGAGGCTTTCCTTTGCGATGGCAACTCGGATTGTAGGCAAAGTGCAGAGAAAATGGCAGGCCGATTCTTGTTAAGCAAAGGCTGTTCCCAGAATACATAATCCCGCGGCAGGTCACCAGTGAGCTAAGAAAACAGGTGGCTGACGGGAGGTACAGGGAGCGAGGTACATGCCAGCAAAGCACGAAGGTGAGCTTTGGGTCACGCATACTGACAGGCTCAGACAGCTCCTACCTGGATGACGGGCTTGGCAGAGTAAAGTCCAGCACAGGGCTGAGTTCCGAGAGAGGCTGCTCTGGGTAGGTGAAACTGAGGTCATGGATTAGATTGGTTGGGCAAAGCTAGCTTGATCACACTCGGGGCGCTGGCAGGGCTACAGGTGAGATTTGCAATGTATTGCCTGATGGGATTACTTGGGCAAAGCCGAGTACGTATGGGGCGGGGCAAGACATGAACAGTGTGGCGCCACAGCAGGGCAGGAAGAGAATGCAAGAGTTTCCTTATGAGAGGGCCAGCATGGAAGCAAGAAGAGGGGGGTGGGGGTGGGTACTGTGACATCGGTCACTTGGCAGGGAGGACTGTAGCGGGAAAGGGTGCAAGTGCAGCCTTGCAGAGGACCAGGTCTTCTTAAACCGTGACAGTGGAACACCATTCACGAATCCCCAACCCTGGCCTGATGCACACATCTTCAAAGACCTAAACTCCTGGGGTGCTCTTGTTCAGAAATTGGGAGAAGCAGATCATCCAGATGGAGCAGAACACTTTTTAGTCCAGCTCTCAAAATGATACACAGTAAAATAAAAAGTGAATAATAAACAGGCTTTAAGATAGTTAATTTCAAAACGTACACAAGATGACTTGTTAATATCACAAATATATCATTAAAATAATTGTAGTTCTAAATCTGATTTAAGATGCATGTTTACAGGAATAAGAAATGGCCACATAGATCGAATGTCGCATGCATATAGTTGTAGGGCACCCGTTGCCTTGGAGTCGCCAAGTTCTTATAAGCTACAGGCTTGGGCACAATGCTGCCAGTTATTTTTGTTCCTGGCATCCATCTTGTTTGTGGTTCTGGGTGCATCTCGTGTTATGACGTAGCTCAAAGGCATTGACCAGGGGCAGAGTAGTAACGAAACTACTGTGTGCCATCCCTGGGAGCTAACCAGATCAGCATGGCTTCCGGGATACCCCAGAACAGATTCCTGTTACGCAAGAAATGGATCTAATATGTGGATTTGCACGGATCTACGAGGGCTAGCAAAACTGTACTCCTCAACTTTCGTTGTGTTTTGAGGAAACGACTCCAGAAAATAATGGCAAGTGATAATTGGCTCTTGGCGAGTATGAAATGGTGTGCATGTGTAGAAATGAGGTGGCAAGTGACTTTTTATGGCTGGCTAGTAACTTGCATCTTAAAAGTATTGCCCCTAAAAGCAGACCATCTATGCATGTACTCATCCATCAGGTGCATTTTAAAGGAATGCACAGGTTTTCGCAGCTCGACCTTCTCTCCCCATTGGCTGGCCTGGTAGCTTTGCTGAAAATCAGGATCCTGTATGTTTTGTCATACAGTGTAATTTGTATCCTGCCTCTCACAAAATATTCTGTCTCTTTCTCTCTCTTCCCCACATACTCCACAATCACGCCAGTCTCTCGAGCTTGGTATATCTTTCTACAAACTCCACAATAGTCTGTCATCTCTCTGTCTCCCTCGATGTGTCGCCCTCTCTCTTTGTCTCTGAAAAAGCACATGCAAGTGCACACAAATATATGGATGCTTTTTGTTCCTGTCCACAACATACAGAAAATGCATACACAGATGTGCCCAGTGTGATGAGCACATACGGAACACAACCACACATGACCTACAATTACTGTAATCTCACTATTTAGACGTGCACACCACATAGTCGTCTGGAAACTGAACACACTACCAGGAACACATTTCACACACCCTTTTAGAAACCTATATCTGACGGTGGCGCAGCCCGGTGGATTGGCCAGCTCTCTCCAAGGTTGCCTCGCTGCAGCTCTCCCATACAAAGTTCACTCTTGGAACTTCATGGATTTTCAAATGATGGAACAAGATGCCTGCCCCTGCGGTTTCAGCCCTTCTTGGTTAAAATATGCTGTGATGAGCCTGATCCTTCCTTTATTCACACTGTGAGGATTGCCTGTTGCTGCCTATCCATGATGACTTTCACTGCAACCTATCTTCGTCTCCTGGAGGTCTCCTGAGTTTGCTGTTCTGTGGTGGTGTTCATCCTTTTGTGCCAAGTGTGTCCAGCTGCCCAGTCTTCAGAATATTATCACCCGTGTATGGAACCGTGGACTATGCGGACCTAATGCAAAAGCCAAAAGTGCCTTCTTTACCCGCAGCCCCTAGATCTCTCTGACCAGACACAGCACATAAGTTAGTGGCCCCAACAGATTCGAGAAGCTCTGAAGTGGATGATGAAGGAATAGGAGTAAAGTGGGTGAATTTGCTTAGCTATTTCTACCCCCCTTCTCCCGCCATAGAGTTGTATGGGTGTAAAGTCCAAACCCTAGCTCTCCCTTGCTAAAATAGGTGGTGTGGTCAAGGATACCCCCTTGGGCTTGCCCTAGAGTGGCGTGATAGGGAGTGAAACTTGTAAGAGCTTTACTTTTTTAAAAATTATTCTTCTGGAACATTTACTCACAACGGTTGGATTTGCCTACTCTTGTTCACGAATCACGTAGCAAATCCTCCAGCAGAGGTGTTGCTGGGGAGGGGTGGGGGGGGGGTATATCCCCGGGTCTTTTGGTTGTAGCCCGGATAGAAGCTCGGGAGCAACAACCAAAAGGCTAGCTACCCCGAGTCCCAACAATCTCTCGTAACCCCAGATCTTTTCCAGACCTAGCAACACCCCTGTCCTCCTGCAAAGTTAATATTGTGGCACTTGTGAGTTTTGGGCACTAGGACCCAATTCTTAGCATGTTTTGGCTTTTTTAAGAACTAGGGACCTTGTCTTCGGTTTAACTGAGTATTTGATGTAATTTACTTACCTGTCTGTGCTGATTCTAAATTGCTGTTTGCTGTATTTTCTCTTCTTTACCACACACAGGGCCTCATTACAAGTACGGCGGTACAGTAAAAAGAGCGGCAATGCAGTGGTACTGTAAAGATTGGTTATGGACCCCCATGAACTCAGTTATCACAATATTACCACACCGCCATACTATAACTTTGGTGGTGAGGCGGAGAAAAAAACCTCCAGCAAAATGTGGGAGCTAATTCTGCCACCTTACTGCCAAAAATTGGCAAAATCGTCGGAATTACCATTGGTGGAATTACTGCCATTGCCAACTTCGTGGAACTACTTGTGATCTGGCAGTAATTCCACCGGACCAAGTGGCGGTAACAGTAATTCCGTTTTGGCCATATTGTGGTGGAATTACCACCAGAATACCGCCAACCTTGTAATGAGGCCCACATTTTTTTTTAAAGTTTTATGCTCTTGACTTTGGAAAATATTGCTTAACGGTTTATAAAGGTACAGCATCAGTGTTCCTTTAGCAGAACCCCTATTAGTAAATGTATATGTAGCAGTTGTGTGATAATCCTTACCTAAAGTCTTAACTGCATAGTGTGTATTCTAAAGGCCTAATAATTGTGCGTTTTTGTAAATCTTCTGTCTAACTGGAATTATTGGAGTGCTTTGTGTCCTAGACCCGTCTCGCACCCTCCTGAGTCTGTCTTGCTGCCCTGCTGCTCTACCATGACTGGTTCCTGTTTACCAACATTTATTGGCCTTTAAGCATCTGCCCCCACGGTCGATTCTGCGAGTCCATCTTCACATCAACCTAGGAGTTGTTCTTCCGTGCATGGATCTTGGTACACGGAGCCACGAGCATCAGGCCGGAGATGCACTGAAAGGCATATGTTGATGCCCTGTGCCCCCGCCCCGCCAAAATCTATGAACTCTAAGCACTTCGAGGGCTGACTTCCGTACCTGAGGTGCTCCTCTTTGGCAATTTCCTCAAAGGGAGGTGTGCCTTCGTCTGATTGGACCGGTATGTGACGTCATTCCATCACTTCATCTTTATTGTCTCTCATCTGCTGTTTCAGTTTGCAAATCAATCTGCAGCTTTTTCCATGCCACCAATGGAACTCTCGGAGCACTGCCCCTGCACCCTCTGACCAATGTTCCCTCTAATTATTTTTCTTTATGTGCGGAAACGGTTGGCTGTTGTGCGCACATTATTTTCCATGTGCGCAACTGACTAATGAGGTAAGCCACTTTGTGAGCTACGGTTGCAGAGGAGCGTTTGGAAAGCGATTTCCTCTTCCCAGCCACTGCAATTCTTTAAAAACCTTACAACACTTTTTCAAAACACATACGCTAAATTAAATATGGCTTTGTGATTGTACACAAAACTCATAAACCAGTCCAAGACTACAATATCTGCCACAGTACCTTGCAAACGTACTTCTGCGCAGAGAAATATATCGGCCTCATTATGAGTTTGGTGGTAAGTGGTAAAGTTGGTGGTCACTCCATTACTGCCAACTTTACCACTACACCAAATTACGATTTTGGGCCTGGAGTGGAAGATTTGCCTCCAGCAAAATCTTGGACGTAAATCCTCAACTTGACACAGAAATCGTCAGAATTTCTGCTGTGATAATTCCACCAAAAAAGCCACATTGAGTCCAGTGGATGCAATATGAATGGGGAATTACACCGCCTCCACCAGTTGTAATCCGACGGAATTTCCTACGGACCAAGTGGTGATAACAGTAATTCGTCTTATTGAGTCCCTGTATGTTTTATGTCACTGGAAAATCACTCATTTGTATTACAAAACACAAATATCTCTTAGTTGTGTTCCCAGATATCTTGCACAAACAATATTTATTCTTAAAGAAATGCTCTTTTGTATTCTTATTTTTTTTTAAAAGGGAATTTTATTCTTGAAGCGATCTCATGGTCAGACAACAAGCGTTTCGACCCAAGAGGTCTTTATCAGGGCTGGTGCATTATTGTTCATTGACCATTAGGTAGGTTGGCTCTTGGTGGTGTGTTGGGGTAGATGGGTTCCACTCCTTGAATAGGCTGGCTTGTCAGCCTGTTACTGCTGTGAATGACGTCCCTGGTGTTTGTGGCCCTCAAATATCTCTTTTTAACTGATGTAGCTGTCAAGAAACTCAGACAGAATTCATTAGCCGATGGATTAATGGCAATTAAAAGCAATTTGTCAAAAACATGCTGAAAGGAGTTCAAGTGCCTCTTTAATGAAGTAATTCAAGGGCCAGGAGAACATGTATCTAATAATTTGTGTAAGGATGATAACTGCATCAGAATAACTGCACCTTCGACTATGATGATCCAAAATTCCTGTGCCTCTGCTTACTATGCACATTACTTTCTACTGTGAGTAGTGAGAACACCAGCCTTAGAGCCAAGAGATATATGCACCATGCATTTTTACTTCCTAAAAAAGTAAAATGTGCTTCAACCCACAAAGCTCCACTGAATGTTATGGGGAAAGAACAGCTTTTAATAAGCAGAAAGTATCCCTATTGGCAAAAGCTAATAAGTGTTTTACTCCCTGAAAAAACATTTGACTCTAAGTAGGGAGCCAAATCTGATTAGAGCCCTGCTTGTACTCCTGAAATAGGGAGTGAAATGACAGAGCAGATAATAAAGTGTGTAGTTTTGCCCATCCTTCCACACCTCAACCTAGATAAAAATAAACAAGCGCCTTAATGAGGTTTATTATGGAGCCTATTGAAAAAATTCACACATTCATGCCTTTTAAGTTAATTGCATTAATTCATCAGAGATACAACTGATTGAGTGCCTTCTTCTGTAACTATGGAACCTTCTTCTGTAATTCTTTGTGATCACTTAAATAGGATGCTGAGAGATGCTAAAGACACAGAACACATGGTTATATTGAAAAACTCTCAGCAGTTGAGCATAGAAAGAAAAAGAAGTTGCTGTTGTCTAGATGGGTACTCCTTTAGCAAACACGCTACACATTTTCTCCAGTGTACTGCTGAAACGTCTGGCTTGGTCTTTGAAATGTGATGCTTCGTTCATTACCCACAAGGAGTGATGCATCCTCCCATACCCTTCCCCAGCCCTTGTGCTTGCCTGTAATACTAGTTGATAGAGCACTATAAATAGTGAGGGATTGTAGCAGTAAACACCCACCGGGATTTTTGAAGACCCACTGTACTTTGCAATGAAGGCATATTTAAATGTCTCAACGTATGATGTACGTTTTAAGAATGTCATGACTCTGCATGTACACAATTCTTTTGCAGTGCATACAAGATTGTTTGAAACATACCCCACCCTTATATCATTGTGTAGGATTACACAAGTGTTCAGTGAAACTGTTTTTGTATAGAAGCAAGTTACTATAAAATGTGTGAAGGTCTATGTCCAAAGGAACTCTGAACACTTGGAAACGATGCAGATTGTGTGATAAGCATTCTCCTGTCTGAATATCAGGTGCCCTGATACTATGGACGAGTAATCCCAGACATAGTCCATACCCATTATCCCTTGTAGGCTAAGTAAATGATATTGCAATGTTGCTCTCTACTTGCAGGGTAATGTTAGTAATGCGAAAGTAGGAAATGCTGTACATCACATTTGTCTTTTCAAAATCTTTAGAGAACAAATTAATATTTGAGTTTTATGATGCGTTAACTTACAGGGTAGCTGCTTCAAAGCACTTGCTTTACATATGTTCAAAGAAGAGGAAGAATGGGATTTGGTAACACATCCAAGTAGCCTGCTTACCTATAGTCAGTATCCGATATTTGAGCTGGTAGTTCGATTGTATTGTGTGGGTGATGATTTTGGTAAGGCATAATGAGTAACAGAAATTCTGTTACGTGAATGTTATTCATGTTACAACAAACATAAAACAAGTGAATGTAACTACACGACTGCTAACCTTTCAGAGAGCCAAGAGAGGAAGAGTCGAGGTTGTCCGGTAGTATCTTAATGTACTCTAGGGCAGAATTTAGAGTCATAAGGTAAAGGTGTGGTGGAGTCATACGTGGGGAGGGATCATTGTTGGTTAATGTGTGCAGGCATATCTTGGTTAGATTCTTCCGTTTATGGAGCCAGTTTTTCGTTTTGTTTTTAACCTCTTGTGCTGTATTTTGTTGTTAGGGATTTTAGTTGCATAGTAGTGTAAGGCAAATTAGCAGAATATCAAGACTATTTGCTTATTTTAAGAGAAAGAACATTTCAGGTAATTGCTGTCTCTTGCGCCTTATTAAATCTTTTTGAATAGGTGAGAATTGTCTGTGTGCGCTGCTAGAAATCTTCTGAGCGGCACCCAGAAGGAAGCTGGGCAAGCGCACATGCGCACAGCTTAGAGGGAACATCTGACCCTACTCGCATCTGCAGCTCTTTGTGGAAACACCCACCGATCACAAATGTCATAAGTGTTTGACACTTTTTTCCCAAAAAATACTTGCACGGAACTTGAAGGACCTCCTTGAGTGCTGGGTACTGTAAAGACTGGTTACGGTCTCCCATTAAGCATCCGGACAGTGTCTTGCTCTGCCCATTAAAATGGTGTCTCCCTATTGAGACGTAGTAAATCTTAACCTTTGCTTGACTAGACCTTTAACTGTGCTAAAAGATTTGCCTACGTGGAACAAGGCTTAAAGTATATTAAATGTAGGGTGACCAGATTTTTCAAAATAAAAAATGAGATTGCCCACCAACATAAAAGTAACCCTAAAATGTGGCAGTAGCTGCCATGACTGCACCTCATTTGAGTGGGGGCGGTGGAGGAGTCACAGGCATTTCACAATCTATGGCCCATGCAGTTTTGGCCTTGACTCCAAGCATGTTCAACACAAAGCAGATTTTGCTCAGATTGATGTTCCAGGCCCGGCTATGAAACCATAACCCAAAGTGTTTTTGGCCCCAGCGGTTTGAGCATATGGTTGTGAACTGAAAGGTAGGTGGTTCGAGCACACCCAGAGATGATGGTGGTCTGGCTTGAAGTATTGTAAAATCACCAAACTGTTATGACACTTGGTGTATAACAATTAAACTATTAGTTTGGTTTGTTGGTAGACACGAATTGAAATCCATCTCTTTTGTGCTCCATCTGAGATTGTGCATTTTCGATGCACTCGCTGCAGGGATTCTGCAGGTGGTCTTTGTATTTGTATTTTGTTTATTTGTAAAGCGTGCCAAGCCCTTGGGCATCTGGGCACATTTCTTAAAGTTACACAGTTACATATATACAATAGAGGCCTGGATAGGGCATTATGTATAAATTACCATAACTATAGTGCTTGTCCGAGGGCAAAGAGGATGGCAGATAGACTAAAAGAAAAATGTACACGCGATTTAGTGTAGGACAACGGTCACCCGACCCTCTCTCCAAAACTGAAAAGGGATGTAAAAAAAAAGAAAAAAGCTCTGGACAGGGGTCGGAACAGCCAATTCGTGGACAGTCCTGTTGAAAACCAGGACATCTGGACACCCTAATTAAATATACCTCCGAGTTTCTATTGCTTTAATCAATGTAGTAATGTGTTCCTCTTCATTCTGGCCCACCCAGTCTGAGCACTTGCCCTTGATTTTCCTGAGCGCTTGCCCTTGATTTTCCTGAGCGCTTGCCCTTGATTTTCCTGAGCGCTTGCCCTTGATTTTCCTGAGCGCTTGACCTTGATTGTTTGTCCACCACTACCAATACGTGAGCAATGTGATGCCCATGGAACCTACACTTTTGCTCTCTGGAAAACTCCAAACACCCAGTTCTTCTCTCCTTCCCCCTAAAGCGTCTTCACGCCCCCCCCCCCCCCCCCCCCAAAATGAGTACTCAACCTAACTGTACGACTAGCTCGCTGTAGTGGTCGATTTCTGAGCATAACGGGTGATTTGTGTGTAATAGAAATTCACCCATTTCAGCCCTCTCACGACTTGCAGTCTGTCTCCTAGCTACAAACACGGACTATCCTTTGCGCAGATAGGCGTGACCTTGCTTAATTGAGAGCACGTCGCAGGAGTCTTTAGTCAGTGTGCACCTCAACAAACCAGGAAGTGAAACTGTCACGGACAGTTTCCTCCCTAGAAATTATCACTGACGCACAATCTCCTCAGCCTGAGCTGCAGTGGTGGACCTGTCAATAGGCAATTCTTGATTCCCATCGGCGCATGTGTGTGCGTGTGTCTCGCTGTCGGCCTGTGTGTGTGTGTCTCGCTGTCAGCCTCTGTGTAGGTCTCGATATCAGCCTCTGTGTGTCTCGCTGTCGGCCTGTGTGTGTGTCTCGCTGTCGGCCTGTGTGTGTGTGTCTCGCTGTCGGCCTGTGTGTGTGTGTCTCGCTGTCGGCCTGTGTGTGTGTGTCTCGCTGTCGGCCTGTGTGTGTGTGTCTCGCTGTCGGCCTGTGTGTGTGTCTCGCTGTCGGCCTGTGTGTGTCTCTCGCTGTCGGCCTGTGTGTGTGTCTCGCTGTCGGCCTGTGTGTGTGTCTCGCTGTCAGCCTCTGTGTATGTCTCGATATCAGCCTCTGTGTGTCTCTCGCTGTCGGCCTGTGTGTGTGTGCGTGTCTCTCGCTGTCGGGGTGTGTGTGCGTGTCTCCGTCTCCCGCTGTCGGCCTCTGTGTGTCTCGCTGTCGGCCTGTGTGTGTCTCTTGCTGACTGTGTGTGTGTGTCTCGCTGTCGGCCTATGCGTGTGTCCCGCTGTCGGCCTCTGTGTGTGCATTTGAGTAAATTGGGTATGGTTTAACTGTAGGTCCATACGTCACTGGACCAGTTTACTACTTGGCTGTTAACTGGTGACATGGTCGAAGAAACTAAACCCCTGCACCCTTTCTTCTCACCAGTAGATTCGCAGCAAGGCCGAGATCTTCAAAATCCAGCAGAAAGAACAGGTCCTTCCAGAGCTCAAAATAGACATTCATACAGGAAGGCAAGAGCAAATTGTCCCTGCACAAAGTTTACTGTTAGGTCATACTCACCCCGAGACTGGGCACGCCCACGTGAGATTACCAGACAATTACCAAGGGCGTCTGGAATGTGCCAACAAATTCCCCAAAATATTAGGATGACTCAAACTATCCATTGTCACTCGATCCTTCTCTTTATACTAGCAGATCTCATTATTAAAATGGAATTACTTATCAGGTATGGCTTGACATGTGTCAGGACATCGTGCACCAAGTCAGGACAATGCTCTTTTGTAGGTAAACCAACGCAGGCATATAGAAGGGTTACGGAGAACATATATTACAGGGCCTGTGATAGCGGCACTGTAGTTATGTTTAAGTTGCTCAACCCATAGGAAAAGCACTTTTTGGGCGGCTTATCAATTCACCCCCCCCCCCCCCGGACGAATCCTCACATAACTTTGCAAACAAAAGTATATGGCCCCCTCGGAATGATTCTGAAAAGTTTGGTGTGGTTTAGTCCTGGGGAGGGAGGCAAATGTACAGGGGGGGGGGGTCCCAACATTTATGGAAATCCTCGTAGACTAAATGGAAACACAAATGTGCTCCTGCCTACAGCCCAAACCGCTGGACGAATTTTCACCAAATTTGCGCCAGGAGTGGCGGCTTGGTCCCGAAATCGTACTTTTGTAAATTTGGGTGTAAATCCGTCCAGTAGTTTAAAAAATGACCAAAAAGTAGGTAAACAAATATTGATATCTGGGTCCGGTGACTTATTACCCTATTTGGTCCGCAGACACCCCTCTGGACCAATCTGGGCTCGGCGTGATGTCCACGGACATCGGACACCATTTTGAATGGTGAAAAACATGATCTGCATCAGATATTTTGAAATGGTCACCATGGTGGATTCGCGGTTAGCCACTATTGTCGCAGACATTGAGGTAAAAACATTTAAAAAAAAACACAACATTGCACTGGCCAAACTATAATGAAACAATCTCTGGGGAGGTGAGGGGTGATGAGGATGGGATGCGATCTGGCCATAAAAAAACACAAAACAAGATTTGTTTCAACTCCAAAGTCTGCAAACGGTCCCAGTGTTCGATACAGTCCTGTGATGTTAACGAACATCTCAGACGTTCGGGGACATCCATGCCTATTTCTAAATTACAGTGTTGGTGAAAAGCAATTTTTGAATGGCTTATAACTTTGGCCCACTCAAAAAACGGCATGATGTTTTGCAATATCATTCTAGACCAGTGGTCTTCAAACTTTTTGACCCCGAGCCCCACCTAAGAAAAATTTCTCCGGCCCAGGCCCCCCCTATACACATGTACTCCAAAATGTTACTCGGTTGCGAACGGTTATCGCGCGCTGGAGTATAATGGTGCCCCCAACGAAGGAGTGCATGCCACACACCACGTTGTTTCAAAATCATTGCTTGCAATGATTCAAATCAGATGAGGACAAATATTTGTGAACAAAGCATTCCGATTATTTTGCTATAATACAGAGGACTCTACTAAAAATAGTGTTGCCCCAGCTTCAATAGCATCAAATACAGGATATGAGAATCCAAAGGAGATGGGTTTGCAGTGAGAGGTGGCATACGGCATGAAGAAAATGGGGCCTTGTGAAATCCATACCGGCAAGGGGTGGTGGTGGTGGATGGCGGAGCTCTCAGTTTTGGGAAAAATGGAACGGTAGCGCAATCTGAGCAGGAACGAGGAGGGCAAGCATTGACTAGGGGTCCATAGATAGCTTGCGTTTAGGGGAGGAGAAAGGAAATGAGCTTAGTGTAGTAGTTGAATTTGCAGTAGTGACAGATGTGGTATTACATACCATTTGGGGATTTTCCCTAGAGCCAAGAACCTTAGTTATGGCCAAGTGCCATCAGTTTGTAGGAGAGGCTTTGCCGAAAGGAGTATCAACCTCAGAATTGGGAAAGAAAAAAGGTACCACCAAAAGTTGAAAAACATTCTCCAAAAGTCAGTAAATCATCTGTCAAACAGGACCAACACTGAAAACGAACCTGACTTCATATCCAGAGAAATAAATTTCAAGCTGCAAGTTACTACCAGGCATGAGAAGTCACTCACTACTTCAATTCGCCAAATGCACACCATATATATACTCCCCATGATCACTCGCTATTGGCGGGTGAAGGTTGAGAGCCCTGGTTTAACCAACACATTTTTTCCAGAACGAGGAGCATTGCGCAAGCTAGGGATCCAATGGATGACTGGAAACACAGCCATGGCAAATGAAGCAGGACCGGTGCTGCATTAACAACGCGGCTCCTCCATGGCAGATTGCTGGGCTCCAGCAATCTGCCATGGGGGAGCCGCGTTGTAAAAAAAAACACCAGCAGAGCAGTTCCGGTCCCCCGCTCGCCTCCTCTCCTCCATGCATGCCCCCCAATGTGGGGGATGCAGGGAGAGAGGGGCGCAGGGGGACCGGTGCTGCATTAACAACGCGGCTCCCCCATGGCAGATTGCTGGGCTCCAGCAATCTGCCATGGGGGAGCCGCGTTGTAAAAAAAAACACCAACAGAGCAGTTCCGGTCCCCCGCTCGCCTCCTCTCCCCCATGCATGCCCCCCAATGTGGGGGATGCAGGGAGAGAGGGGCGCAGGGGGACCGGTGCTGCATTAATAACGCGGCTCCCCCATGGCAGATTGCCACGGGGGAGCCGTGTTAAACATAAAGCGGAACGAGTCACTTACCTCGGACTCGTCGGCGGCGGCAGCAACAACAAGAGGGAACACAGGACACCACAACGCAGCCTGGACGCGCGATCCAAATGCAGGAAAGCGCGCGTCCAGGCTGCGTTTATTTCCTGTTTCCATGGCCACGCCCCCACCACATCGCACTGGCTGAGCATGTGCATGGGAGCCAGTGGCTCCCCATTGCACATGCTCAGTTCAGTGCGGCCAAAAAAAAAAAAAAAAGCGTTACTAGTTTTCTTTTCTTTTGGAAGGCATCACGCGCCCCCCCAGGCATGGTGGCGCGCCCCCCACAGATTGAAGACCTCTGTTCTAGACCTTGGTGCTGTTTTGCCAAGAGGCAGCAAAATTAGAGGGGGGCGAGGGGTCCCAAAATATTTGAAAGGCTTATACTTTTGGTGCCATTTGACAAATCTGCACAAAAGTTTGCAAAAAGATTTTAGACCCAGATTGGAATGTTTGATGGGATTTTGTCAAGAGTGGGCAAAATCGGTGGGGGGGTCTCAACATTTTTAGATGACTCATAACTTTGTTGCCGTTTGACGAATGTGCACATGTTTCCAGAAAGATTATAGACCCAACCTTGAATGTTTGTGCAAAGTCTGAATGGATTTTGTCAAGTGGGTTAAGTTATATGACTATTTTATGTATGTACATTTTGACACTTCTCAAAAAATAAAGCACGGATGGATTTGCAACACACTCGTGCAAGGAGGATTGGCAAGGACCTGAAAGCATGGTTTTGCAAATGTGTGTGTTTTTATTTTTTGAAAAGTGTCATAATGTAGGTACACAAAATAGGGAACACATTTGGTGACTGAGGTTTAGCTTGTGCCATGGGCAGTGGACAATCTGGCTACCATGACCACGAGGGTCCAGCAATGGGGTAAAAGTGGACATGGCCACCAGGGGCTCGCTATGTGGTAAAGTATTTTGAAATCTGGATAGGTTTGAATCTGGGGCGGGGGAGGAGAAATTCTGCTTGTGGCTACAGCCCGAAGTGCTGGACAGCATTGCAGCAAACATTCGCGAAGAGCATCAGCAAGGACCTCAAAGCATGGTTTTACAAATCTGTGCTGTCTTTTTGTCAAAATGTAAGTACAAAAGTTGGGCAAGGACAAATGTGTACTCTGATTTGCTAATTGGTGCATGCAGCATAGCTGAAGCCCTAGGTTTGAAAAGGAATAATTATTCTGCTTGCGGCTACAGCCTGAATTGCTGGACGGCATTGCAGCAAACCTGCACGAGGAGCATCAGCAAGGACCTGAAAGCATGCTTTTGCAAATCTGGCCGGTCTTTTACTTTTTTGAAAGTCTCAAAAAGTAAAACGATAGTGATATAACTTTGCTGCCTGGGCAGTGGGCCTGGCCCTCGGCAAGGATACATGTCTACTTTGATTTGCCTATTGGGGAATGCGGCATGGCCGAAGCCCATGCCCCATGGATTGTGGAAACTGGCCATGGCTGCACCCCATGGCCAGTACAGAACAGCACAGAACAGCACAGCACCGCCCAGGACGCCGGACCGCGCTCACAGGGCCCAACAGGAGCCAAGACTGCCGTAAGGACAGTCTTAATTCCAACAGAACCCCACTGAGGGCACACAGCGAATAATGCATGCCTTGAGAAAGACCCTATGGGTCAAAACGCATGTCGGCTGACCGAACTTGCACACCAAGTCCTAAACAGTGTTTCTAAAACACCCACAAATGTATCTATTGAATGAACCACTCAAGAAAACACCAATAAAAAACGGATTATTTTGTTCTAACCAGAGTGTTACCAGGGATGGACTGGCCTATAGGGAACTCTGGAGATTTCCCGGTGGGCCTCTGCATCCTGGGCCTCTATTTTGTGCTATTTCCAGATTTTCTCATGGGAAAAGCATTGGGCTTGCTGAAAATCTGTCATATGGGGCCACTTTGCAAATTATTTCCAGGGCCTCTTTTGGTCCCCAGTAAATATTTCCAGGGCCTCCCTTAGTTCCCAGTCCACCCCCGAGTGTTACAAATAATTATTTCAGATATTCCAAACAAGATAACCGGGAGTAAAGACTTTTTTCCTACCTACCAAACTGGGGCTGAGGCTAAACCCCAAAACCAGTCCTGTGATCTTGCTAAAACTCACAATCACAATACAAATGCAGCTTAGCACAGGCAGGTTCCATTCCTAGAGCCTAAACCTACCTCACCCTAACATTTTAGGACTGGACTTCATAAGGCATAGGGAACTGGGTTGTGATTATTCTAGTTTATTTATTTAAGCTGTGTATTTCCTACATGTAATTTCTCACCTGTTGACAACTGGTATGTGATACCTTTATTGGGGCAGCGGGGATGTATTTGTGTGTATATGTGTATGTATGTATACGTATATACTGTAAGGGTGCAGAAGGAGGAGACTGGTACACAGGTGGCATGATTGTTAGCATAAACATGTATTAGTAATGAAAATAAAGAGAACGCCTTACTTTCCTTAACTCTAAGAGGTGTTTCCCTACCTCAACTAAAAGTGCTAATGGATTTCTCAAGATGTCCGTGTAGATCAATAGTCCACCGTTCTGTGTCAAAAACCTACCTCTGTCCCTCACACTTATAACTAAACTAAGAGGTAGTGGATCTTCTTGGGCCAGAAGAATGGCTCCCCTTTTCTGAACAGCAGCCCATTTCAATTTGTTGGATGGAAACTTTACCTGAAGGAATGACTCCCTTCCCCAGGTCTCCATCCCTTTCCAAGGCACACTACAAAGTTCCAGGTTATAATGCCAAATAGTGGCTAAGTTCCAGTTCAAACATCAACATTCCTTATTGCCCATAGTTGCTTCTGCACTATTGGGTTCCTGGAGAATGCCTCTCTTCACTTGGTTTCCAGTCTTGGGGGTGTGGGTCCCAGACCCGTAGGATTCTGTGCTCGTCGTGTGGCCGACCTGGTTCACTAACCTGCCAGGTACTGCGACTATGAAGATGGCTGATTAACTTTCCTTTTTGTTGGTGCAGGTCTCCGACCTGTATTGCTTTACATATTACGTTCTCAGTCTTTTTTCTTGGGCTATTTTCCCAGGGTATCTCCACCCTTCTTAACTAGCCTCTCTTCTTCCCCACTGGCCAGCCCGTGTTGGCCCCTACCTTCAGGGAGAGTTGCTGTGGGCTCTGGTTGGTCCTGATCGTTGCCTTTGAGACTGGCGTTCTTTCTGCCTACTTTGTTCCTGCTACCGTGGCTCCGCAGCTGCTGGCTCCCTCTGGGCTGCTCTACCGACAGTCTGCACAGACCCTCTTCCTCGGTCGGGTACGTCAGCTGCTTTCCAGTAGGGAGAAGGGTCTTTCCACTTCTGACCCTCGAGAGACGCTTCACCTTCTCGCCTCGCGTCCCTGTCTGCTTGGCTTCTTTCCGGCACACTGTCAACTTGCTTGCGGCTCCTCCATGGAGGGCTGAACTCTCTTCCTAGTCCTTTCTCTGTTTTAATCATGGATTCTCCAATAAACATTCAGGAAACACTAGAATGCTCATCAGACGTTCTGAGAATATTCATTATGGTTCTGCACCTCCTCCTCATCCCAGTACTTGCCAAATGTATTGCTTTTGGTTAGTCCCTACTCTTCCTCGTCTCAGTGGGAAATGGGTTGTCCACTAGCCTAACATACAGGGAGGTGGGGGTTATGAAGGTAAAGTGCATAGGATGGGAAGATGCATTTGGGTGTGGTGGATGATTGGAATACAGTGTTCTCCCCTTCTCCCTGGATAGTCGTCCGTCCTTCTGGGGAAGGAGGGGAGAAATCGCCGCCCCCCCCACCCCCCACTCCCCCCCCCCCCAAGTACCATCCCCAGGGTGGCGATCAGGGAGCGGCTTCACCTCCCTAGTCTCATGGGAAAGAACTTACCCTTTGATAGAAATTACTACATCTCGAGATTCCTCACAAAATATAGTTTAGAGTGCAATATTTACCTGTGATTTTTATGCTTGGTGTGTTTAGAAAGGCCTAATGCATAATTGTATTATTGTAAACCTACTGACTTTACTTGGGTTATTGGGGTTCTTCTGTGTGGACTCATCATTGTAACCCTAGACCATACTCGCTTCCCCTAAGCGAGTATGGTCCACTAAGCCTCGACTGCTCTTCAACTCTACCTTGATTTGGGTTTTGACGAACCTCTGCGTATCTTCTGCCTTTACCATCCATAGGATGGCCTCCTAAAATCCTCCGCACAGGGGCTGATTTTGGAAATCCATCTTAACAATTGTGAACGTGTAAATGCAAGCTTTTCGTGCCGGAAAATGTTCTGCTGCTTGTAGAACAGTGCAAGCTTACACACAGACTTCAAGGGGCTCCTTCTATGCAACACAATGGTACCAAACCATAGAGCGCCGCCAGCTTTATGGTGCACAGCCATCGCCTCTGGGGTAAGGTTTCTTTTCCTTCCAAGGCACAGTGCTTTTTCTTCTGGGAATCATTTTACCCTCCATGGGAAAGGAGCCTGGTAGATGGATCCGAAGAATGCCAACGTGCCTTTGCACTCCAGGGCCACCTGCCCTTTACCCTGTGGGGAATTGACACCGGAATAGAGAAAGAACCCTGGCTTATTGTCGCTGTAGCCTCTGGGGTCCCAGTTTTGAAGTGAGCTGCAATATACAATAATGCAAAGAGTGCAGGAGCAGCTCGCCCTTTCTTTTCCCAGTCCATCATGTTTTCTCTTACTGGCATCCCTGTTCTAGAGCTTTCCCATCCTGTGTGGAGGGTATCCTGCGAGGCGCCTGGCAATGAGTGCTCTTCCTGGCCTGGCGCTTCCTGCTCCACTGTCTCTCTTCCTGCTTTTGCCTGGCCCTCCCTACACCTCTTCTGCCAACCCTACTACAGGCCGTTCCTGAGTCACTTTCCCTCATGGTTTCCTGCTGCTGCCGTTCTGTATGGGCTGCTGTTCTGCCTTTTTGGTTTGGGTGGACATTGGCGCATCGTCGAAATGACGTAGACCAGTCATTTAAGTGGGGTGCTATTAACAATGGGGTATAAACAAATAGTGAGACCCTTTAAACCTGTCTTTTGGGTTACACCCCATTGTTTCGGGTGGTCTTGTTTACATCCAGTCTACATAGTGTAAATAAATCTCGATCTGGCTCATTGTGCATCTAAACCACTTTCTCAATCGGTATATATAAATGATTTAAGCAGTGGGTAAATCACCAACATTCTGTAAATAAGAAACCTGGGCTTGGCATCAGGGCCAGCTTGCTAGCCCTGTGGTGGTGATTTAGTGCTTCAGCTCCCTACTGACCGCCTTCTTTTGTTCTGCCGTGCAGAGGTCAATTCCCAGGTCCCCTAACCTGCAGCCGTTCACCGCCTCCCCCCATTCCTTTTGCCGTGGATTGAAACCCCAAGGTGGGGATGAGGATATGCACATATCCTCTAAGGAGGCATCTGTTCACTAACGCTATGCTGTCACTTCTAATATGGATTTTCTGGCTGAAGACAGAAGTGTTAACTTATCACTGCTTGGTTGTACCCTGCTTTGAGCTCTTTGTGTGGGGCAGGGGATATGCTTGGGGAATAAAGAAGTTCGCGGTTTGTTTTAGGATTAGGCACACGCAATGATAAACAGAAGCAAATCGCCCATAGGAGTATGCATTACGAAACCTTTGCATTTAATCCATGCACCACACAGGTGCTGAAGAAGGGAGGAGGGGCACCAAACAGCATTTTGAAATTGGCCCGCATACATCTTCAGCCTGGCGGGATATCACCTTTGAGAAAGGGGAGGGTGGCAAATGGCACCAATGTAAGCTACTGGTTTCTTTGCATAAAATAATTGCATTGTGAAAACCTACAAAGGACTACCATTTTTTGTATAATTGACAAATAAGTTGTGAGTGATATACGCCTACAACCCAACGTGTTTCTCATTGGCCGGGCTCATTTCATTTGTGAGCATACACTAATAGTCCAATGTTTGCAAAACAAGAGTCCTATCCTCAATTGCACTGCCTCAGCCTTTCAGCCTTTGGCTGTCCGGCTTGAGCCGAAAGCGCCTTCCGGATTCCCTGCACGTATTCCTTCCACAGCTTCTAACCACTGTAGTCTCCTGTGCATACCACAGGCTCCAATTCTTCCTCAGCACAGATGGTGTCAGGTGCTTATTCGTACTGGAGCAAGGACGCCCTGATCCAGGGCCACTTTTTGCAGAGTCCCTGCTCTGCACTGCAGCTACTCCCAGCCCACTAAAAGCCTGATGTAGAGTCCCATATCTGTGCACCCCCCATCTGGCCAGGAACAGTGACACCCTACGGATGTAGCTGCACTAGCCTGTAGATGCACACTAGGGGCCATTAAAAATCGACAGCCTGCAAGCCTGGCGCACACTGAATTTACTAAGAATTTGCAGGTCATGGCTATGCCCGCAAAATATTGACTTTTCCATCAGAGGTCATATTAAGACCATCAAAAAAGAAATGGTTGATGTGGTGAAGTGGGTATCAACCAGGAATCCCCAGATAACTCATCTTTCCCCTTCTCTCTCTCTCTCTCTCTCTCTCTCTCTCTCCACAGTAACCACCGTGTGCAGTGACTGAACCAACGGCCTCCACCGTTTCACTCCTTGGACCTCGCTCGCGGCACTGCCGGAGACTGTATGGAGGCCCCACCCTCTCCTGGGAATGGTGGTGGCAATGTGAATGGCCACCAGCAGCCCGGGGCCATCTGAAACTCTGGGCACGGTAAGTCCTCTTGGTGGGGGGGGCGGGGGAGCACAAGGGTTTGAGGGCTTGAGGGGGATCAGCTTCGGTGTGATGCTAAACTGGGTGCGGGCAGTCATGAAGGGGGGTGGCGCGCGCTAGTTTATGTAAAGATATTGATGATCAGTGCTTTGACCAGTGACCATGATTAGCTCCCTTATTTGATGACGTTGCCCTTGACTTTCCTGGCATTGATAGAATCCGCCCCAGGCTTTGCTTCCTCAGGAAAAGTCTGGAAAAAATGTCTCCTTTTGCCATGAGATTGGTCCTCCACTTGCATGCTCCAAGGGCCTGCGGATCCTCGAGTTACTGACCCTTGCAGTTGGATGCTGAAGAGGTTCTTGGGGAGTAGGGGGAATGGTCCTCAGCCTAACATGTTACTTATTCTTCCCAATCCAACTACCCTCTGAAAGGCAGAGATCCGTCTCAAGATGTCCCTGTAGGCCTGTCCCCAGTCGACAGTAAAAGCAAAGGGCCACTGGCGCCGCCCTAACAGGAAAATATATGCAAGAGACGAGTGTAAACCTCATCCCGAATCCACTTGTAATGCTGTGGTCCAGTGCAAGGTGGCCTTGCTGGTTTCTGACTTGGTTTTCTTGTTTCTGTGGAGTGGGTTGACATTAGGTGAGGACCCCCCCCCTCCGTGTGCACTCGGCCTCTGTCCCTTTTTATGAAATGAAATGGTAGGATAATAAATCCAGCCCTGCTTCTGTCCCCTCTACAGGCCAGGACGCCACTGGAGAGGCGCCGGAGCAGGCCGGGGACGCCCAAAATGGAGGTCAGAGGCCAGCTGATCACACCTTGCAGCTACACTTCTACAGGTACTTCAATTGGCGCATTGAACCCCAGCATGTGAAGCTGATGCACCGTGTAGTTGAATGCTCCTTGAGCGAGCTGCGCCGCTGGTCACGCGCTGCAGCGTTGCCTAGTGTCCGGCTGCTGGCAGGGAACAGAGGGAATCCTTGTGACCAGGGTAGTTTCTAGGCCAAATTGTGCCCAGGGCAAACAACAAAAATGTGCTCCCCCGCACCCACAAGTGTATAGGTCACTCCCAAGATGCAAACTTTGTGAACACCACGCAAGCACCCCCAAAGTTATGTTCAGGATCACAGTGCCCTCTTGGCCTCGACACAAAAATGGTAGTGCATAGAGGCCCCACAGCTAGAGCCTCCAACATCTCGGATGGCAAAAGGAATTGTGTAGGCGTGCTCGCCACTCAGTCAAGGCCCAAGACCCAGTCATACCCCCTCACCCACCAAACGCTGCAATGTATCATTACTCTCCCCTTTTTAAGGCCACCCTTTTCCACCACTGTACATTGCTGTCAGTGCTTTAAGTGGGTTAAGAAATCGAGTGGGGGCTCATTTGGGGGCGTGGCTTATGGGATGGACATGGCCTATAAAAGTACACAAAGTAAGGTACGCAAACAAATATATAAATGCATGTAAGCATTTTGTGTACTATGCAAGCCATCTTTTATAAATATGTTTATAAAAGATGGCTTGCTAAGTACACAAACCATGTTGAGGTAGTAAGGTGCGCACATAAATGTATAAATGCTTTCATTTATATATTTGTTTGTGTGCCTTACTATGTTTTGTTTACATCAAGGTGGCTTGAAAGTACACACACCATAGTAAGGTACGCACAGAATTATATAACATTTATATATTTGTATGCGTCCCTTTATGGTTTGCATACTTTCCATGCCATCTTTTTTTTAAACATTTGTCGACGGCAAAGCTTTATAAAAGATGGCTTGAATTGAGAACGATGAGCATAAACTGTTAGTCCAAGAGATGAATAAGTATCCAAATTTGGAACCAAAGCATTCATGCTTGTATCCTGGCTTTGCCAGCAGACAATACATTGATCCTGGTCAAATCATCTAATATCTCGTACATTACTGTACTGTTTTCTGTGAAATTTGCCTTCTCGCATGCTGGTGGCATCGTTTAGCCCATTACTTGATCTTTCTTCTTATGTAGGCCATTTGAGTGGAAGGGGTGGTAGACAGAATTGAGCGGACCAGATGGTGCAGGACTCTGGCAAGCATATTTTAAAGTCTGCTCATTTGACACAAAAGAACGCTTTGCATTTTTGTAAAAGTCGAGGTTTTTCTACACGTTTATAAATGACAATTTCACAAGCCAGTGATGTATGTAAAGCTTTAAAATACAAAAGGCAAAACCAGATTAAATCTGTTAAGTCACACTGATTGGTATGCTGGTGCTTATATACTTCTCTTGATGATGGAGAGAATGAAGCTCTAATCATTCTGTGTTACACCCTTCTGTAATGTTTTTAGAAATTGTCATGTTTGGTAATGTGATTACCAAACAGGTTAGTTTTATAAAATGTTAGTTTTATAAAATGAAATTATTTTAGTTCATGGTAAGAACTGGAAATGAAAATGTCCAATGCAGAAATTGTTGGCACAAATCCCAGCTTCACAATTTAACCAATGTGTGATCCTGGGCATCTCATTTAATCTTGTATTGCCTAGCCTCTCGAAATTGCCAGTCCCTATACCTTTCAAAAATTGTCAGCCCTTCAGAGTGATTTCCTTCTCAGGGTATGATCTTCAAAACAGCCTCACTCATGGTTCCAGTGGCTATAGTGTTGCTTCCACTATAATAATGAGAATGGATATATTGGACACCACAAGCATTTGTTCCCTTGATCTCTAATGGCAACACCACTTGAAAACCATGTCCGACTTATAATCTTGGTCTGTCTGGATACCGACACCTTCCTGGTATTTTATAATCTGCATCCAGTATCCATGATAGGGTATATGTATCTTTTGCCTTCCTTCCAATTGGTCTTCTCTATCCATGCTTGAGCACGTTTGCGTTCTGTGAGGCAGCAAATGTGAGCTCTCTGCCTATTCTGGCTTACATGTACCTGTTACATACGGTCCTGCATTAATACTTCAGCTTGCATACCTTCCTGGCTGCTTTTGATAAAAAGTCTTCTGTATCTACACTAGAACAGAAGTAACCTCTTTGTAGACTGATAATATGGCACTTGTTTGTCATTATGAATAGAGCAAGAATGAAGAGGGTAAGAGGACTTAAAGGCATTAAACATGCATATTTTGAATGCTGTGACACAGCCTATCAACCTATGGCTTGTGATCGCGTGCAGGGGAGTGGGTGCAGATCTTTTTTTATCACTTAATTCCTTTGGTTTGGTGGAGTGGGGCCCCAAAGATTTTCGTGCCCAGGGCCCCAAAAGTGCTTAAGATGGCCCTGGTCACAGCTGGCCCCGGCACCGCCGATGGCCGCTTCACTCTGCAGAGCTCACACCAGCATTCCTCGTGTGAGAACCCCGTTGACTTTACAGGGTGCAAGACTCGCCTTTAGTTAAACAGTGTAGCTGCCATGTCGGGGCCCTCTGATCTATGCACCCACTTCAGTGCGCATCAATGGGCAGTTTCCATGCAAGCAGCGCGAGGCCTTCTGCTATAATGGCCTCTCCAAGGGCTGGCGCTTCCACAGTGGCAGCCTTCCTTGTTTACAGTCACAACTGCATGTGTTCAAGGAATTCAAGAAATTAATCCAGGCAGTGTGCGTCTAAGGGACACGTCCATCCAGGTCTGACCTGTCCCCTATGTGTCTGCTACACAGCAACGACGAAGTCCTCAACGTGGTTTGCGCATCTCGCACAATCTCTTAAATCGTATATATTCACAACAAATATTGTTGCTACATATGCCTAATATTGTTACAGAAGATCAGACATTTGAAATCTGCAAACGACAACAAATTATACAAATATACAATAACATGACAAATTGCACTTTAGAAAAGCTTGTTCTGCAGGTTTAAAAGCAAATTGAAGAGTCGCTCTGTTACAATCCAAATGTTGATAGATGGCCAGGTACAATAGCTACATGAAAAGAGAAAAGCCCTTTCCGGTATGATTGCTGCGTACACAGACATCATTTCTAAAGATGGACACATTTTTGGGTCATCGTTTTTGCACGCATGGGGTTCTCTACGAATTTAAAAGTCCGTGAGTACAGAACCTGCAAACATTCTCGGCCTTTCGTCAGCGCGTGAATAAAGAAACGTGTGCACTTTATAGCAAGAACCTGCTATAGAGTACAGAGCACCTGTCTTGTGCACAGAGCACGGGAGAGGGAGAGAACTAATGATTGTTCTCATATAAACTGCTGAGCCTCAGTTTCTTTGTTTACAGGCCCACTGCAAACCTGCCAAGCCCCAGGTGTCACGTGTTCCAGGCGATTCATTCACAGATCCCCTAACAGGCTGCCTGCCTGGTGTTGGCCTCTGTTATATCTGCCTTGTGTCCCGCTACGCGGTGATGCAAAGCGCTCAAAGGCCCCGCCCCCTCCGAAAACAATACTAACCCACTGACCACGTCGGATTGACCACGCCACACAGCCATACGGAGCCGGAGGTCATCTACACCGTCGAGCAGGAACCTGCAAGGGGAGAAAGCACTCAATCACACCCAGCATGTGGAAACATGGAAAGAAGGCCGAGGACTCCCACAGGGGCACGCCAGGTGAGACATTGACCCCCACACGTGGCCAAGTGACTCTCAAACATGGCGACTGGCATGTCCACCCTCAGGCCCAGCACGCCACCCCGAATGGGCGCAAACCTGTCGATGTCCACGCCACAAATCCGCCCACAAGGTGGCTCATCAGTGTCTCTATCCTTTTGACCCATACACTGACCCATCATCAGTTGGCCCGAGATAGCAATTGTGACTACAAAAGTTTGAGGTGGCAATGGAGTGTAAAGACATTACCACTGCAAGGAAGATGAAGTCCCACCTATTGTTAAATGTGGGGGATGAAGTATTACGCATCTTCAATTCACTGACCATCGACGAAAGCCTTGATGCCTACCAGCAGACAAAGGATGCCCTGATGGCCCATTTTCTCCCCCAACTCAACCCAGATTATGAGACATTCATATTCTGCACGACAATCCAGCTGGAAGAGGAGACGCTAGATGCCTACCACACCAGACTCCGGAAGTCGCCAATATCGTGTGAATTCAGACATTGAGAAAGAAATCTGTCGGCAACTCAAACTGCATCCAGTCAGAGAAACTGAGAAGGATGGTACTGAGCGAGAAGGGCATTTTCTTGACCCGAATCCTTGAACTGGGCCGCTAGAGGGAACTAGCACACGCCAGGGCAGCACATATAGGCACGACCCTTCAGAAACTACAGCCTGCCCTCACATCGGCCATCGTGGCCCAGATCACGAATCGCCAACCCACGAGGGATGAAACTGATGGAAACTACACACACCCCAGATGGCAGCCCCGAACACCAGGACCCATGGAATGTGGGTGGTGCGGAGGGCCTCGCCACGGAAGATGCAAATGCCCGGCTCAGGGAACATGCGGTGCATGTGGCAGGTAAGATCCAGGCCAACGCCCGGCAGATCGAAACCACAAACTCTTCCGCAGAGGAGGAAGGAGATGACGCAGCACAGCTCCAACAGGACTCCGCGAAGGAGCAATGGAAGAAAGGAAGGAAGGAAGGTTTACTTGGTGTCCGCCCTCAACCACGGAAACACCACGCCAAAGAGAAAACTGAAGACGAAAATGCCAGGTAGCGATCCAGGGCCAAAACATACTGATGATCATAGACACTGGAGGTTCTGTAAACGTGATGCCACTGACCACGTTCAAGACGTCAGTGCCCCCACCGGACTTGAAAGCAACAGACACGCTACTATTTGCATACGGGTGCAAGACCCCCCTGCCCATAGTAGGCAGGTTCCGAACCACCATCAGCCACGGTGAAAAATCACTGCAATCAAAAATCTACATGGTAAATGCGGGCATTGAATGCCTCCAAGTGGAGATGCAGCAGAGGACTTGGGGCTGGTAAGCTTCATCTGTGAAGTGAATGACTCACAAGAAGTCGAAAATGTGTTGGAGGAAAACCTTAAACTACTCAAGGGCATATGATGCCTGAAAGGAAAATCGATCAAATTACACATCGATGAGTCAGTCCAACCAAGAGCTGTGCAACACAGAAGGACGCCGTTCCACATCCGCAACCAAGTGGAAAAGGAACTAAGGGCATTGGAGAAAGCAGCCATCATCGAGGAAGTGACGGGGTCCACGCCATGGGTCCCGGCTATGGTCGTCACAAAAAGCCAAAACAACCTGGGAAGGTCAGAATATGCATAGACATGTGCCTACCCAACGAAGCAATCAAGCGGGAGCGCCATATCGCCCCGACCCTGGATGAGATAGTAGCAGACCTCACTGGGTCCAAGATATTCTCTAAGGTCGACCTGAACGCCGGTTATCACCAGCTGAAGCTGCACCGGGACTCCGGTACATAACGACATTTTCAACTCACATTGGCCTACGCAGGTACAAGCGCCTGAGTTTTGGAATTTCCTCAGCCGCCGAGGTCTTCCAGCAAACAATACAGGAGGTGATCCGAGACATACCGGGAGGCTTAAATGTCAGTGACGACATTCTGATCCATGCCTGCAACAAAGAACACATGAGAAGGCTGCATATGCTACTCAACAGGTTGGAAAGCGCAGGCCTGACAATACACAAAGAAAAATGTGAATTCCTGAAGGATGAAATCTCATTTTTTGGGTACACGTTCAATGGCACAGGCATCTCAGCAGACACCCAGAAAACGGCTGACATCCAAGCTGCCACACCTCCCACCACACCAACGGAGGTGCGCAGTTTCTTGGGTATGGCCACCTACTGTGGGAGGTTTATCCCGAATCTAGCCACGCTCTCTGAACCTCTGCAAGAACTTACAAAGACCAACACGAAGTGGGAGTGGGGACCCACCTGCCAAGAGGCGTTTGAACACATCAAAACGTCACTGTCAGCTGACACCACAATGGCCTATTACGACCCAGCACTTCCCACTGAACTGTACGTGGACGCCAGCCCCGTGGGCCTAGGGGCCATTCTCATACAGGGGACGAACACGGGAGAGCAAATGCTGATTGCCTATGCTTCCGGGGCATTAACACTGACGGAGCAGCAATATTCCCATATTGAAAAAGAGGCGATAGCCGTACTATGGGGTTGCCTCCACTTCCACCTATATCTGTACGGTCGGAAATCTAGGGACGAGAGATACAACAGACTCTGCACAACAATGCCACT
Source organism: Ambystoma mexicanum (assembly GCF_040938575.1). Taxonomy (NCBI): domain Eukaryota; kingdom Metazoa; phylum Chordata; class Amphibia; order Caudata; family Ambystomatidae; genus Ambystoma; species Ambystoma mexicanum. The sequence continues at coordinate 1,222,973,493 of NC_090923.1, forward strand.
TCTGTTTATGGTGCCCTCTTTAGTTTGGCCACCACCGACACCCTGGGGTAGATGCACATGTGCCCCAGTGGCACCCTCCACCCCATGCCCCAATGCACCCCGGGCAGCCGCCAGCTCGGGCCGCCCTAGAAACGGGTCTGCTTGTGATCAATGCTGGAGCCGTTGGCGGTGCATAGTAATTCCCACCTTGTTGCCATTTGACAACACACCTGAAATTAGTTTTAAAGTCTGTTCAGTTTCCGATGTACAGTGGCTGCCGCCTGCCCTCTACACAAAACACCACCACCCTCGAAACCCAAGGCTAACTTCAGGCTGGCAGTGCAGTGTGTGGGAGTTTGCACTCCTGCTGCACATGTTTGCCTCGCTTCTCTAGCTGAGCATCCTCACGTCTCCTGCCTGCAGTATGCTATAAAGGATTAATGATGATAATTATTCCTCCAGCATTTCAACCTTTTATTAATGCATTCCTCCATATTAAATCGCTGTAAGGAAATATGCTATGACTTCTGAAATAACCGTGAATATTCCCTCCTACTGGGAAGCAATCCCCTGTAAATGTTCCCATAATTGGTCTCATTTGACAGCTAAGAGTAGATTAAATTGTCCACGGTGTCCAGTGACTGAGCATCTGCTTCCCGAGTGTATTGAGGTAGATGACCCTTGAGGATACCCTTCCTGGCTCAATTAGTCCTCCATTTTCCAGCTGAGTTAATGCATTCTAAGTTTGCACATGGACTCCAAAAGGTCTTCTAATCCACGTTCAGCCACCCTACACACCGACCTCCAGACATGCCTGGCATCCATTCAGCCAAAACCCAATCAACCACCAGACGGGGCAAAATAAATATTCCTGCTTTCGGTTGGCACGTACACCAAAGTAGGGGAGATTGGGGGCAAACTATGTCCCATTACTCTAATACAATAGTATAGTTTTTCATAGGTCTTGATATAAACCTAGGTAGTAATGATGCCCATTTACTTTTAATCAAATTATTTCACAGATTTATGCATGTTCTGTCCACTCCTATCTAATAACTTATCGCGTGCTCTCTACCAATTCTACCATAGGACAATGTTTTGGGGAGGATCTTGTTCGCTCCAGTATTTCATGATTAGACTTTTAGTAACAGGCATGTGATGGAAGAGCGAACAGATTTGCATCTGGTAAATAAATGTACCGTAATGTTTTGGCAGTAAAGCTGAGAACTATCATCCAAAATGATGGTATTGAGCATTTCCAAGCCTAGCTTTGGCTTGGAATAGCACCACAGCAAAGGTATTACATTCCAGGAGGATGGCTCACAAGTTAAGCTCACAAGTTAAGCACTCGACTCCACTATGGGGCCATCCTGCTCTTTCACAAAGTTTGACTCCCAGCAGGGCCGACTCAGCTCTTCATCCTTCCGAGCTCAACACTGAGTGCCATTAGATTGGTTAATGACACCTTTTATTACAGAGCTTAGAAGCAGGAGGAATCTGGCGTGGAGCGGTATGTCGTGGTATTGTGATTTATTCCATGCACCACTGCCATTTGCATAGTCTCCAGCCACTCTGGCGAACTGAAAAAGGAAGGAGGGTTTAATTGGTGGGATTGAGAGGGAAAATTGCAAGAGACCTTTGATGTGCTGTTGGTAGCTTCAGTTCGGTAAAACCGGGTCCCTCTGTGCTGGTTTGTTTTTAGTTGGTAGACCTTATGTGGTGATTGATGTATTGAGTGTCCATGGGGTATTTTGCGTGTAATTGGTAGTTTCCTGTTGGGTGTTGCAGAGTGTGTGCATTTTGTGGTGGTTTGGGTTTTTTGCTGTGGTAGGGGTATGAGTGTGTTTTGTTTAGTGTTTGAGTGTGAGTGTACGGGATATATGGAGTATTTAGTAGGGCTAGGGGAGTCATGTGTCCTTTTGTGCCATGGTTATGTTGATCTCTCGAGTTTATATTACTCTACGGTGATTTGCAGTACAATGCTTTATTTCATTGGGTAGCCATGTTTCGTTCCTCAGGCTTCGGTTGTTTTTGGTGTTTCTATTGTGATGTGTTGGCAGTTTCACTTTGAGGTTTCCTTTTTAGCTTTGTGAGTTAAAGAGCCATGTTTTTTAGCAATTTTCTGAACTTTAGGTGATCTTTTGTTCCTGTTTCCTTTGGAAGCAAGGTCCAAGGTTTTGCCGTGATGCAGGAGAAGGCTATTCCACCAAATTTCTGCTTTTATTGTTTAGGTTTGAGTGGAATGCCGTTGCTGGGAAATGTTTTCCTGTCTGAACGCTGCTCTTTGGCCATGGATTGCTCTGTTAAGCAGCGCATTTTGAAGAAAATGTGGTGTTTTGTCTAATAGCCAATGTAGGGTTCTCAATGCTGGTGTGATGTGTTCTCTATTAGTCAGTCTAAGGAGTAGTCTTGCTGCTGCTGCGTTCTGTATTTGTTGTAGGTTTTTGGTAAGGTAGTCTAGCATTCCAAAATAGAGGCTTTTGGTGCTCTATTCTTCATACGAGACATGATGGTGAGTGTTCTATATGTGAAGGTAAAAAAGGGTAGTATCCGCTGATTGTGTGGAGGAGGAAGAAGCATTTTTTCGTTACTGTTGCATTGACTTCTTGCGGTTCAAGTGTTTAAGTTTTCCGTTAAATTCTGTCTTTTTTACCACTTTGAATGGTTGTGGTATGAAAACCTTTTTATAAATCATGTGCTGTGGTAACCCTTTGGGCATGTCTCTGCTCCATCAGGATACATTTTCTAAAGTTTGCATATCAATGTTTTGTTCTATTTTAAACCAAGTTAGTCTTGGCGAGTCCTCCCATTTTTCCTTTTTGTTCAGCTTTTCGGTGTTCTCTTAGATTTTAACCGCGATTTTCCGATTTGGCCGGGTAGATAATAGATTGTCAGTTGTTGTTCTGACCATTCTTCGAACATTTTTTTACTAGATGGACATTTGTTAATTCGGAACTCTGCATCGTAGACCAGCTCATGATAACACACTGTCTCTGAAGCATAATTAAATCTTGTCAGCAGTTCACCATTGTTTGAGAATCTAATGCGTTTCCTAATCCACAGTAATGTGTCTAATAAAATCTGCTTGCTGCATGAATCTTGAATCCATTTTCTATATGCCCAATTAACGAAATCCATCTTAATTCTGGGAGCAATAGAATAGGGTTCTACTGTAAAGCTTTAAACGGGGATATCTTATTGTATATATTCTAGTGGTAGGTGGCCTTTGTATCGTGATAAACGGCGATTGGCAGAGTCTCCAACTGCTGTGGATTGTATGGAGGTGCATTGCTGCAACAGTTCAGGGTTTCAAATAGGTTGCGGCCAGACACGGCATTAGAGGATAAAAGATTTCATGTTGGAATACAGAAATATTTGCAGAGAACTCCAATATTAGCTTGAGTGTTAACCATTTTAAGTGGGACTGTGCTTTAAGTTCAACATAAAGTTAGTTATAAATCGGTGGTCGCAGGAGGCACTGCAATGGTGCATAACGCATCCACTGTGTGTTTGCGCTGCGTCACAAAGCTCTGGCATGCGGAAGCTGTTTACGTCGCCTCAATCTATATCCCTAAGCAACTCGTTGGGGGCATCTGCTCTGTGCTAATGTTGAATGTTTGAACAAACTAAGGAACCCACACAACCTCCACCAGGATACACCTCCCCACAGAGATGAAGGGGGACTTTATGGAGAGGTTTAATTAGTTTCCTTATTGAAGGAGGGAGATTGAATGCCCAATTTCTTGCTGCCAAGGATCACCGCACCTCACTGGGATCCCGCCCATGAATGAATGCATGCCTCTAGACACATCCTTATTGCTCTCTTCACAAGCCCCATGAATGTCATAGTGATGAAGGGGGCTTGCCTGCCCAAAGCGTTTAGTCTGTAAGTGGTGAAGGAGCCACCCAAATGTGTGGCAATCCCTTGCTGGCCATACCATTTAGTGGGTATATAGTCAGCCACAATTTGTGAGTGGACATTTAGTTAGACCTGTTTGGTAGTTTGACCCAAAAATAGGTTTGTGTACAAGAGGAAGGTGCATGGTAGTATAAGGGGGAAGTCCCCAGCCCCCCTTCCCATTGGGTCAAACTATACACAATGGGTTGAACTATATATCCACTGCCAAACTGATCGACGAAACCACATCCAAAGCATTTGGTGTTGGTGGACACGCAGGGGGGAGGCTTGTGCTTTTTGTTCGCCGGCCCACTTGTACTAGGAAGGAGAAGCTGGCAGTCTCCGTAAGGCCTATGCAGTGATGTTACTCCAACTAAGCTGTACCCAATGTACATGGTCCATGCTGATGCCCTAACGGAGGCACTGAATGCCACCTGTGGCAGACTCGATCATAAACCAAGAAGTCCAACTAGGGGATTTCAACGAAAAGTGAAGTTCTATTTTGCATTTGCTAATGTCCGATCTCAGATGTCGGGTAGACTGGAGCTTGCTGTAGTGGCCTTATACTTAGGACCTGCAGTTCTTTCTCTGAGGGTTGAGATTTTCTTTCCCATGATGCAGCTTTTGTGGCACACATTACCGAGTTCGCCACCGACACTGGTGATAACGGCCTGCCTCCAGGTTAAGGGCCAGAGTGGAGCAGTGCATGGGCAGTGTTAACGTACCCATCAGATGTGGGCCACCAGCTAGGTCAGCGTCATTCGCAAACGCAATTGCTAAAGCCTTTTTTCCAAGTAAACACATGCCAAATAACATGTACCGTTGATGTCTGGTTTTGGTTGCTATAGTTCATTGCACGAATGTAGACCACGTGGAAAATGGACGACCGCAAAGAGGAGCGTCGTCACAGAGGCTGAAGTGGATGTTTACTTTTCGTTTTTGTCTCCGTGTTCAGCAGGCAGGCTCGGACTGGCCATATATGGCAATAGGCCGATGGCCGAACCAAAAAAGTAAAATGTTGGCGTGGACCAGATTTCTGGTCAAAGTGGGCCACTTTTTTGTTACTTCACTATGTGGGTAATAGTTGTGACCAGTGTTGCTGAATAACTAAATTTGCATCACATTTTATCAAAAAACTCCCCCTTGGGTACTATTCAAACAGTGTCACAAAAGGAATGAACCGCCATTTACAACTGTGGGCCACTTTTTCATTGGTGCCCGAGACAATTTTATGGCCCAGGCCGACCCTGTCGGCAGGTACTAATGCAGGTGCTAATGGAGGTGGGCATGAGGGCAAAGGCCGGGGCTGCGTGTCCGCCATTGAAGCCTGGTTTCAGTGCAGCCCGATTGGCTGCGCACCCCAGCCACAGTGCTAATGTATGACGGAAGGGGGCAGGGTCGGACTGGGACAAGAAAAGTGGCCCACCCCTCGGCATCTGATGACCTCACCGGAAGTGATGTCATGGGAAGCAATGAAACACGACCTTTCACCCCTTGACAAAACAGGAAGTTGCATAAAATCCCAAGTACACTAAATTACTGTGAATCCAAGCAGACGTCCAAGGACAAATGATATGTTATTGTATAGCACTTACGCTTAAGCTCTTCTTTATAGAACAAATATGCATACAATATCACCCAACCTGTGTTAGTACTCATTTATCGACCTAAGAAGGATGAAAGGCTTTTTGAAAGAAAAAAAAAAAGTGAAAAAAATATTTTTTTATTTCATATTTCTTTTTTCCAAACCAGCCCAGGGATGGCCAGAAACCGGCCCCCCACTCTCCAGGGACGATTTCGACCCGGCCACGGGCTGAAAGGCCAAGGGGCCAATCCAACCCTGGAAGGGGGGATTCTAGGCGTTGACACTTTCCCAGCATGAGTCTTGTTTGTCAGTATAAAGTTCTATAGACTTTGGGTTTCTTTTGCAGCATGTAAGCAATATTTTGTGACACCCAAAGAACGGTGGCTGATGCCCGCTTCTGGGTAACCCTTCGCACACAGATTGGCGACATCAAATGTTTTCTGTCAGTTAAAGGAGCAGTGGACTCCTCATTCTTATAACATATGGGCTCCGACCTGTCGTTCTTGGGAAGAGTAGAGACAAAATTGCTTATTCTCTGCAGTGCAACCCTCTCATTGCCGGACAAAGAACGCATGCATCACGCTATGCTTCATTAAACATATTTAAATTTAATGACATGTTTCTAAACATGCATTCCTGCATCTGGCCCAACCAATGCGGCTAACCTGAAAGCCACATGATGCATGCTATACAGTGCTAAAGTGCAACAAACCATGGATAAAGTGCTGGTGCTGAAAAGGAAACTCCATAAATGCAAGGGAAACAAGGAAAGAGAGAGCTGTTGAAGCTTAAAATAGACCTACTGATCTGAATGGGTACAATAGAAGGGTTGATGTAAGAAGTCCTGCCCTGAGGAAGGCTGATTTGAAAAGGGTACATCCCACCGAAACGTCCCAGTAACAATTTACCGACTCCTCTGGTATCCGAGGAATCTCAAATGTAGTGCTTGCGTATTTAAAAACTAGCATGCGCACACATTAAGTTGGGACGTAAAAATGCAAACGCAATTATCAACCCTGAGGTCAATAGATTTTGAACCAAGGAGCAGGTAGTAATGCTTAGGTTTACTACAGGTTTACTAATGCCCGGATGAAGCGTGTTGTTCTTCAGTCTGTTTGCTCATCCAGCTCTGTATGTCTATTTTAAGCTTCAACCGCTCTCTTTCCTTACTTCTCGTTGCATTGATTGTGTTTCTTTTTCAGCGCTAGCACTTCAGCACTGTACAGCCAGCAACCGTCATGTTGTTTTCAGGTCAGAGGTTTAGATTTTTAACTTTAAGGGGGTGCATTAGTTGGATAATTTGAATGAATGTATGTTTTGAGACGTGATTAAATTGAGATGGATAAATCCATGTCGGGGCCCCATATGTCATCATTGTTGCCTTTTTGTCCCTAGCTCCTAGACATTAGGGGATGTCCCTCCAGTATGTGTAGATTCCTGCCTCAGCACTGCATCCTTAACACCAGGAAGACATGTCTCGATCTCTCCACCCCTCCCCCCCCTTTCTATTCCGCTCACTTCCTCTGTCACTCCCTCTCTAGAAGCCATCATGGCCTCCTCAATCCCCCACACCAAGCAGGTCAGGAAAAGGGGGTTTGGAATCCTGGTGTCCAGAAACACCTTTACTGGGAGGCTGGACCAGGCCACATGGACTGTCATATTGGAGTGCATCGGCCCCTCGGTAGAAAAGACGCATTGCATAAGATCTGGGCAGGGGGAGCATCAGGTTGGCCCAGAAGGCTCTAGTGCCAACCCTTGGACAAATCCCCTTGAGGAATCTTCCCCGAAGCGCGCACACAGAACTTGGGCCAGAATGTGTACCAGCGCAGGACACCAAGCTGCCAGAAATGGCTCCTTTAAAACCCTTCCCTGGTCAATGGGAGCTAGTGGAGTATGACACCAAAATGGGGGGCCGTTGCAAAAATGCACCAGTAAGGGAGGCGGACCCTAAGCACATGATGGGGATCCTATTGCAAGTCCTTGCAAATGGAGCGGCGGGACCGCCTTGGTTAGCATTTCCGTGAATTCAGCTCCCTCCTAGAGCTTGGATTCATTTCAAACGGGAATGCAGAATGAACAGGTAAATCTGGGCCGCCCAAGTTAACATCTCGCCTTGTACCCTTTTTCTGAAACGAACTGCAAATGTTTTCCCCATTGTTTTGCCTGGCGGGGGAATTGTTAATCGATTCCAATGGGATCTGACAGTTATCGGGTGCTAAAAGCTGGTGGCTTCCATGGAAATCCAATGCAGCCGCATCTGCACCAAAATGACATGCTGGTGGAAATGGGGGGGGGATCGGTCATTCCGATCCGCGCCTCTGCGCCGTATTCCAAAACACTGAAAATGACCCCGATCTTTGAAGAAAGTGCTAGTCTTAAGCACGTTTTTTAATGTTTATGGTCCGGGGCATTAAAAATACCCTCCTGGGTGATTTTATTTCCTGGATCTGTTAAGCTTTCAAAATGGCGTCAAGTCTGCACTAACAGCAGAATCCCCATAATGTCCACTATTTTATAAAAAAAGACTGTGACTGATCTCATTCTCATCGCAACAGGTTGTGGTTTCAAGAACACGGCGCTCCGCTATCTGCTCTAGCAAGCGATCCAGCAGATCCTCTACTGGGTTTAATACTCTAACACAGTAACCAGGGCCAGCTCTGGACCATATGAAAAGCAAGTCTATGCGGGTGTGCGCATGTCCTCTGTGGAATAGAAGAACCGTACCCAAGAATTGGGGAAAACCCCATTTCGAGTATCGCAGACCACACTGCACCACGGAGCGGGTCCATATTGGCCCCTATTATTTCTAGGTCACGCAGGGGGTAACTTTGTGCCATTTTGCTTTTGATGAATTCCATATGCGATACGTTTTTCGGGCCAGTGCACCCTATGATAAGAAGCACAGATGGAGCAAGAACAAACTCATCCAAAATGGAACCTGTACCCTTACCAAATGGTGGCTTATTTTGGTAGGTTGTCCACCGTTTAGGCCCACAATGGCCATTCAAACGTAGTTACGCTGCAAACAGCTCCCTGGCCCAGTACAAAAAAAAACAGTGCCCTAGAAGGCCCTCCCTTGACCGTTCATAGGGCACCTACTTTTGGACGTGAAACTTTATTGGGCCTGGGACACGAGGGAAGAAAGGGATCGAAAATAAGGTCACCGTATGTTCTCTGAACGGAACCGTGGAAAGGAGTGCTAGACCTAGGGCAACCTTCCATCGTCCCCCGCAACCTAGACCTAGGGCAACCCTCCATCGTCCCCCGCAACCTAGACCTAGGGCAACCCTCCATCGTCCCCCGCAACCTAGACCTAGGGCAACCCTCCATCGTCCCCCGCAACCTAGGGCAACCCTCCATCGTCCCCCGCAACCTAGACCTAGGGCAACCCTCCATCGTCCCCCGCAACCTAGACCTAGGGCAACCCTCCATCGTTCCCCGCAACCTAGACCTAGGGCAACCCTCCATCGTCCCCCGCAACTATATAAAGTACCATCGCCAATCGAATATCGGACCCCTCACACCCCAAAACGGTAGAATGTACGCATGAAACGTGGAAAGCTGCAATGTCCAAGCCACCCGCTGCACACTCGTGACCCCCTCACCCTCGTTGGCCAGGCTGAAAACCTCTACAGATCCCATTGAACACAGCCTGCGTCTGGTCACACTGTGGCTCCAGGAGGATGGCCTTGATCTACTGGTGGCCCCATCCTCCAAGAGTTTTATATTTCATACGCAATTTCTTGGTCATCTGGGATACTGTGATTTCTTGAACTGCATTTCTTGGTTAATTAGTAACTCGTGTTTGCGACCCTATACTCGGCCACACTCCTTGCCTGCCAATCCCGCTCCTCCTGACGGTGCTTTCACCTTCCCTCTCTGCAAGCATCCTCACACCCACTCTTCCCTCCATTCCCCCTGTTCCTCTTCCCCCTTATGCACTCGCCTCCCAAATGCCACTTGGGGGGCCTCCTTGCCCGCTTACCTCGGTGCACTCCACTCCCTCCTCCACCTCTATGCCACACCGCCTAGTGAGTGTGTTAAGAGAAGATTGCCATTGTGCCGGCACAATAAGGCAGCACGCTCGCGGCATGCTACTTAGTTTTCGCTCGCGTCCGACTAAAGCACCAAGGTTGTGTCTCCTGGGTAGTGCGTTAGTGCCAAACGGAGGGCGCTAGGGATGGTGGGCATGCTTTACTTCGCAAGTTTGCAGCCATTGAATACCATTAAAGGGTCCATTACCACCTATTAACGCAGCTCTTGCGAGCAGTAGGAATCCGGCATGGAGCCCCAGATGAGTACAGAAATTGGAATTGGATCGATGCACACTGAAGGGCATCGGGCACGGGGAGGTGGAAAGGAGTGGTCGATGGGGCGGGTGGGGAAGCTGCACTCCTCTTGGTGTGGCATGCCGGCTGCCTCGCCGTTCTGTCTGCTGAGGACCTGGGAGGTGCAAGGTGCAGCTGAAGGGGGTTCCTTTAGGAATGCCCAAACTGCTGTTTTTGCCAGTGCCGGATTCCATCCTTCACAGGAGGGTGTTCTCCAGAGGTTCCCCCAGTTTCAAGAAACTTTGGCTTCATGGTCCAGAAACGCCATTGTGTCTCGGGCATCCATTGTTTTTATTTGCCACATTAATAAACCAGAAACCACTGCCACAACACAGGGGAATGTCCCTGATGTCCCAGCCACTGCAAATACAGATCCTTTCAGGCTTCTGTGGGGCGGGGGGGGGGGGGGAGGACACAGCTCTGTGCACATACCCAACCGCCTCCCACACACACCATGACGTGAACTGTCATTTCATATTCCCAAATGTTTTCTCCAAACAAACCTCCGCCAGATGAGCTTCTCCTTCAATCCCTTTTGTTTGGGTGATGAAATAGAACTGATTACTAAGGAAGGGGCGAGAGATTGAAAGGAATGCTGTTTTTACGCTGGCATTTGCAGGGCACTGTAAAATGGTAGGATGTAGGATTGCAGAGGAAGCGTCCCAGTGGCGAAGGAATGCATTCACCTGGATTCTTTATTTTGGCAAAAGTCCATTGAAAGCAGAACACCTGGCAAAACATTGGAGCGTTCTTTCCTTCACGCGCGCACACGCTTTCTGCTTCACCGGCCCTCCTCTAAACACGACAGCCCATCCACCTGTCTCATTTCACGCTGCCCAGGCAGGGCCACAACATAGCTGGATCCAGAAGGGCCCCTAGGGCCATGAACCAGCATTCCGCACCCCTGCCCTAGAACTATGCCATGAGGGCAAGAAACCACCAGGTGATAGGTTGGCGAGCTACGGCCTGCATGGGAGAACAGGGGGGCTGTTTTGGGTGCTGGAGATCCCAGCTCTGAAGACCAACTGCTGCAATAGGACATCGCAGTTACCGAGGCTGTGAATATTGAAGTATGGTTGGTAGTGGGGCAGGGAGGTTCGTCTCAGGCAGGGCTCAAGTCGAGGGTACACCTAATTCCCCGCCCAACCCACACACTTTTTCAGAGGGTGGATGCCGTCCGCCCAGGTATTTTTGAGCTGTGTAAAACGAGAAACATTGATGGCCTTGCTTACACCAACCCAACGATTCAAACCGCGTTGCCAGTTCGCAGGCCAGGACATTCACCACTGCACCATATAGCCTGATGAAATACAGCACACAACTGAAGGTGAAATGTCCCATTTCTGGACTACATGTTCCAGGGAAAACATTGGTTTTGGTTCTTCGAGTTTAAAACGCCACAGACCTTTTTAACGTTTTCCAAACAATATTAAAAGGAAATATCCTGCCTTGTTTTTTGTCTAATTTGATTTTCTGAAAGGCAAATGCCATTTGCCTGTGCAATTTGTAGGGTTATGCAAACCCAATTGAAAATGAGCATATTTCCCCTTGATATGCTAATTTCTGGTGTTGTCACTTCCCATTGGTAGGTTAACGAGTCCTCGCACTTTATTCTTTAGGACTTGACCACTGGTCTCAGGAGAGCTGACTTTTGATTTTCCCGGGGGGTCACGCGGTGGGCAGATTTTTAAGAAGTCCCATTGACAGTATAGTATATACTTTAGCTCTGATGGCTTAACCCGTGCAGTGCCCGAGTCCCAGAGCACCCGCGTACTCGTTGCCCCTGGTTAGTCTGCTTCACTAGTACCTGGTGGTGTTCCTACAGAAGTCTTCAGGCTGCCGGTAAGAAAGGAAAGAACTTTGTGAATAGAGAATTTCATTAGTCATGAGGTCATCGGGTTGTGAAACGAGGAAGCAAATCGTAGCCATGACCTTCCACTGGAGCAGCAAGATGTGGAGTCGAGCAAGTCGAATCATATTGTGAAGCAAATGGCTGAGTCCTTCAACTGCTTAAATAACAGTGCATGTAAAAGAACAGAGTGCAAGCACAAGCAGGAGAGCTTCTTAGATCACCCCACAATAGTTCATCACAGGGAATCCGACATGTGATTGTTGCACACAAGAAAAAAAAACTACTTTGACCGGCTTTGTTTTCCTTCTCATTGAGAAATGGGTGCTGCTATCGGAGAAGACAAACATTTTGCATTTTTTCTAGGCGCTGGATAGGCACTGCCATAATGGACTACCTAGCCATAAGCTGGCAATGGCTTGAAAATGTTCCCTACTGGGCCACACTACGTCCCCATCTGCCCAAAGCCTATCTCTTGCTTATACAAGAGCCCAAACTGTTGGCTTTGCCAGTGCTTGTTTTTAGCAGGAAGTCCGCGCAAGGAAGAGATGTAAAGAGAGCCACGTTGTTTGTAAACCAAGTGGCTGAAGGCATGCTTGGTTAAGACATTTCATTACACCAATGAAGTCATGACCTCTCAGAATATTACATAGAGGTAATAATGGCATCTAGAGAGATCCCAGAGGAGAGGAGCGTTTTCATGACCATGGGAGGTCAATGGTTGGGTAACGGGACAACCACAGACTGTGTCCCGCCTCACATCTCTCACCTTGTTTAACTCTGCTGCCCATCGAATAGTTTAAAGGTGGCACTTGCAGCACCATATAATAGCCAAAACTAAAAAGGAGCTAGCTCATGTAGGTATTGGTTTTGCGTCCATAGCATCACTAATAGTGGGTTCCAATTTCTCCCCCGCAGCCGCCAGCGACCCTTTTCAAAGGCGTCTCTGGGTATGCCGTGTTCGTCCCTTGACGGTCTGCTCTGTTGATGGGAGGTGGTGCTGTTTGCTGAGACGCGTCTCGCTCAAAAAGTGAAAGGCTCCTTAGAGGGCTGAAACAAGGCAAGGTGAAGTAAAGTGTCTCCCTACTCCTCGCCTGACAATCTAGTGGGGGCCCAGGTATCCTCCCAAAGTCTTGCCACAGCCGTCCTCCTGGGTGGCAGCTGGTGTGGCCCTTGCAGTCGGAGTAGGGAGTGAAAGGAGGGACAGATCAGTACTCTGGGAGAAAAGTCGCAAGGAAGCAGAAGAACGAAGCAGAGCAGACTTGTAACGGAACCTTCTTTATTCCCCTTCTACAGTCTTCTGTCCCTCCTCGTCTCCCCCGAACCCCTTCTGATCACCTTCCATCTGACCCTTAAGGTCGTCTCCCATTTAAGGTGGTCCTATCGTTTTCCATACACGTCTTCTCCCCTGCTTAACATCTTTTGTGGGGTCAGTGTTCCTTCTGATAAGTTCTTGGGGGTTTTATTACTACTTTCTGAATCCTGATTGTCATTCAGACGCACTTCCGCCAGCTTTCCACACTCTCGTAGCCCTTCACTATTTCTCAAGCTGGAAAGGGTCACAATGATGGTCTCTGTCCTGTGTCTTTGGGTTTATTCTCGATGAACTGCACATTTTCCTCGTGCACCTGCGCAGTAGTGGTCTCCCCCCAGCGACTGTTTCCTAGCTGATACCAACATTTCTATTGCTTTCCAGTCCCTCCCACGTACCCGTTATTATTTCTCATCCCCTGTTGCTCGCGCGCATGCGCCATGCCGTCCAATCCACTCTGGGCATCTCTTGGTCGTTATTCACGTTTCAGCGGCAGTCGTTCTTTTGTCACTGTAACCATTCACTCTTTTCAGTGTGATATTTATTTTTGGCTGGCCGAGTTCTGAATATTTAACCCCTTAAGTGCCAGTCTATTATGTAAGTCTATGTAAAAAGGACGAGCATTCTCGTCCTTGGCACTTAGGCTTTAAATGTTATTGTCGGCTCCTACGAGTCCCGATTCACGCACCTCAATTTTTCCTCTCGCTGTCTCTATATGTTCCGTTACATCTTGGTGACCTTTGTGGTCTTCTATTTCTTTCCATCCGGATCTAGTATCCTGCTGTTGAACTTTGACGTGTGAGATGTTTTGATCCTTGTTTCTTGCCCTTTGTCTTGTGGCTTGGATCCTCGGCTGCCCTCATGTCCTCGGAAGTGGGGAGCTCTTCACTGACGTGATTTACCACCTGTGGAATGCCTTTGTTCCTTATGTGAACAGTCTTCCTTTTTCCCCAGTTAGTTTTCCATGAGTTTTCTTGGTGCGTCTGTCCTTTGCTTGGCGGAACACCAGACAGCTGGACTTGCCGGACAGCGGGTTGCCGTTGGGATGGATGGTGCCCAGTGGAGCCGCTCTGTTTCCAGGAGGCAAGCGGGCATGCCTTGTGCACTTTGGAGGAAGGGGTGAACATCTTCTGTATTAAGGACCTTTTTTCGGGTGGTGGGTCAACTTTGTGTTGTGAATACTGCCTGTAGTACCGGGAGCCGTGGATTTCTATTTGCAGGAGCGTAGTGCTGTGGGCAGTCCAGGATCAGCGGATTACTGCCGTAGGGCGTGCGGATGGAGGCAGGCAGCTGATGCGGCGGATGCCCTCTGGGGCACTTATGACCTGTTCTGGGCGGCTTGGGTGCCGGAAGGCCTGGAGGTGGAGGGAAATGGGAGGATGGTACCTGCACTGGGCGTCTTGGTGCGGGAGGGCTTGCATATGGAGGTAAGCAGGCGGATGGTGCCTGCACTTGACGACTTGTGTGCCGGTGGATGGAAATGGGTGAGCGGAAGCCCTCCAGAGTGCCACACCGGATGGTGGTGCGGATGTCAGATGGTCTGTTCGGTGGGTGATTGATTGTTCATTTATTATGCGCTTATACAGCAGATGTTTCAATGCGCAAAGGGTAGGGTAGAGAGGTTCTATGAGGCGGCAGACAGCCTTATCCAACTTGGATGTTTGCGGATGGGATGGATGTCCTTTGTGTGGCGGCAGGGTGCCGTCAATCTTGTGGCGTGATCGGCAGAGAGCTGCTGTAACTTTTTTTTTTAAAATGTCCCTGCTGGGTTCGGCGGGTTTCTACTTCTTCAGTTAGCTGTATGCAGGGATCAGTGGAGGCCGGAGTGCCTCTTCACTTGGGCGGATTGCCTCTTTTCTTTTATGTGTATGCCGGGATTGGCAGATTACGGGATACCCTTTTTCTCAGAGGATGGAATACCCTGTTATCCTTTGCCTTTGGACGCCGGGCACGGCGGAGGGGGGAGTTTGGCCCGTCCGTTATTTCTCTAGTACTTCCCTTCTTCCCTTATGGATTTTGTCCAGTTTTTTTTTTTTCTGTCGGCAGAGTTGCCGTTGATGTATGTTTTTTTTTTTTGTGCACATTATTATTTGTTTCCCCTCGTCACCAGATGTTGTGGCCCTTGCAGTTGGGGCCCGGAGTGGAAGGAGGGACAGAGCAGTATTCTGGGAGAAAAGGCACACAGAAGCAAAATAATGAAGAAGAGCTGACTTGTAACGGAACCACCTTTATTCCCCTTCCACAGTCTTCTATCCCGGGCTCTAGTAGCCCCTCCTCTTCCTCCCTTGTTCCCTGCCCGTGCAATCTCCTTCCTTCCTTCTAACCCATATGGTTGTCTCCCATTTAAGGTGGTCTTCTCGTGTTCCATACACAACAGCAGCGTCTGACTTAGGGTCATATACCAGATAACCGCTTGGGTGGAGGCTGTTTGCCTCGCACCCAACCTCCCTCCCCTCGCCCCACACCTGGGACACGTATCATTGTTATGTTGGGACTAATCCAATTACTGGTCAGAAACTGGTGGAAGGCGGTTCACTAGTGTTTCCACTTAGATTTCTAGGTTATTGCACAAAAAAAGCATTTTCAGTGGTAACCTGGTGCCCCTGGGTCGCCTGCCACCCACACAGATTAATTTGCACCAGACTAGAATTCAAATGACCAAACAAACCCATTTTTAAATGAAAAATAAATTTAAAAAAACTGATTAGAGGGGATGCGGCAGAAAAGGAATTCAACTCCAAGCTCTGGTACCACCAGGGTGTTTATCTTTTGGTGGTGGCGTTTTGTACAGTACAGTAGTACCACATTAAACTCCTGAAGAAGAGTTTGACTTATTAACATTCTTGCCCGTGTTGGATAACTTCAAAGATCTGAAGAGAGCAAACAGGAGGTCTTAATCTGCAAAGGAATGTTCTTCAGAGAAAAATGTCGAACATTGGAGCTAAAAAGTTAAGTTTAAAAAAGACTATGGGTCACCGTGCTGTGCAGAATGACTTTCAAGTCTCTGCCAAGGAGTAGGTGGCTTTACCGCCCACAAAGGGGTCCAGCTACGGGGTGTGGAGTACGATTATTGTGGCGGGCGTTGGCTGCCCTGAACCCAGCAAGGCCACCTGTTTTCATTTGGGATTTGTTCCCACAATCTGAAGTGGGGCTGTTTTTCCTGGCCTGTGTTTGAAAGAAAAGTGTGCCAGCATAGTGGATTACTTTCTTCTGTGCGGCGCTCGGTCCTCAAAAGTTCACAGCTTTGTACTAGGGACAGCCTTCCTGATTCTAAAAGTGTATTCGATTTTTTTTCATGTCTTTTTTTTTTTTTCTTTGTGTTCCTCTTATTTAATTACTGTAGCACAGTGACCTCCCAGACGACGTAATGGAGATTTTGCTTTCGGCCATAAGGCCAGCAATGAAATCCTTATACTGCTGCTGTTGGAACAAATTCTGCAGCTGGTGCAGGGATAAGAATGTGGTCCCTTTTGTTATATGCAGTACACCTATGGCGTTATCATCCTTGTTACACCTGGCTAATCTGGGACTCCAGGTTGGCACAATTAAAGGGTATCTGGCAGCGCTATCTATTTCTAAGCGCTCCTCTGAAGATGTATCTTTCTTCAAGATTCCACTGGTTATACAGTCTTTGAAAGGATTGACAAATTAATTTCCTCCGGTCCCTTTCTCAGTCCCGGTTTGGGATCTCAACCTAGTTTTGAAATGTCTAATGTGTGCTCCATTCAAGCCTATTCATTCCTGTCCTTTAAGATTGTTAACTTTAAAGGCCATCCTTTTGTGGCTCTTACATCAGCCCGTAGGGTGAGTGAACTTCAAGCCTTGTCCTGTAACCCTCCTTACGGTCTTCTTTAAGGTTAAACCTACCTTTTTACCCAAAATTGTGTCAGAGTTTCATTTAACTTGGAAAATCATACTACCTTCTTTTTATCCTCCACCTCATCCTGGAAAGGAAGAGGAGAGATTACACAGGCTTGGCATCTAGGTGGATCATTTTAGGAATCTCTGAATGCTCTAGACTAGCTGTAAAAAATCAACCTGAGGGTCTCGGAGCACATTCGACCAGGGGCATGGCTAGTTCGTCTTTCCAATTCAGGATATTTGTGCGGCAGCCACATGGTCCTCCGTCCACACATTCTCATATTCACCAAGCATTATAGTCTGGACTCCTCCTCAGACCAGGAAGGTGTTATTGGGAAGGCAGTCTTACATTCTGTACACACAAACCAATGAACTTCTAAATTATTATTAAAGGTTGAAAATTCTGACTCCCTCAGCCGGAAATGCAAGCACTGCTTTGGGAGGTCCTCATAAAATGAGGAATGCTTGGGAGGACACAATCCATTCGAAGGACAAGTAACTTAACCCTGGTAACGTTCTTTCGACTGGATGTTCCTCTCGCGTATTTCTCATCGCCCCTCACAACCTACCCGCAGTAGAATTTCCTTGTTACTTTAGTTTACGCTCTTTCAGGGTGAGTAACTGTCGGGCGTAGGATAATTGAATACTCTGAAGCCAACGGTCACTGCGCGTGCTATATGCCATCGATGACATTAACATTGAGACGGAGGCCTTTGAGGGACATCGAGTCGACAGGAATCGATGCACAGCATGGCCTGCTGGAAAAAAATTCTGAAGCAGCTAAAGCTGGATATGGAGAGATCATAAGATGAGGAATACATGGGAGGCATATCCAGTCGAAAGAACGTTACGAATAAGTAACTTGTTCTTCTCTGCCTATGCCCCATGACTATGGAACCTTCTCCCTGTCGACATCAGACGCTCATAAAATTCAGAAAAGAACTGTAGACCCACCTCTTCAAGGAGTCGCTCATCCTCAAAACCTAGGCCATCACGTTGCTCCCCATTCTACGTGACTCACTAGATGCCTTCTGCCCCTCCCTGCTACCCTGTACAGCTGTACCGCTCCTCTGTGCCCCTCTTTACCACTGTATATCTGTTTGGTTTCCTCTGAAAAGCTCTCTGCTATGAATCTGTATTGCTGCATACCTCTGTAAAGAGTTCTGTTGCTTCTTGAAACTAAGATTGCATTCAATAAATATCATAATAATAGATAATTACTGTCTATGGGTGGCATAGCCAAATTACTAAACTTAGCAATAATCTTGAGAAGAATTAACTTGTGTCCATGAAATTCTCAACAAAGGAGATGGTGTTCATTATCAAGTCATGACTATTGGACAACTACAAAATATTACACAAAATCATCCCAAACCATTCGACCAAATAGGTTGAAGAGACAGATAAGGAACAGCTCAGAAGCTCAGCAGGCCCACACAGGATATCAAGACTGCAAAGCTCTCTTCTTCCATCTTACCCTAAACCATCGAACCAATCTCTTCCTTTTTGTATACAGACGGCACTCCTACATTCCCACAATTTTTGCAGAGATTCTCCTGGATGCAGTAGCTAACCTCCTGGTGTAACACTGCACCTAATCGTTCTTGGGAATTGCAATATCTCGTTTGAGGGAGAAGATGAAACTTCCAACAAATCTTGGAGCTCCATAAATAGCCCATTTGCACCATAAAGACATGGTCAAGGGAGCAACGCATGCTGCTCGCCATAAACTTCATTCAAGGTTCTGTGAAGGTTTACCAACTATAGCCCCTGCGATCCCTGTCCTGTAGAATGACCACCTCATTCTACCTTTTGTCATCAACGCCACCAGTTCACAAGCTCCAGACTCACCAAGGCCAAATCTCCAAAGCCAAAAGAAACTGGAAGAACTTGACACATTAGTGGAGGACACCAAACTGCAAGTGAAAGTAGCACTTCCGAGACAGATTTGACACTGCAAAGTGGCATTATTGAAGGCAAACCTTTCTTCTACAGAGCGTATCTTGGCACAAACCTACCCAGAGAAAAATCGTCAACCTCATAAAGGAAAAAAGCAGCTCTGCATCATGCACCAAATCATCCCCCCCCCCCCCAGAAATTATGAGCTATTCCCCGATCCTTTGCAAAATGAAGTGAAAAGCACTGAACAAGCAAATCTCTGGGAGCAAACTGATGGAAATGCGGTAACCCTCCCTAACGACGACACAATCTCGCCACTCAACCAATTCAACCCAGTCACGGGAGACGATTTCACCAAAGTGGTGAAGTAACCAATCAGGGCTCCCCAGTAGACCTTTACCCCATGGACCTCTATAAAGAAATCCTTGCCAAAGAAGGCCCTGCACTCTATTTTCATAACCTCATTACTCTTCCATACAAGCAGAGATTGTACCATGGTCTTTCAAGATGGCATATGTCAAACCACTCAATGACCCCACCAGAGACCCGATTGATCCCAACAACTACTGATCTGTCTTAAACATACCCAGATAAGATTTTAGAAAGCAAGCTGTGTATCCAGCCAATTCCTAAACGCGTAGATTCCAAGAACATCCTATATTATGCACAAGTAGGAGTCGGACCAATGAGAATCTGTGGCGACCTCAAAATCAATGCAGCCACCGACATCACCTCTGCCTTTATACTCCTTGATATGTCGGCAGCATTTGACAATTGACTAAGGTTCCTTAATGAAGTGATGGGGAAGATGTTGGAGTGCATAGTTGAACATTACATCAAATTAATTATTTCCGTGCGGATAGAACCAAAATAACCAGGCTTGCCCCTTTCAACTCCAACTTCAGAAACCTAACCTGTGGATTCCTGCCAGGATTGTCGATCACCCCTCCTTGTTAAAAGTTGCATGGCTCCACTCCACTTTGGAGGGTCCTAAAAGAACAGGGACTTGCTTGCTACAACTAATTGGATGGCATTCAAGTCATCTTCAAAATAACCAGCACCAATGCCTTCACCAGCTGCCTATAGCGGGCAAGCAGATGGATGGCAATAAACCACATATCACTAAACCTGTTCAAAACAAAAATGTAATGTAATGGGCATTTGTTTAGCAGCTTTCACCATTGGTATGGTCTCCACGCGCTGTAGGTTGAACGCCCTTGGGGACCAAAGTCCAGGTATGGGAAAAATCACTCGTTCGAAAATGCTTGTGTGGATTTTAGGTGGGGTGGCCAAGTCTAAGGCCACGCCCCCTAAGGAGAATTCCCCCCCCCCCCCTCGCCTAAAGGGATGTGGGGGGCTGGTAAAAGGAGTAGAGCTGGGGCACACTGGCATTATTACCTTTGATGTGCCCAGCCCCTCCTTTTAAACAAAAGGGGCTGGGTGCACTAAAGGTGTGACACCAGTGTGCCCCAGCTTGCAAGCAGCAGGCAGCCCTTTCATTCCAGGAGCCTGTGGTGCAGCACTTTAACCACGGGGGCTCCTTGAATGAAAGGGCTGCCTGCTGCTGATGGCTCTGTACTCAGAAACAGGTGGAGGGCTGAACTGACCGGCTCTCCTTTTGTTTTCGAGTAAAGTCAACACGTAGCGTGAAGCCAAGGTGCTTCATGCTGTGTGATGACTCTTTACTTGGAAACATAAGGAGAGTTGGGCAGTCCAGTCCTCCTCCTGTTTCTGAGTACAGAGACATCAAGCAGCCAGTGTAGCCGAAGCACTGCACGGTTACACAGGCTGCGTGCAGGTGTTAAGATCAAGAGCGAGCCCCCACCAGGGCCCTGGTTTGGGAGCCCTTTTTGGAGACTGTTGGGACTCGGCCCCGGGTAGCCCCAGCCCACTTAAAGCCTTGGCAATGGGGTTGCAGTGATAGAGCAGTCACTGTGAGAAACTTTTTTTTTGATTGGAGCTTCAGCATTGCTCCCTGACGGGCAGGGGAGAGAGGGTCACAGAATAACGTGCACGCAAGTATTTGCTCAAATAGCAGCACAGCAGTCAAAGAAAAAAGCAAGCAAGTGTTGTGTGCAATGTAATTATCTTAAGGCCCAGCTTGTCCTGTAGGCTGGCTATTTACCTACGCGCAAGTCTGAGTACCCAACAAAAAAAAACGAGTGGAACGATGTTCACCTTTTTCCCCCCTCTGATCTTCCTGTGACCTCCCACCTGACCCGTAGCCACCCTCCCTCGCACTCCCCCAATACGCGAGTCCTGTCTTTCCCTCCACTCCCAACACTGTGTTTTAGAACTGTAGTATAAAGATCAACACAGTGAAACCAAATGCTTCTTAAGCAACCACCATCACTTTCAGTCATTGCCCCCCACAGCATGCAGCATTACACACCCTCCTGTTTCCCCACCCTAATCACCCACCATTTGCACCTCTTAAGGTACAATCCAAGGCCTATAGTAACCCCCACCCTTTTCTTACACACAGCTGTGCCTGCAGCAATTTCATGTTAATCGTGCTGCAATCCAGTAGAGCAACACTGATCACTGTAGGAGTATGTAGCAGTTCGGGAATGGGCGTTTGGTCTCAAGTAGGTGAGGGGAATAAACTCATGCAAACCGGTGCCTCCAAGATAGCTCAGCAAGATGTGGCAAAAGAGCAGCAGTCTTCAAACTGTGGACCCGGCAGGAAAGGAAGAGGGGGGGAGGGGGCTGCAACACTATTTTTACTCGCGGTTTGGCTCCGCATAAAGAAGTTTGAATACCACTGCACAGGAGCTTTCCCATCGAGGCCTAGATTCGAATCCCCAGGAGGGGGAGCAACAAAAACAAACTTGACCTTCACCTGCTGTACAGGAACAAAAGTAGAGGAACTGTTCTACCCTTCATCCCCGCCTGTTACAATCGTTCGTCCTGCTCTCCCCGATACTAGTGCAAATCCAGCTCCCTCGCACCGTCTCAGGCATTCCACGCACTTGGCACTCGGACACAAATAACCCACAAAGCCAGAAGTGGGGTTGTAAAAGTGCTGTAATGTTAACACACACACCAGGCTCTGGAGGGCTGCATCGACTCTGCCCCCTCCCAGGCCTGGCTCATACTTATGTACAATGCAAAGCTACATATTAATCTCCTCCCATTAGCCGTACGTATTCATAACAATAGTTCATTTCGCCGAAGAAAAGTTAATCAAGTACATTTCGTAACTTCAGATTGTCTTTGCAAGTCAGGCTCTTATCAACCTTGGGACTTGAGCCAGCAGCATCCGAACTGTGTACATTCTCGAAGGGAGGGCTGTTCATGCCCGTCTCTGCGAGGCCTGCGGCATTCCACAGCTAGCTGGGCTGGTTGTGCTCTGGTGGTTCTCTGCGACATCTGCTTTCATGGCTGTTAGATGTTTAGGCCAGTCCTTATGTCAAATCATTAGGCCAGTGTTCCTGCTTCAGATGTGATGTATCTCGAACCAAAAGAAAGTGCAGAATCAGAAATGTACCACGTAACATGTGCCCACTTTTTTTTCATCTCTTCTTATTTTATCTATCAATCACTAACGAAAACCCTTGCACTACTTCTACATAAGCACATTGTAATAAAACTATTCTTACTCAATAAAGAAGCAGAAAAATAACAAAAAACATTACCAAACTAAGACAGCTTATTTATGTCTTTACTCATCTAAAGCCCTTCACTGTACTGTATTGCATAAACACTGCCACCTATTAACCTCAGCCATAATCTACAGTGCATCTAAAACAAACATAACTACATGTCCCGCCCTTTCTAGCTCTGAGCATCCCTGTCACTCTCACATTCAGCAACACCACATACATGTGCCTGTCATGTTTGTTTGCACTGTCCAAGTCAAACTCTCCCTTACTTTCCAATAGATAGTAACCCTCTAGTACCTCCCATTCCCTAGGTGCACCTGCAGTCAGTGTCAGCAGCCACTTGTCAGTGCTTGTCATATTTTTCCCAAGTAGCATCTTCCATGGTGAATACCTGGTCGCTGAAAACTCTCTCAGCAGTCCATGGAGAACAAATGACAGCCAGTCTTGCCACTGTGTGTCTTTCTCATCCATCTGTTTGAACTGCTCCTTCTTGGGCACCTCTTTCTGTTTGTTCTTCCATTGAGCCACACAAATGTCCATGTGCTCCTGCCACTCATCTTTTGCTGTGGGCCCCCAGGCCCTCTCTGTCGGGCACTGAAATGCATTGTCTTGCCCTTTCTCTGCATTGAGAAGCTGAATCATTAGTTCATCCTCTGCTTTCCAAATACCCAGGAGGCGCTCACATTTCCTTTGATCCTGCTTCTTGCTCTTCTGTAAGATAATCTCCACCACTTCAAGCTGTGGCCCCTCCATCAAATGACACTCCTTATCTTCTATGGATGCCATTAGCTCTGGCTGTGGATCATTGTCAGGTGCCACGGGCCACTCTCGCTCAGATGCAGTTACCATCTTTCTTCCCAGATGCAGCACCACTGATTGTGCTTCACCATGCTTTGCTCTTTCCCCCCCAAACACTATTAAGTGACGCTGACACTGACCACCAACTTCATATGTGGGCCTGTCAATGTGCTTCTCTGGTGGACATGCCCTGAAAGCGTCTTGTTGTGATTTGACATTCTCTGGCATGTATTCGCTTGACACTACACCTTTCACTATCATCTTGTTCAATTCCTTGTCTAAGGTGCACACTGCACAGTCACCTGTCCTTCTGAAATTCAGTTTATTTATTGCCCCTTTGTCTGGACATGCCTTCCCCCATTTTGTCAGGACCCCGTTTGCCAAATAAGTGATTGCATCTCTCTCTTCCAAAATGTCCTCCCTCCGGTATCTTCCCCCACTTCCTTCCCTTTCTCGGAAATACATAGAGCCATCCCCACAGCGTTGTGCGTCATCCACCCCAACCCCCAAAGGCACTGGTGCTGGCACCTCACATTCCTGCCCCTCTGTGTGTCCTCTCTCCTCCCCCTCCTTTACTAACACTGTTTTTTTCATTTTCAGCCATGCGTCATCAGCTGCATTCAGAATGTCTGCCCACCCCTTGGCGGATCTTAACCTTTCCTCCACATTCCCTTCAACCACCCTCCTTATCTCTACTAGCAGCTGCCATCTTGTGCCGATCATGAACTTTTGTGTAAGCATTACTTCAAAATCTGAGCGTCTCTGATCACTCTGTACCTTTTCTTGTGATTCAGCACTTCCTCCCTTGTCCATTCCCTTCACCACCCTTTGTAACTGATGTTCGTGGGCAGCCCCAAACTCCTTCTTCCTTTGTACCGACTGGGGGATCACATCCCAATTGTGCAACATGCTCTTCAGCCTTTCCAGCACAGCCCTTGCCCCCGACTTATATGACAGATCTTCACCCGCCTCTTGCCTTGTCAGTGGACCGGCATCTGCCATGTTGCCACTGAAACTGTATTCTGTAATCTGTATTCTTTAATCTCTTTTATTCCTCTTTTTATTCCTCTTTTACTCAACCTTCAGACAGACCTCCCACTCTGTGCCCTCTACAGCATCGACCCTACACCCACTCTCCACGCCCCGGTGCTCTGACTGTATTACAGGTGCCTAAGAATGCTCTGCCCTATCTTTGTATTATTCCTAGAGTCCCTGAAGACTCCAAATTCCCCAAATTCCACTACCGCAACATGCAACAGGGTCCGCGAAAATGTTTTCACTTACCCGTTGTATTGCTGTTATCTCTGTGCACTTGATGAACAGAAGAGCTCCCGGGTTTCGGCACCATATGTTACAATCGTTCGTCCTGCTCTCCCCGATACTAGTGCAAATCCAGCTCCCTCGCACCGTCTCAGGCATTCCACGCACTTGGCACTCGGACACAAATAACCCACAAAGCCAGAAGTGGGGTTGTAAAAGTGCTGTAATGTTAACACACACACCAGGCTCTGGAGGGCTGCATCGACTCTGCCCCCTCCCAGGCCTGGCTCATACTTATGTACAATGCAAAGCTACATATTAATCTCCTCCCATTAGCCGTACGTATTCATAACAATAGTTCATTTCGCCGAAGAAAAGTTAATCAAGTACATTTCGTAACTTCAGATTGTCTTTGCAAGTCAGGCTCTTATCAACCTTGGGACTTGAGCCAGCAGCATCCGAACTGTGTACATTCTCGAAGGGAGGGCTGTTCATGCCCGTCTCTGCGAGGCCTGCGGCATTCCACAGCTAGCTGGGCTGGTTGTGCTCTGGTGGTTCTCTGCGACATCTGCTTTCATGGCTGTTAGATGTTTAGGCCAGTCCTTATGTCAAATCATTAGGCCAGTGTTCCTGCTTCAGATGTGATGTATCTCGAACCAAAAGAAAGTGCAGAATCAGAAATGTACCACGTAACACCGCCCCTCCCCACACTTCGACTTCTTCCTTCCCGGCATTGATTACAATTGCTGAAGAGTTGCAGCGCCTTGAATATGTAGGGTGCGATCCAGATATATGTGAACGGGCAAACCTGTATTGGATGCTCTCAAAATCACGCCACATTTGCCAGTCGTGAACAGCGGCACGTTATAAAAAGCATACCATGATTAATTAGTTGAATGCGCTTGTGTACCCGCAACAGAAAACTGTAACGCACAGGTTCAACTTCGCTAAAAATAAGTTACTTTTCTCCAGTGGTGAACTGTCCTATTGTAATTGGTTATTTTTAACGTGCTTAATACCCAGAGGTTTCTAAACGCGGACCCTGGGATCGAACCTGTGTTCCGAGCGTGTTGCCCGTGAGCAATCCTCCTGAGACACTTGAGATTTCCCGGGAAGGCCCCTGCACCCTGGGCCTCTTTTGCGGTAGCTGATTTTATTTCCAAATGTTCTCGAAGGAAAAGGGTTGGACTTGCTGAAAATGTGTGATATGGGGCCACTTTGAAAAGTATTTCCATGGCCTCTTTGGGTCCCAGTCCACACCTACTTTTTCACCCTCCCTAAGTTTTGTTATGTTGTTGTGCATTTGTATAGCGCCATATATACCATTGGTATTATCTGAAAGCGCTGTGGGTTGAACACCCTTGGGGACCGTAGTCCAGATAAGTGGCGAGAGTAGGGTAGTAAATGGTGCTTGGGTGCACAGAGTATGTGTTCAGGCATTGCATTTTTTTACGTGGTGCGAATTCTAATGCTAGGCGTTGTGCTGCGCTGTGGTTGTGTGGGATCAGAATGTGTGCAACAAGGCCGTTGACCATGGGTCTGCATTCTGGCCGTGCTGGAGCTGGTGTATGATATTGTGTGCAGCTAGGCCGATATTTTTTTTTAATTTTCTCGTGTGGTATAGCATAGCTAAGTTCTAAACACTGTTGAGGTGTTCATGGTGGTGTGTAGTTAGGTGCACAGCTAGGGCTCAAATTGATGGACGGGTATTGCTGCAGTCTTTTGTTTGTTGGTGTAGAGGCGAGAGTAAGCATATCAGTATGTGCACGTGTCTGTGAGTATTGGGGGATGGGGGAGGGTCCCCATTCCTGATTACCTCCCAGTGCCTACCGAGCTGAGCTGACTGTAAAGGTTCCGAGCAATATGCACAGTGCCCTCGGTTGGGAGCCCTCTCACCCTGCGTGTGATGTGATCTGTTTTTCACAGCTGGTGGGAAGCGGGGAGCTCCTGAAACAATGTTCTTGCAGCAGCCAAGCCGTGTCAGCAGCTTTACCGCCAAAACAACGGCGTGTCGGCGCAGGCCGCGCCGGCCCCTTTTCCGTCCCCGAGCTCGGGAGACCGCATGCCTTGCGTTGCCTTAAGTTTACTCTGCTGTCGGTCTTCTCCATTATCTCCAAATGTTTTATTGGGGTGGGGGGGGGGATCGTCTAAGCCAAGTTACGAGAGCCTAGTAAAGTAATCATAACATGAAAAGAGCATTAAAAAAAAGTGTTTTACACGGAGTTCCGAAGAAACTCTATAATCGTTTAAAAAGCTACTGGTGTACACTGCTCAGTCTCAATTGACAGTTTCGTGAAGATAAACTATACTCCCGTTTTTGTACTCTTGTGCGCTTGCCACATTTTGTACTTGGGCCGGTCTGTGCCTGCCTTGAATTGTGCTTGTGTAATGGCGGTTATTTGTGCCCAACTCTATGGTCTTCATTTTAAAGCTTCGAGCAGGAAAGGCTGACTCGGGCCTGCTGGGATTTGAACCTATGACCCGAAGGTCTCTGGGTGGCACTGACGGTTCCAGCTTTGTATACAATATCTGTAAACCGCGCCATCAGCAGCAACTCGGCCCTCTCCGAATGGAGGTTTTTCGTGGTGCTGAATGCTAACAATGCTGTTTTTAAAATGCGCATACGCTTAACAGATGAGAGACTATGCTTTTCACACAGCTTTCCAGCGCCCGTCCTCATTTTCAAGCAACAGTTTCTCGTGTATGCAAAAGCATAATATTCCCAATGGGTCCCTGAAAAATGAGTTTTCCTAACCCCAAACGCACACATACCGCTCACCTTACTGGTCTTCTCCAAATGTGCGCAAAATCCCTTTAAAAGTCGCCATTTTAAAAAGTGATTATGAAGACAACATGGTGGGCAAAGAGACCTAGCCCCATGGTCAGGAGCCAGTCCCCGTACGATGCTGTCGTGTTTGTAGTCCTGTGGGGCATTTTTGTGTTTTTCTTAAAAAAAATACTTTACCCCGTGGCCCTTCTTTCTGTACCAGGTGCTTTATTCCACATTTATTTCTCTTCCTCTGCCTCATTTATTGTTTCCAATGAACTCTCCTGTTCTCACCTTCCTCCCTCTTGCCCCTTACCCACACACTTGCTGCCCCATTCTATTTCACATACCACCCCTCCTACAACACTAGGGTTTATTTATTTCGTTTTCATAAGCTAACCAGCGCTTGCTCACCTGCCTACCTAGCTGCACAACTGTGTAGCTCACGTGGGTCACACCCCTCCTGCAGCCAGGCCGTCACCAGGCTCAAAAAGAAACTGGCGAACAACGAAAAAAAACAGAAAACTGACCACCTCTTTCGACTCCTGGGACCGCACCACACCGACCCTCCCACAGATCAGGAAGGAACTTAAGATCTAGATCTTCAGTCATTACCCAGGCACCACTTTTGCATTCACGGATCACAGCCCACCACGTGGCCAGGACATCCCATGTATTGTAAGCCCTCACACTTCTTTCCAACAACATATACGGTGCTCTGTTCTTCATAGCTAGGTTTACGCCACATAAATCCAAAAACCTATTTAATTAGCAGTATAACTAGGTCAGCCCACACGTGTTTCAACTCATGTAGGTCTTTCTCAAGGCTATGGTAATTTCAGGGTGCCACGTATGGTGGGTTGGTGGGGTTCTTGGTTCTGTCAATCTTAGGAACAAGAGCACAGCAGCCAAGCCGAAAGGACCCCCAATGCCCTGACATTAAGCGAAAAGGCCAGCTATCTCTTGCCCAACAGGGCCATTAACAAAACATTCACCAGACAACCGGGATGTGCCCAGAGCTACCATCCATGTACTCCCAATAAGGATTGACAGAACCAATACACCCACCATATGTGGCATCCTGAAATATCCTTGAAAAAGACCCAGATGGGTTGAAATGCATGTCCGCTGACCTAATTGCACTAATTAAATAATTATAAATCAAACTAATACAAGGATTGGTATTCTTTCAGCACAAGATATGCGTCCATTACCCACCATTCCCAGATATGTTGAATACAGGTCTCATACAACCCCTTCTTAAAAAAAAAAACTTGCTTGACCCAGAGGGGCCTAGCCAACTACAGACCCATTACGAGTCTCCCGCCCACCGGGAAGCTTATCGAGAAAGTAGTTGCAATCCAACTACCTGCCAAAAACTACTAGCTTGACCTCCCCTGCGATTACCAGTCTGACACCTGCTCCAAACGCAGCACCGAGACTGCAACCCTCCAGGTGGTGGATGATGCGCTCCGAATAAGACACGGGGGGGACTTGTGTCTCCTAGTTTTCTTAGACCTCTCAGCTGCCTTTGACACAGTTGGTCACCAAATACTCTTCTCCCTCCTCACCAACAGCATAGCTTCTCTGGAACTGTCCTAAAATGGTTTGCATCATATTATCTGGTAGGCACCAGGACATATAGATGGGCTCATTCAGATCCAAGCAGCTCACACTCGGGTGTTGGTTTCCCCCAGGTTCCATTCTCTCCCCAATTTTCAATCTATACATGGAACCCTTGGGGAAATCTCCTAAATGACACCAGCATAGCCATCCATCAGTACACTGCTGGCATTCAGCTGTACCTTAAGGTCAGTGGCCCGAAAGACCTCTTGCCTCAACAAATGCCTGGCTTCTATTCAAACATGGATGTCGAACACTTACCTTAAACAGAACCCAACTAAGGCCAAATTTGTCTTAATCAGTCCCCCCACCAAACAACTCGTGCAACAATGGCCGGATGACATGCGCGTGGAAGGATTCACCACACAGCTGTCAAACTCGGCCAAATCCTTAGGCTTCATTGTTGACAGTAGCCTTTCGTTTCAGAAGCACATGCCCTAAAGGCACAAACTGTGCGCCTACAGATCCACTCTGCAAAATCAAACCCTTCATTCCCCGAACGAGTTCCGTACTGTGGTCCAAGCCCTCGTTATCTCACACATCGATTGGGGAAATGCCCTTCTTGCTGAGCTTGCAGCCGCACAACCTGCCACCCTCAAATCTGCACACCATGCTGCAGCCCACCTAATTGCAGGTGCCCTCAAATTCGACTATCTCCAACACTGTGCACGCTTCACTGGCTACCACTCCCCGCCAGTATCAGATAAACTGCAGTATCACCTAAAAAGCAGTCTCAAATGGAGCACCAGCACACTGGGCAGCTAAACTCCACACCTCTGGAATCTCTCGTACCTCACAAAGCAAAACTATCAAAGGTTGGAGCCCAAGCTAGCCCAAAAAGCGAAGACTCGCAAGTCCTTCTCCTGCCACGCTCAGGCCACGTGAAACTCCATCGCGGTAAAGGCTCGAAATGCCCCTACCATACTGCAGTTGCAAAAAACACAAAAAATGTGGCTCTTAAAAACAATAACTGCTGGTGAAATACACATCCCCCTCTCACTCCACCAACAGTACTGCGTTACTGTAGAAAATGCCAAGCCCAATTCTGACACAATCCTGATGTTAAACGCTCCACTGCTCTTGAGCTAGATTTGCGCTATAGGCAATAAAATAAAATGTAAAAATGCACCCTCCTTCTTTCCTCTATCCCTACCAACCCTACTTTCCTTCTGCTTGCAGACTCCCCCTATGGAGACATGAGCCCGAAGCTGAAAGCCGAGCGAATCCGGGACCTGATGGAGCGTCAGCGAACCCTTCAGGATGCGCTGAGCCTGAAGCTGAAGGAGCTGAAGAGACTGTGCCTGCAGGAAGCA
This sequence comes from Ambystoma mexicanum, assembly GCF_040938575.1. NCBI lineage: Eukaryota > Metazoa > Chordata > Amphibia > Caudata > Ambystomatidae > Ambystoma > Ambystoma mexicanum. The sequence continues at coordinate 1,223,003,570 of NC_090923.1, forward strand.
GTGAGTAGACCTCCTGCAATAGGGTTGGGGCGATGGCTGTCGACGTTAACTGTCATCTCAGCGATGTTTCCAAACGAGGGCCAGTAGTAAACTAGGATGTACTGAATGTTGAGCCTGGTATTGTGGCCCATATAGGAGTGCATAAGAATGCTTGTGGGTCTGAATGGTGGTCCAAGGTTCTGTATTGCGGTCTGAAGTTTTTGAGCTTGGGCCATGTGCAGGTGTGACGGGGTGAGTAGGATTGGATGTGGCGGAAGCAGAACAGGAAGGGGCCTGCTTAATTATGTGGGATTAGTTAAAAGGAGTGGACTTCCATCCAGGCCAAGGATGAGGTGGAACGAGAAGAAAATGGACAAAGAATTGCCGCGGGGAAAGATGCCATTAAAGTGGATTTGTCACTAGTCTGCGTCGCCAAGAGCAGAAAATGGAGAGGAGTTAATATGTAGAAAGAAAACTGAGTTGGCAGTTACAATTTTGAGTTGCTTGCAATCAAATATACGCATTGATTTTCAATAATGAATGGCTAATAATTGCGTGGGTTGTACTGTTTCCAAGATGTCCAAGAGTGAAAGGATTCGAGTGACCACATCTTTTGTATTGTATCACTGAATTAAAGGAAGTCGTGCAGGAGAATTGACCCAGGTTGTTCGGCCTTGTCAGCAGTAACTAGGTTACTGGTCGCAGAGAAGGTTGGGCCCTGCTGGAGAAGCCAGGGAGTGGAAGTGGTTGCAAACTGAGGGCAATTAACACATTCAGAAAATGTGAAAATAGACATTATGCTCAAATTGTAGGTCAGAAGAGGGTAAGAGATTGGGAGGTTAATAACAAGTAACCAAGGATCCAAGGCGACTCTTTAGCCAGCAGAACATCTGCTAAGGAAAAAGAAAATACATTTGAGCAGTAAGGAGAGAATATAACCTGGGTGGGGATGGGAAACAAGTAGATGAAATTGGGTGAATAAAACAAGTGCCTAGTGAATCAATAAAGTAGCAAACGCACGCCTCGCTGGGGAAATATATAAGCAACAAAAGAAACCACCTCAGACTGGGTTTCTGCTAAAAGAGCCCTGTTCCAGGGTTGGAGGCTATGAACCAACGTTGGATGTTGATGTTTAATTTTAAGATTCACAAAGTGGATGAACTGCTCACCCATGTCCTATCTTGTAATGTTAAATATTTTTCATTTGGCAAAAGTGAAGTAAAGTATAACCATGTACAGAAAGATTCTCTCTCCATCCCTTTCTTGCCCCTTTCCCTCACTCCCCCTTGCCCCCTCGCTCTCCAGCCTTCCCCTCCTCTGTCCCCCTTTCCCCCTTGCTCTCTCGCCCCCCCTTTCTCCCCTCTCGCCCCCTTTCTCCCCTCTTGCCCCCTTTCTCCCCTCTTGCCCCCTTTCTCCCCTCTTGCCCCCTTTCTCCCCTCTTGCCCCCTTTCTCCCCTCTTGCCCCCTTTCTCCCCTCTTGCCCCCTTTCTCCCCTCTTGCCCCCTTTCTCCCCTCTTGCCCCCTTTCTCCCCTCTTGCCCCCTTTCTCCCCTCTTGCCCCTTCCTCCTCTCTCTCGCCCCCTTCCTCCCCTCTCTCGCCCCCCTTCCTCCCCTCTCTCGCCCCCCTTCCTCCCCTCTCTCGCCCCCCTTCCTCCCCTCTCTCGCCCCCCTTCCTCCCCTCTCTCGCCCCCCTTCCTCCCCTCTCTCGCCCCCCTTCCTCCCCTCTCTCGCCCCCCTTCCTCCCCTCTCTCGCCCCCCCTTCCTCCCCTCTCTCGCCCCCCTTTCACCCCTCTCTCGCCCCCCTTCCTCCCCTCTCTCGCCCCCCTTCCTCCCCTCTCTCGCCCCCCTTTCACCCCTCTCTCGCCCCCCTTTCACCCCTCTCTCGCCCCCCTTTCACCCCTCTCTCGCCCCCTTTCACCCCTCTCTCGCCCCCTTTCACCCCTCTCTCGCCCCCCTTTCACCCCTCTCTCGCCCCCCTTTTCTCCCCTCTGGCGCCCCCCTTTTCTCCCCTCTGGCGCCCCCCTTTTCTCCCCTCTGGCGCCCCCCTTTTCTCCCCTCTGGCGCCCCCCTTTTCTCCCCTCTGGCGCCCCCCTTTTCTCCCCTCTGGCGCCCCCCTTTTCTCCCCTCTGGCGCCCCCCTTTTCTCCCCTCTGGCGCCCCCCTTTCCTCCCCTCTGGCGCCCCCCTTTCCTCCCCTCTGGCGCCCCCTTTCTCGCCCCCCTTTTTCGCCCCCCTTCTCCCCCTTTTTGCCCCTTTTTCGCCCCCCTTTCTCCCCCTTTTCGCCCCCACTTTTCTCCACTCTCGCACCCCCCCTTTCTCCACTCTCTCCCCCTTTCCCTCCCTCTCTGCCTTAAGCAGATACATTAATCAGAGACATTTTATGCAAAGCAGATTGCTGCTGAACATGAAGGGGAGTTTATTTCTTCGCCTTAAACATACAGCATCAAGTTACAGATGTGTTTTTGAATGGTATCGAGCATTGCAGCCTTAGAATGTTTTGGTATTTTCTAAACCAAGTCTTTTGGGGACACAGCCGGACAGCGGCAGTTACTCATCGGGTTAAGGAGCGCTTAGATGGATCCCCATCCCTTGATTGAACTTTAAGCCCTGATGAAGACTTGTTCTGCATTTTTGTTTTGAAGATTATAAAACAACTGTTTGATTGTTGATTCAACTTCCCTTGTTGTCTCTTTACAACTAGGGAATTGAAACATTGTTGGTACCGTACCTAACTCATTCATTATAGGTTATTCTTTGATCGCTTTTGGGAGTAAGGAATCGGGTGGGCCGGCCGGGCTCCAGTAAGCAACTCAAGAGATCAGGCATGTGGACAGGTGCAGAGGAGGTCAGGAGCGTGTGAGGGCGCAAGAGACTTTGTGTCCACCTGGACCGAATGTTTGTTGTAGGACATGGCTGTATTCTGATGGCAGAGACTTGATCTGGTGTAAGGAGGCAAAAACGTTATGCTAGATTGAATTTGTTGTAGGTTGTTGCTGCATTCTGATGTGTGCGCGTGGGTAGTCATGCCTGCAGCCGATGTCCACCGAAGTGATGCGTTTATATGTACCTGGAGGCTTGGCTGGAGCTCTGATGGTGACGCCACTATTTTATCAGGTTCTCTGTGTGAGTCATTTAGGCGAACATTTAAGTCCAACACCTTTCCTGCCCCCAAATAAAATGATAGTTTGACCCACTGCCTGCCTCAAAAAAGGCCTCAAGTACAACACAACGTCCGCCTTCCAAAATAGATCCGCCAGGCTATCCAAGGGGTTCAGCAGGTAATCTACATAATGTTCTGTTTTGAAGGTAGTAATGAGTAAGTGCTATGCTATGATAATGGGTCTTCTAAAGCACAGCTGTGACCAAAAGCGTGTCCTGGTGCTAAGCAAACAAACAGGGGACACAAATTGAGTGTGAAAAACAAAAGTTGGCAACCTGGAGGCTAAGCACTTGATGGAAACAGTTTTTAATGATTTTATAAAGGCTAATTGGCATTCAGTTGCCCGAAGAGGCATTGGGATGTTATTCCAGAGTTTTGGCGCTTTAACTGGAAAGGCACGTCCTCCCACCGTACTGTTTTGAAATCTGGGTACAGTCAAAAAGAGGCTGTGCGCAGAACCGGGGGTTTTAATTGAGTACAGTAATGGCTGTGCTCACTGCCCGTACCACATTACCTTACTTATTGCTGTAGGGTGCTATAATCAGGTGTCCATGGATGAACCGGGGCAAACAGAGATGAGCTGCCCAGAAAGGAGCTGCCCTTTGCTATAGCAGGCTGCCCTGCGAGAGGCTCTGAAGAAGGAAGTTCTGCTCACGTGGGTCAATGGGAGGCAAGGAGGGCAGACGGTGACAAAAGAAGGCGTGACAGTGAGGGAACCAGGCCAGAACAAGTAAAACAAATGGGGGATGCCCAGAACACAAGCAAACATAAAATGCACAATGTAGAACCCAAGAGTGAAAAAACGCACCTACCAGAGCTGGAGCCGTTGGCAAATGGAAAGTGAAACAAATCCAGAGAGAACGTGGGAAAGGCCCAAAAAGCTGAATTCCAATTGAGTTACTGCAACATCGGGTGTCTGCAGGATCTTGCTGCAAATGGAAAACGAGACCATTGTGCATGGTAAAGACTCTGGTGCTCTGGGAGCCATCTGGTCTCAAGAGCCAATCAAGGCTCGTTGGTGCCGGTAAGGGGCAAGAGGCAGGACTGCGAGGAAGCTGGAGAAAGCACGACCAGGAGAAGGTCCAAAAAGTGAAGGAAAAAAAGACGGAGAAAAAAACACGGGAAAGGCACAGAAAGCTGTCCATCATGATCTCCTGCCCCTCACTGATCACGCCCTACCACACTGGACTCCACCATCACCCTGCCTGCAGATGCTGCATTCTGTATACGGGAAAGGACATTTTCAAACCAGTTTCACACTATGCAGAAAATGTTAACCTGTCAATTTCTGCCATCTACAGTCAACGCGACCTCAGCCTTTGGCTGGCTCTGCAACATCTGCTGTATCCGATATAATCCATGATGAGAGGTCAGTTAAGTTGTGGTCCAAAACATCTGGAGAGACAACTGTTGCAGACCCCAGGCCTGCAGGGAGTTGAAGTCTAAGTTCCCAGTCTCAGATGATCTTGGGGTGGAAGTCGGGGCGATGGTGACTGAAAGAAGCTTTGTCAATTCCAAAGGCTGACTGTTCCAGACACTGGACCTCTGTGACAGGCATGGTATAAAGAGATGAGACAAACTACAGTTGTAAAATTCAATATCAAAAGTTTTATTAATGATCAGGATGCAATAACTCCAAATTTGCCCTATATCCGTGGTGGGAATTTCCTTCCTCAATTAAACTAAGGAACGGGTTCCTGGAAGTCCAAATCAAAAGTCGGTCTGTGTCAAAACCTATGCTTGCCCTCACATCTAGAAATACACATGGTCTGGGTTTTTTCTTAGCCAACAGAATAGTGTTCAAAAGTAGAGTCTCAGCTGGTTTCAGCGCAAGTTCTTTAACGAGTTTAATATAGTTCAAATAGCTGCTCGTCTTACCAATGTTCTGCCAGGTCTGGAGGCCCCCTTCCCCAAGTTCATTCTAGCACAGTTCACACAAAAGGGGGTCTTGAGGTTCCCTTCCCCAAGACAGCGTTTCTCAGTACTTTTCAGTTCTCAGGATTTCCTTCCCCCAAGATTTCACTATAGTACTCGTATGACTTGTATTTGCTTGACGTTCCCTGTAAGAAAATAGGTCCACTTGACCTGCCTTCTAGCTTGCTTTAACATTCAATTCCCACTTCTCTGCGGTTCCTTCACAAACTCTCTTGCTTGTCACCATTTAGGGCTCCCTGGTCTAGGCGCAGTTGTCCGACCATATGGTCCACCCATAACAGGTCTTGTAACCACAAGTTGCCCTTTGGCTTTGCTTAATTCCTTTACAGCCTTTTCTGTTTCAGGCTTCTGCTTTTCCCATAAACTCACAAGTCTTCTCCACATTGGTATATCAACCGATTTGCTTTTGGCTCTGTTCACGGTGCTGCTTTCACCCAGTCTGACATTCCTTGTCGGTTTATTTTCCAATTTTCATTCTGTATTTCATATGCCTTGTTTATAATTCAAACCGTACTTTCCATTTAATTCGGCATTCGTTATTGCACGTTTTCATTCAAACAGTACTTCTTGTTCACTTTGGTGTTCAATATTGCATAATTTCACTCAGCAGTACTTTTCGTTCAGTATTCAATGCGTAATTTCGCTAATTGCATGCAGTTCCTTTGCAATGCTCTGGTGCTTCCTCTGACACACACCATCAGCTCTCCACAGCTCCACTGCGGCGGACCCTGCTGCTCCCGCTCACCTTCTTGCCAGCCAGGATGCAGACTGCCTTGCTTCCTCTTCCTTGCCGGGCACTTCTCTGATATGATAGCTCATTTATAACGCACCTGTACACAAGTGTTTCAAGGCGCTACGACGCAAGGGAATGGGAACAGAGGGAGGACAGAGACAATTATCTTACTAGGCCAAACATTGAGATCGTGCAAGTGCAAAGGAGAAGGGAGGGGGAAAAAGTGCCGGGGGAGGGGGGCAGTGCTATACATGAGATCAAAACAATAACAAGTGTGGCCAGCATGTGGCAAGTGCAAGGGTAAGTGCAGACAGCAGGTGTCCAAAAAGTGCAGGTAATGGGACTGTATGATTACAGACCCAAGTGCAAGGGATGCCAGGAGGCAATGTGGGCATGCAATTGGGCAGGCAGGGACCTGGACCCAAAATCGGAGTGTAGCCAGGTGACCAGTTCAGCATCAGACAGGAGATCAGCAGGAGAGAGAAAGAGAGAAAGCAGGACCAAAGAGGACGGTCTTGAGGTGCTTCCCGAAGCGGAGATGGTTCTCCTCAAGTTTTAGAGGGGCAGAAAGGCTGTTCCAGCGGTAGGCCCTAGCTGAAGAAAGAGATCCACCACCAACTCGATGCTTGGAGAAGCGACTGACCCTGAGTGAGTTGGAGGTGGAGGAGCAAAGAGCTAGAGTAGGAAGGTATTTCCGAAGAGAGAGTTGGATGTATTGAGGACCAAGGCCCCAGAAGGCCTTGTGGACAATGCAGAGGTTCTTGAACTTGCTCCTTGCAGCCACAGGGAGCCAATGAATAGATTTCAGTGCTGGAGAGATGCAATCCCTGGGCTTGAGGCCAAGGACCAGTCTTGCAGTCCTGTTCTGGATGCGTTACAGAGGGCAGAGAGTAGAAGCAGGCAGATTTAGAAAGAGACTGTTGCAGTAGTCCTGCCTAGAGAGAACCAAAGCTCTAAAGACAGTGGGGGAAAGAGGAAAGGAAGAATACCACTGAGGAGGTGAAGTTGGTAGTTTAACTTCATAGAGAAGTCGGAGATGTGATGAGAAAAGGAAGAGTGTGGAGTCGAAGATGACCACAAGGTTTTTAGCCTCACAGGTGGGAACAGGAAGAGGGCCAAGGGAGGCTGGCCTGAGAGCGACGAGAAAGGAGGGTGCAGGTGTGCTGATGAGAAGCTTCGTTTTACTGGCATTAAGACAGAGATAATTGGCGGCACACCACTCCTGGATAGCAGGCAGACAGTTGGGGATGAGAGAGGGAGAAGAGATGGCAGCGGGGAGCCTGAAAACGAGCCGAGTCACCCGCATAGCACTGGAAGTTGGAGCAAAGAGCGGCAATGCGGTGGGTGAGAGGTGCCAGGTATTGGTTGAAAGGCCAGGGAACACCACAGGTAGAGAGTGAGATAGAGGGAAGGACCCAAGTTGGACCTGGGAGGGTCGGTCAGAGAGGAACCAGGTCAGCCCATTCGGCACACTCCAGTGATCGGAACGGCTGCAGCCTGAAGCCGTTCTTGTTTTCAGTTGTTCGGCAGCGCCAGCTGTCCTCCAGTTTCACAGCTTCACAGGCTCCTGGTCCTGCACCCTCCACGCGACATGCTCGCTCCACCAAGGCAGCTCCCTCTCGTCCCAATGGTTTGGGCTCAACCTTTTATACACCTGAGCATTGTTAAGGGCCCTCAGGTGTGTGGTGTTGATTGGTATTGCCTGACCATGAAAAACCCAATTACTGGAACATGCCTGCATACCCCTCTTCTTCGTCTCAATAATAGGTAGGGGTGAATGGGGAAGTATGAGTTGGGATTGTATATAACCCATAAATGCTGAGGAAGGGTAGGTCAGTGTTGGGAAGGGGGGGAATACGATGTCTCGCCCTCAGGTACTCTCTCCCCAATCTCCAAGGACCCTCCACCCAGGTGATCCTCCCTCGCTTATCCAGCCACAGAGTCAGGATCCAAAAGCGATGGCCCTTCCCTGGCCACCTGAATAGAAGATTCCTGGGTGGTGCGAGTACCTTCAGGTTTCTCATACAATACATATCTTATGTTAAGTAAACTCCATCTTATGTCTCTCTGTATTTTGTGTGCACTGCCACAGGTGTATCAGATGTGGGATCTGTCTGAACTTGACACAAGTCCAGCTGACCAAGCCCTCTCCTACACCATGCTAAATTTAGGTCCTTCTACTCTAGGTCCTATCAATGGAATGATTTTCTGCCTCCAACATTGGGAGACAACCAACCTGAAGACCAACAAGATGGTCCTAAAGCGAAGACTGGCAGATACCAGGCTATCACCCCACCAACAGAGACCAGAACCGATGCGGATCCAGCACCCAAATAAATGCATCTGCAAACCTGGACATTGTTGCAATATCGTATTGTTCCACCGCCCCTTAAGTCCACGTTGTGTTTATATCCACCTCAGCATACTATGTACCGTCATGATACAACGCGCAACAGGAAGCAAACAAGTTCTGCACAAGTGCGTTACAGATGCCAATAAATAACCGGTTGCTCAAAAGCACATGATCATCCTACCAAAAGTCCATAAATCTTTCGCACCAAAGGCAGGTGTGTCCGTGTCTGTGCAGGCCTACCTGCAGCAGGGTCTCAGTAGTAATCGCTAGAGGTGAGCAGTGGCGAGTCATTTCCTGTGGTGAAACATTGCGCCTGCCCCAGCCTGTGAATGAATCCCAAGTACAGGATGAACTAGTCGGCCACTCCCAAGAAGCGCCTCCAAGGACCGGTGCCAATTCCTGGGCTGCAACGAGACTGCAACAGGCTTCCCCTTCCCTGCCCGCTCCCTCTCTGTCTCTCCTATGCTGTTGCATCCCTAAATGGCATTTAGGGATTAAAGTGTATGAAAGAAGTAGTGGATCTGTTCCCTTCTGCCCCCTCCTGTCCATTCCCAGCCCCTCCCTCTCTCCCCACTGCCCCTACACTCCGCCCATACTCTTTCTTCCCCAATTCAACCCCTATGCCGAGGTCCTGCCTCTACTGCACTCTACCGGCCAATACTGTTTCACAACAGTGCTATCTAGACTGAAGAAAACGAATCTTAAACGACCACCACAACCTGCAGCCCTATGCACCTCTCCTGCCGCCCACCTTCTTAACACAGACAAGTCACAACTCCCAAAGGACATATCCCTCCAATTACAAGCACTGGACCGTGACTGCAGCAATTTAGCATTGATTTGATTATAGTCAGAACGCAAACTCTGATCACTGGGTTCAGTCCTATTTGATGGTTGGGGAATAGGCCTTCTGCCACACGCGTCCGCAGCGTAGCTCTGCAAGATGTGGCATAGGGCCCTTTCTGGCAGAATGCGGGTACGAATCGAGATGGCGGCAGCAAGAAACGGAAGTGCCCTTCGGCTACCACCCAGGAATGGTGTTTTGGGTGGAAAAAAAGTAAGGGGATGCTGTACCCTTTAGTTCAGCCCACTTCGACCCCTGGTGGCGTAAGAGTCCCAGGGGCATGACATAACATTCTTCCACCAAAACACTTGCCTATAAGAAAAATTGGGGGAATGGATGATGACACTGATAGTCGGAGCGGTCTCGGGGGAAATCGTCCACATAAGGGGTGCACCTGCCAAGTTATGGACTCTGCCCCAGCAGTGCCTGCTTTTCAGAGGTGACAGTATGGTCATTCTCCTGATGCTCTTGGGCCTGTCCGGACATGCTCTTAAACATGTATGTGCATTTCTTTATTCACCCTCTTGTGAGTTGTAGTGGGGTCAGAAGTCCCAATGCGTTCATACATAGGACACGGAAAGGCCAATTGTTGGGCACTATCATGGCTTAGTAGCAGTCCTGCAGAGTTAAGACCCAACACTTCTCTGATGGAACCATTTATGAAATGCCAAATTGTGGGAGTGGGTTGATCTCTGTGTGCAGTGGGTGTTCTGTAGAAACACAGTGACAGATGAGACTGTGGCGTAACGGCCCGGCAGCCCAAGTTAACGTCCCAAGCGAAGCAAGGTTAGTTAACGAGGGCTCCGGGCCGTTACCCCTGTTCCACCCCTTGGAACGGGGGCTTAACGCCATTGGCACCCTGGGTTACCAAGGCAGTAACCCTGCGTGCTAAAAAATAATTCAGTAATCGAATGCGTCCCGTTCAATGACTGAAAATACTGTGCTAAGATTGCCGGCATGGAAAGGGAAGGCGTGGCTCCCTACGGAGCACCGCCTTCCCTTTCCATAGTGCCCGTAGAAGCTGCAGAGGTGCCGCAACACAGGTACGTGGGGTTGGGGAGGAGGGGGGTGGGAAATGGTTAAAAAAAAGAAAAATATGTGGACGGAGGGTGCAGGAAAATGGCATCCAGGAGGCTTTGAATGCTGGCTGAGATTGTAGGTTACAGCCTGCGTTTCTAGCCACCCGATTGTCTGGTTCCCCCGTGCCGGGTGCTAATTGCCCTTTACTCCAATGATCTTCTACTCACGAGCTTTATGGCTCATCACACCGTCCCACGCGGTCGATCGAGGAATGTGTTCATGGGGCGGAATTGGATGTCTGAGTGCTTTAGAAGGGGTTTCCATCAGTCCACCTTCCATATCTAACTTGTCTCGTCTCTTGCCTTTGCAGGAGCTGACTGGACAGGTCCCGGTGGAGTACCCTTTGGAAGCTGGGGAGCGGCCGCCGCACATCCGCCGCAGGGCGGGAGCCGTGTACAGAATGGCAAACCTAATGGCTCTGAAAGGAGAGGTGAGGCTCGGAACTGTGTGTGTAGTCTTAGGGAATGGGATCATGTTGGACGAGTACTATGTGACAGACCTGCGCTGCTGCTACCTGTTTTGCAGATTAAGGAAGCTTCCATTGCTACTGCCTGTTCTATAGATTTTGGTATGCATGCTGGGAGAGAAGAGCTTGCGCCGTTGCACTCCTGTGTGTGTGTGTGGGTGTGTGTGTATAATGCACTGTTGCTGCCAGTGTGGGCATATGGCCTGCCCAAGAGATGCATTGGGTTGGGGGCAGTTACTACCTCTCTGCAAAGATAAGGTTTGGGGGTTGGGAGGTAGTCCCATATGCCAAAACGAAGCAGATATGCTTATTTTACAGTCTACCAATCCTATCATTGAACAACAAGGACGACCAATGGGATGGGGGAAGAGGAGGCTGTGGTGGGTCTGAAACACCCTATGGTCAGGGCGATGCATGCAGCTAGCCTGCCTCGGGGAGAAATGCGTTCAGTCGGTAGGCAGAGTTGCAGCCTGCTCCTGTTCCAGAAGACTCTGAAGTGACCACCACATGTGAGACATTAACAGTATTAAGTGATAATGAGACCCCACGAGCCTCGCAACACTTTATCGGCCAGGGATGACCGATCTGAAACCCCTAGCATAGAATGCCAGGGTGTTCCAGAATAACCTGCATATACTGGATGCCACACTCCAGCTCTGAAATCCAGCCTCTGTAGGTTGTACTAGAAACCCACCACAGAAGTGCGAACAATCCCAACAAGACAGCCTCAAGGGGGTCAAGTTCAGTGCAAACTTAGGACCTAGATAACGGAACTTTGCTCACCACACAACCTCCCCTCCCCCCACCTCTCGCTATGCAGTGGCCGTTTTACAGAGCGCCACAGCATCTACCAGACATGTAGCCTATCCAGCGTCTCTGTAGTTTTAAACTATTTTAGTTTTAGGGTGTCCTGTTTGGGCTGGAGCATGAGGTGAGCCATGGCAGAGAATTATTACCTTATACAAAGACTGACTCGGTCTGGCCTATTTAGGGCACTTATTTTTTGTTTTATTCTTTTCCATTGTATTCACGGATCTGTGCGATTTGACCGACTTTAACTGGCTGAATCACATTTTGTAGCATTTTTAGTACAGCATTTTTTGCTGCAAAATGAGGGGCTTAGGGGGGGCCCACACCTCACTCGCGTACCCCCTCGCCCTCTTCCTATATACCTATCCCCACCCCACGACTATATTTTGTGTGCTTAAAATAAAGGTTAAAAGAATGCATGTAGTGTGAGGAATCGGAGGGCGTCCTCACTTCTTCCCCCGGTATATCCTCCACCTAAGGGGGCCAGGGAAAGGGTGTCTCCATCGGATTGTGTCCCTGGGGGTGGATATGTGAGGGAGGGCTACCTGGGTGAAGGAGACTTGGGTAGAGGAGATTCCGTACCCTTAGATGAAACATAGTATCCCCTTTTTCCTCTCAAAATGTCCCCTCAGTCCGCCAGACCTTTGTGGGCTACTGTAGGTCAGATCCCTATTTAACCATTGACATTCACTCATACACACACCACTTTGGTACTGGGACGAGGAAGAAGCAACAGAGAGACAAGACCCCAGAACCAACAATGTGCGGTCTAATAGTCGGAGATCCAATCAGCTCGGCAGGATGTTTAAATGCCTGTGATACAGGAAGGACGACAGTGTCGGCTGTGGGCGCGAAAGGACCAAACCTCCCTGGGAAGCTGTGCGGAAGAGCGAGTGCCGGTGTGGTGGAGCGAGGAGGCTCACCGGCAAGAGTCACGGCAATAAAGTAGCCGGCTGTGGGGACGCTGAGAGCAGAATAAAAGCGCTGGGGTGGTCGCAGGTGCGGGCAAGCCGGATGAGGCTTACCGGAGCTCTTACCCGACACGCTGGGAGAAGTAGAGACTGCAGAAGCCGAAGGAAGCAAAAGTAGGGCAGACTTCACTGTAGCCATTGCTGCGGTTCATTGGCAGAGGAACCAAAGGCGCCAGAAAAGAACGGTGAGCTCTGTGAAGTGGGAATGAGACGCTAGCGTATATTGGAGGCGCCCTGTATAAAGAAATAACAAAGTGGAAAAGCCTTAACCTGGCAGGGAAAGACACCAGGTTAACTTGGGAGAGCCATATCCAAATAAGCTGAAGCCAAGCAAAATGCAAATGACATTTCAAGCAGAAACAAGGACGTTTTGAATACCAATTTGAATGAAAGTAAGTTGAGCGAAAGTAAGCATTTTGAATACTGATCTGAATGAAAGCAGTTTTGTGGAAACTTAAGAATATAAAGGAATTGTGTGCTTTAAGAGAACAAGCATTGGCCAGAGCCACAAGAGTATGTGAAAATGCAACATGTGAATAGTGGCAAACAAGTAATGGTAAACCATCAAGAGGATGAAAAAGGAGCCTAAACTAAATCCCACTATAAAGCTGAAACAGTGACAATGTGCAGGTGAAGGGTTGCGTGACCTGTAATGCGTGGACCGTGCGTGTGGTCCAACAACTGCACCTAGACTGACCGCCTATGGAAAAGCCACTTGAAATACCTGAAATGGAGCTTGTGGGTGAATCTAAAGGAAACCTAGTGTGAACTGGAATTAAAGACTTTACCTTTGGAAAATTGTTGAAAAACTTGAAGCCTTGGGGAAGGGAAACCCCTTGGTGCTTTGTGAACTATCTTGAATCGTGGGGAAGGGAGATCCTTTCCAACCAGGAGCCGGAAAGAAACTTGGAACTGTTTTGAGAAGACTTATGATTTTGACGCTGACATCCGTACACATTGTATCCAAATAGATGTGATGGCAAGTATAGGTTTTGGACACAGTCATTTACTTTGGACATCCTGACATAGACAATCCTTAGTTTCGTTTAGGTAGAGAAATCCCACCTTAGCATAGGGCAAGTTAGGCCTTTTTCCAACCCTCCCTTTGATAAAGAGCAAACTTGAGTTCAGTTGTATGTGTTTACTTCATGATGCCTTCACAATAGGTTAAAAAAGAAAAATGCTACGAAATATGATTCAACCATTTTGGTAGTCGAACAAAGTCGAGGTATTTGTTTTCCCATGTAGACTACAGATATGGGCTCTGTTCCGTTCTCGCCCCCTGTATTATCGGAGGATGTCTACGTGATGTCACGTGGGATTTTACGAATGGAACGGGAGTGAATGTTCTGCCAGTCTGCTAGACCTGGATCTGCTGAGGAGTGGATGTTCCCTGATCCAGACCTGCAACTCTTGCCTTACCAAATGACCTGTACGTGACTTACTTGATGGCCTCAATAAACCTACAGCCTTCCAACTTGACACCTGTGTCCTGCATCGGCCTGAGCCCTTACTTAATTTACTGCAGACTGCTTGGAAATAAAAATATTGATTTTATCAATGATTCACTGGCTGCCGCACCCTCTGTGTGCTCACATTTCCACTTTGGTCTTACAGATGCCAAACACCAAAGGGGCCTGCACTTATGATTTGAGGAACAGAATTTAAAACATGATCGGCCCCTTCCAACTGTAGGCACTGAAGCGTGTCGGGCTTCTCTAGAGTCTTAACCTTGTAAACTGGCAGTAGTTGCATTTCTCCAATCATTCAGGGAGGCTTCAGGACCTGTCGTCAGATAAGATGATGGAATGGTGGGGCCGGAGGTGGTTGGGAGGAGTTCTGACTGTGCTGTGTCCGTTTTGAATGTAAGGAAAGCTTGCCTCGTTTTGTGTGAGGGAAGCTTGTAGTGGACCAAGTTCCTTTAACAGACAATGCTGCTAGCTGGGAGTCTCATTTTACCCTGACATCCACCCCCACCCTCTGCCCTCAGGACCTGCAGCTGGAAGAGCTGGACCGCGAGTTTACCATGCAGCAGCAGATCGTGGAGGCTGCCAGGAAACTGGTGGTGTCAGCCGACCTAAATGCAGAACAGCGGAGGAAGAGGAAGCAGGTGTACGCTGACGCCCTGAAGAGGCTGCAGGACCTGGAGGAACAGGCCAACGAGCACCGGGCCCGGCTGGGCAAAAAGCCCCTGCAGAGGGTTTCCCAGATCCTGCAAGGTGGGTAGAGTTTGGGGTTTGAGGCCAGAAACGGTACAGTTCGTGCTCTAGCAGATTCATTGACTGGACAGTTGCCTGTGAAAGGCTTGTTGGGCTGGGCTGCGTCAATGCCATGTCATTGTCAATCAATGGCCAGTGATTTTGAAGAATGATGGACCTTTGCCAGAAATAGTTGCTAGTCAGAACTGCATGATGCTAAATCGGTCAGTCACATTTCGGGCGGAAGTCTGGTTTGCAGCTTGTTCGTCCTATCCCCTATTGGGTGGGTTTGCTGGTGTGTAGCCAAGATTTACCTATGGGTCAGTCTGTGCATGAGAGCACTGAATAGTTTTAAGGTGATGAATTCCACCCTAGCCGATATTGTAGTGTTAACGTACTAAAATGGGCTAGCGAGAGGGCATGGGGGGCTGGCAGATGTCTCGTACCTGTTCTCACTTTGGAGTGTCTACCCATGCTTCCCGTTTCAAATGATTTCTTTTGCTCTTTATTCACAGATGACTCGCTCCACTCTGAGAGCAGCTCCCTGTCGGAATCCGCCAGCCACGAGAACGGTGAGTTCCCAAGACTGCGCCGTGGTATCCGAAGTCACGGTCACAAGGCCTTGGGAAATCCCCAGTGGTACCTTGCCCAGTCCGTTTTTTGTTTTTGTTATCAGCTGTGCATACTCAACCGTACACATTAGAAGAAACACAGATTTAAACGGATATAGGTAAAATACTCCATTTACATTTGAAAAAATAGCAGAGAAAACCAAATAAATTAATAAAAAAACAAATCGATACCTTATGTAGTCAATCGCCAAATTAAAATCTCTGTCCACTGGTTTATAGAAAAAATGCATTTTGTTATACATTCGTAACAGAGAAAAGAGAAGACCAATCTTCTGGGTAAGCAAGTTTCCGTGCAAACGTCCCCAAGTGGCAGATGCATTAGGTGAAAAATAAGATCCAATATACTGTCTACATTGCCACCTTAACTTAAAGAGACTGACACAGAGGCCTAGCCAGGATTGTCTAACAAGGGGGGCCTGAAGCTAATGTAGTTGTGCCCAGTGCACTGACATTAACCCACGTCAATACCCACAAAGCGCTGCTCAGTGGGCATTTATAGATTTTGGGTGGGCCTTGCCCGCTCAGGCCCTACCCTGTCTACGCGTCTGATGATGTAATATCTTTACTACACCAATTGTTACAACAGTTTCCTCCCCACTGGAAATACGGGTAAAGAATGTTCCCTCATCCAGTGTTGTGTAGAAACCTACCCAACCAAAAAGATCTGTGGTCTTGCGGTGCCTTCCAGAGAGATGTGTTCTCTATTCTGTATCACAACTTCATTTTGACATAGATCACAACCCCCTATTCCATCCGCCCCTGAGCACCTAATCTGGTGGATTTCTCCTGTTGGTAAGAGGTTTAGTCTATATCTCATGAATTGGGTGGCCCATAAGCCATTCGAGAATTTTTCAAACTTTTTGGAATTGTTCCCAAAGACTTGTCCAAGGGCGAGAGACTCCAGTCCACGTTGCCACCACCTTTTTAACTAAGCAGCAGTATCATCTCTTGTCCATCTGAGAGGGCATATGGGTCTGGCCTACTGTGCAAGGTCCGAGTTCACCACCCATGGGCTTTGCTGCCATTAAACTATCTTGATGCTGGAAGAGCATCATGTAGGTGGTGCTCTGGGAGCTTCCACAAGCCATGTTTCAGGCCACGCGGTTGCCAGACAGAAAGCATGTGTTTTTTTTCGTGGCAGTTTTGGTGCAGAAAAAACAGGAATGCAGACCTATTGAGGTGGACTGAAGGGAAGGTGCTGATGAGATCCAATCTCTGCAAGGGAAACCCATGTTCTAATCCCGGTGTGACAAAGCCCTCTGCCTGAATCATGGTGACAAAAGTGACCGAATATGTCTCCAAGTTAGAGGATGAAGGACCCGAAGGAGGAGTTTGGAAGATACCCCTGTCATAGCGACCCAATGTCCGAATTTTGGCAGTACTGACCAGACAGTTTTTTTACTTCTTTAAAATCCTGACTTCCCTTTGGGGAAAGGGATGGTGACCACTGGCAGAATCCCAGTGACAACTGGAATTCTGCTACCTTCTCTCGCTCTACCTGACCTTTTGGGAAGGGCAGCAGTGTGTGGTTCCTTATCAATAAGGCCCTCAACAGTGTGCCTTTACCCCGTCTGACATGATCTATTTTTCCTTTGAATATGCCACAATTCACCCCCCCCCCTTTGCCTCTCACTGTTCTAGCTCTCTACCGACCCCATGGTCCTGAACTCATTTCATGATCTGACCCTTCGGCTTGGTTCACTTCCTTTCAACATCCCCTTTGTCATGCTGGCAGACCTAGACCTCCCCATGCCATCTGCAGCCACCTGCCTTAAATTACATCCCTCCGACCTGACCACTCCCTCTCCTCTTCTTCCTCCATGATCAGCCTAACCACTCTGGTGGGCACTCTCATGCCATGGGCCCTCTCATGCCATTGTCTTTCTCTCTAATTCATTCCTCTTCTGACCTCTCCATTGACCCCCCTCACCATCTGATCACTCCTTCGCTCACTTCAACATCTTGGGCCCTCCATCTTCTACTCCTAATCTCCCTTCTTCAATAACTAAGAGGAAAGTCAGGCAGGACTTTCTTGCTCCTTACCTTTAATGGGAGGACCTCTCTCCTGTCTTTCCCCTATTCATGCATCTTCCATCGGTTCTAGAGGCAGAAATTCTTGATGTGGCCTATCTTACCCCCTGAAACCTTTGAATCCAATTCCATTACCTACTTGTTATGAAAACGCTTCTTCTGACATTTTACAACATTGACAGTCTGCCTTCCTTTGTTCTGGCCCCCAAGGGTTGCTGGTCACACAGTGCCCACATCTTACTTTGAAGGGAGGGTCTTGATGCTGAAGCCAGTGTCGACCACTGGAAGATCCACCCAAAGAAGAATAAAGAAGAGGACGTCTGCAGCATCTGCCTTCTCCCCTACCTCTCCTATTGAATTGGCACCGATCCTTCAGTGCCAACCCATCATGCGTTCCCATCAACCCTTTTGCTCCCCAAATGGTTAAAGAAGTAGTCTCAATTGCACTAATCTATCTGAGCTCTTTAACCTCTCTCCCCTCTGCTGGACTCTCCATGGTCTCCTTCAAATCTGCATCCATCTTGTGCCTATTGAAGAAACCCTCTGCTGATCCCAACATCCCAGCAAATTATTGCTCAGTTTCTCTTCCTCGTTCTTCAAAGGTCCTTAAGCAGCTGGTCCTCAACCTGATCACTAAGTAACTTGAGGATAATGGCCTTGGAGATCCACTTAATCTGGCTTCCGTAGTAAACACTCCACCGAGACACCACTCATACATGTGTCTATTTTTCTAATGCTCACCTCTCCAAACTCTCTTCTGTACTCCTCCTTTTGGACCCTTCTGCTACATTCGACACGGTCGACCATGCCTCTGTCCTTCTCACTCTCCAGAATCCAGGGTTTCGCAAATCTGCTCTTGCCTGGATCAAATCCTACCTGCAAGGTCGATCCTTTAAAATCGTTTGGAACTCGCAAACCTCTGACACCAACCCTCTCTCGTTGGCGTCCCCCAAGCATCAGCCCTTGGATCTCAGCTCTTCATCCTCTATATCTCTGCCCTAGGAAGACTTCTGATCCTTTTAGCGTTCTCGATCACCTTTATGGCTTATGACATTCAAAGATTTTTCTCATTTCCCTCCTTCACCCCAGCCATCTCTGAGCAGATTACAAATACTCACTACAATTTTTCACTGGATGGCTCTCCGCTTCCTCATGCTAAACTCTTCATAAACAGAATTCCTTTTTCTCCTGACCCCCCCAGCCCCCTTCCTGTCTCCTTCTGTAAGGAAGGCATGGTATCAAATAGTAAGACAGAGACAAGTGATCACAGTTAAAGGGTGTTTATTGAACTTCAGTTGGGTTTGAAAAATGCCCATCTAATCCAAATCTAAAGATGGGAGCAAGCTACGACTATCAAATAATAACGCAGTCCTAGAAGAGTCTGTCGGTCAAGTGGCACAGCGAGTAGAGCGCTCGCTTTGACATCAGTGCAGAGCCTGCTAACGCAGGTTTGAATCCCGGCGGGGCCAAACTCAGCCTTTCATCCTTCCGAGGTCCATAAAATGAGCAACACACACCGTGGGTAATAATAAGCAGCGCTCCGATACCTGAGGGTTCGTAGTGCTATATAAATGCCAAATTATTATTATTATTATTATAAAAGGGCCTATGCTAATAAACCTATTTGCAATCCTTACTTCTAAATACAAATAGTGTGGGAAACAACGTTATGCAAAAGAAAAGTGTTCAAGAAATGATATGTCAGGATATTCAAGCTGTTGGCTTCCCTTCCCCATGTTTTCAGGATGGGACAAGGCGGCACACTCGAGCTTAGCACACTCTTGCTTCTCTAGCACGAGGATGTAGTGCCAAACTTCCACATCAGGTCCTTCTGTGTCAGTCTCTTTGCCATTCAAAGTCTCTTATTTTAGAGGTCCTGATGCAACACAACAAAACATTAAAGTTCCTTTTTTCTCAGGATTTTCACTTGCACAACTTCTCGGGTGATTAACTGTTCACCCTGGGTCCCTCTCTGCCGGGTGCAGACCCACTTTAACACAAAACCTTCAATTGGTCTCCCTTTGCCGAGCTCAGATCGAACTCATGTACTTTTCCAAACTTTGTCTACTTCATCAAAATTAAAGACTTTCGATTGTGCGCCGGATTTCGCTTGACCCGTCGCAGGACCACTTTGATGCACATTTATTCATTCTTGTTCATTTGATCTCCCTCCATCGGGCTCAGACCAAATGTATCTACTTTTGTCTATTCTCAGCTGGTTACCTTGCAGAGACCTTTGATTGAGCACCCACGTGTGCCGGACCACTCTGTCAAAGATATTGTAGCTTGCTTTAAAGTTCAACAACTCAACAGCAGTTCAACTTCACTTGCACCTCTTATCACACGTGTTTTAACAATGTTCGGTCCCGCACTCGCCATGCAATGTTGCTTTTTACAACCTTGGCAGCAACACAGACCGGTGTCTTATATCGGTCTCCCCAACTCACCGGCTGTGTTGATTTCACTGGTGCTGCTTTGTTCTTGGAGCCAATGTCTGAACCACACCGGCTGTCGATTTCTCCCCGCCTTGATTTACTTGGGCCCCAGGTATCTCCGTCACACAATGCAGATTCTTCAGCTGGGTTTGCAGGTCTTACTTTAAAGAATCCTCGAGAATAGAAAGCGTAAGGGCTTGTTGGAAAGGCAAAGGAAAGGGCTCTCCTTACGTTCACCTCCTGGTTTGCCGTCTTTCTGTCCTGATTCAGCTGCTGTCTCGAAATGGCTATTTCCTCATGTGCTTTGCCTCAGCCTTTTATCTGTGTGGGGAAGTCTAATGGAAGTCAGGTGTGTGTGTGTGTGATGGTCAGTAATTGCCTGAAATCATCTGACCATTGTATTGGGACATGTCCGGTATACTGCTCGGTGTTGGTCTGTTTTCTTTCATAGCGGGCTGTCTGTGAGAAAGTGTTCGTGTTGTACAATGGGGACGGGGGTAGAGTTCCTAAATATCCTACCTAGTAGGATGGGGTAAATGCTTTACAAGGAAGGCGATACCGCGTCTCACCATCCGGTGTCCCACTTCTACTCCCCAGGTGATCCTGTCACACTGGTCCACCCCCAGGAACTGGATCCAAAAGCGATGGCCGTTTCCTCACCACCTGGATGACAGATGCCTGGGGACTAGTGGGTGAGACACCTTCTGGTTCCTCACACTTCCCACCTGACCGTCTTGCTCCCTCACCCAAGGCTTGCAATCTTGGGGTCCTCTATGATAGCAACCTTTGACGGCAACAATTTATCACTACCTCTGCTAATCGTATTTACCCCATCAACATATAGAGTTTTTGTAGATTGGTCCGTAAGAAAAGGACTAATCTCCACTCTCGTGCTCAGCAAACCTGGCTACTGATCAAGCCTACTCCTACTCCAGGTCTATAGAAGACTCACTCTTAGAAGTACGAGGCTCCAACTCCTAGGTTTGGCCTGAACTGCCCAAAAGGTTTGGTTTACAAACACACTAGGGCAAGGTTAAAATAAGTAAGATGCAGGTAAGTACAACTAGTTCAAACAGATATATACATTAGAGATTTGCTGTTGCAATACTCAGTTCAATAGTAGACCTTTAGATGATCAACAGGTAAGTATAGAATAGCTTCAGGTTAGCAAATCAGTCATCAACCAACATTTACTTAATGACCAATACTGGTAGGTAGGCAACTTTAGCAAAGTCATCTTTAGGAGTCCAATCCTATCTGGGGAATGAATGTCTCAAAAGTCAGATGAGGGCACTGGGGGACCAGTGACCCTTGGGTGGCAGAACAAAGCAAGGCAGGTGCTGTCAAATATCAGAAAAGGCATTTTTGTAACACGTAGGTAACGGAATTGGATTCAAAGGTTTCAGGGGGGCTAGATATGCCACCTGAAGGATTTCAGCCTCTAGGACTGATGTCCTTAGGCCCAGGAGAACATGGTTTGGTCATCCACCCAACATGACTCAGGAAGCTCAGGGAAAATGAACAACACAGCAACTGCCCAGGTAAATACCCAGGAGTCACAGTACCTTCTATGATGAACAGCGTGTCCGCAAGGTAAGACGACAGCAGCTCCAGTTTGGGTTACTGGCCTTGGGAGCTAGAGGAAGAACGTTTGGTGGGAGCGGACAGTTTGATTCAGTCACAGGGATGCCCAGCAGACAATCTTTGCAGCACTTGGTTGTGGAGGCTCGACACATGCCTTCTAGCAGCGACGGTTGTCACCCGGAAGACTTTCTACCTTCTCCCGGTCCTCGACTCTTCTGAAGGGACTATTACAATTAGGATGGAGTCAATGTAGGGCCAGACAGATGCCCACAGGTTTGCAGCCGGAACCATGCTCGATGAGACTATGCACCACAGCAGTGCCAGAGGCCCCAGGGTTTTTGGGTATTGCAGGTCTGGAAGTCACATCACTTTGTGGGGTGGCTCAAACTGTAGTTGGTCTCGAAACTGGTTAGGCCCACGAGTCCATTGGAAGAAGTTGTCCGGTCTGAATCTTCCCTGTCAGACAGAAGAAAGGGGTGGAGCAGCAGCAGTCACTCATTCGGCTTTGGCGGTTGCTGGAGGTAGCTGCAGACGTCCTCTCTTCTTCTCTGTAATGAATCTTCCAGTTGTCAACATCAAGACTCTCGCCTTTTATGCTGGAACTCGGGTAATAAACATGCATCCAACATTCAAACTTCAGGTGGTGGCTGTCCCAAAAAGACACCAAAAAGTGTTCTGTCACATTACTGCAGGCAGCCGGCGCGAGGTATGGAAGCCCATCCGGGCACCTGCATATTCCTTTTGGGAGCCATCAAGGCCCCAGGCCCCCCGAGCGTCCCTCTCCTACCCCGCACCCTCTTCCTGGTCTCCACTCACCTCCTGCCTCCCAACCTGTCCATACCCGCTCTGATTGGGCCGTGAGCCCAGGTCGAAAGGGTCCAGCGACCCTCCTCACACCGGCCCCTGCATTACTGCAGGCAGCCGGCGCGAGGTAAGGAAACCCATCCGGGGACCCGCATGTTCCTTTTGGGAGCCAACAAGGCCCCAGCCCCACCGAGCGTCCCTCTCCCACCCCACACCCTCTTCCTGGTCTCCACTCACCTCCCGCCTCCCTACCCGCCCATCCCCGCTCTGATTGGGCCGTGAGCCCATCATCACTGGTCCTCCCATGGCAGCCCTCTGCCCGGCAGCCCCCCTGCGGCTAAGGGCCCCAAGGCCAAGGGCGGCTCCAGGAAGTGTCAGCAGGTGTCCGCAGGGGAAGCCAGTGGCCAGCCATCAACCAGCAACTACAAGGACCCGTAAGGTAGGGTGGCTTGGGTTGGGGAGAGGTACAACTCTACCATAGATACCTTACCACTAGGCAAAACCAATGTCGATCAATGTAATTATCGCCCATTGCCCCAAACTGCATTGATAGCTGGGCCTCTGTGCCCAAATTGCATTGTGTGATCTCCAATTTGCATTGTTGGTCGTCTCTCCCACTATACAGGTGTCTCAAACTTGGCAGGGCCTCCGTGCCCAAATTGCATTGTGTAATTTGCAATCTCCAAATTGCATTGTTAGGCCTCTCTCCCACGATACAGGTGTCTCAAACTTAGCAGGGCCTCTGTGCCCAAATTGCATTGTGTAATCCCAAACTGCATTGATAGCAGGGCCTCTGTGCCCAAATAGCATTGTGTGATCTCCAAATTGCATTGTTAGGCCTCTCTCCCACTATACAGGTGTCTCAAACTTGGCAGGGCTTCCGTGCTCAAATTACATTGTGTAATTTGCAATCTACAAATTGCATTGTTAGGCCTCTCTCCCACTATACAGGTGTCTCAAACTTAGCAGGGCCTCTGTGCCCAAATTGCCTTGTTTAATCCCAAACTGCATTGATAGGGCCTCTGTGCCCAAATTGCGTTAGGTTTATCCCAAACTGCATGCTTAGGCCTCTCTCCCACTGTACATGTGTCTCAAACTTAGCAGGGCCTCCGTGCCCAAGTTGCATTGCGTGATCTCCAGACTGCATTGTTAGGTCTCACTCCCACCATCCAGGTGTCTCAAACTTAGCAGGGCCCCTGTGCCCAAATTACAGAGTGTGACCCCAAACTGCATTGATAGCAGGGCTTCTGTGCCCAAATAGCATTGTGTGACCTCCAGACTGCATTGATAAGCCTTTCTCCCACTATACAGGAGTCTCAAACTTGATTAGCCGCTCTCCCACTTCACAGGTATCTCAATCTAGCTCACTCGCACACTTAGCAAACTCCCCAGTGAGACAGAAACCACCAGCGATCCACGGTGATGGGTCACTCTGACTAGGGCCTCGCTCATCACAAGGCAAAAGTCCAAGCTACGCCCGTCCGACCCTACCCAACCAGCTGAGACCCTACCCAACCCACACAGCCTGCTCACCACTATGAACCGCGCTTAGGGAGACGAACAGTTAAAGAGAGCCACCGATAACACCCAGCTTAATGACCCTTACCAACCCCCTTCCCCTCATAGGACAGCGGCTGAACGAGTGGTCAACTCCAGCCGGAAGACCAACCATAGACGGAGCCAAATTAGTAGCGGACACCCCCTCACCAGCCACTACACCACAAGACAACTGGTCCAAAGCAGGACCAACCAGACGCAACCAAACAAAGACTAAACAATTCTCAATCCTACAATGCCGAGCAAACAACCAATTCCGAGAAAAAGATGAAGAGATGAAAGAACAAACACGCCAGAACAGCAACCTAGAACAACGATGGACTGGACCGCCACAGGCAGGAACCGAAACCGAAGGAACTCTGAGGGAACAGAAAAATCCCTCTACCTAACTCCATACCTCGCAGACAACTGGCCACCACGGCAATCAAACCCAACCCAACATTAGAAGCAGCAACATCAACCAACCTAACACAAGCAAGTAGTAGAAGGATGACCAAAACAAACATACAGACGACCGACCCAATAACCCCCTACATCACCAAAGCAAGAGGAACTTCCAATCAACAACCACAACCCCCGGAAGACGAACCCGATGAAAATACAAAAAACCCAAGACAAAACCTAGAAGAACTCTTCGAAGAAGCTGACAGCCCAAACCCGCAGCCCAACAAGTGGCCGACCAAGAAGGAAACCTCAACACCGGATGGAAGACGACCTCGACAAAACCCAAACCAAACACCTCCAAACTTCACTGCAATCTAATAAACGCAAGATCCATGTCAAAACACTCAACAGAGATCTTCGACCCACTCAACAACGGCATTGTCATCCTGTTCATCACAGAAACATGGCTGGACGACAACTACAAAATCGCACTCCAAAGCTGCCTTCCGACAGACTTCAAATGCCTACAAATAAAAAAAGGAGGAGGCATCGCTATAGCATTCAAAGAACAGCTGAAAATAAAAACTGATGAACCACTCAACATCCTCAACTGCGAAACCATGGTAATGCACCTAACGGCAAACCCAAAAACCAACATGACATTCATCCTGGTATACAGACCACCAACTTATGATGCAACATTCGTCGATAACTTCATAGAAGCCATCACCAACTTAGCCATCAACCACGAACACCTAATCATCCTGGGGGACCTCAACATCTGGTTTGAAGACAGCCACACCAGCTCCCAAAACTCACTAATTGAACAACTCAACACCATGAAACTACGACAACTAGTCAAAGGAGCAACGCACTCGGCAGGTCACACCCTAGACGCAATTTTCGCCAAAGAAAAACTCGATCACCACAGCACCTCCGATACAAATACTATGGAGCGACCATCTCCTCATCCCATTCGTGATCACTCTGCCTACCCAAGCCTACATCCAACACCTGAAACTCACAACCACCACCAAAAGAAACTGGAAACACGTAAAAAAAAAAAAAACCTATTCGAACAACTGGAATTAACGAAACCCTCAACTACAGAACTGGAGCTGGCTGACCTAGACGGCAAAGCAAAGATACTGCACAAATGGATCGCAGACACGATAGACCAGATCGCCCCGGAAAAACCGTTCACCCCATCAAAAAAAAAGAGCAACGGCAAAATGGTTCACCCCACTATTAAACGACGTGAAAAAGGAAAACAGAAAGATGGAGGAAAGAATACAACCCAGGGAAAAAAACACTACCAGAAACCAATCCGTGCACACAAGAATGAAATTCAAAAGGCAAAGAAAAGACATTACGATGACAGAATCAACAATGCCACAACACACAAAAAGAAATGTTTAGCTTCATTGCAGAAATGAGAAACCCACCAGGCTCTGACAACACCCCAACCCCCTCAGAAAAACTATGCAACGACCTGGCAGATCACTTCAAAAAAAAAATCGACATCTGGCAAACCATAAAAAAGCGACCATACAACCCAACGAACCCAACTCGGAACCACAACACAAACTCTGAAGCTTTCCTGAAATATCAGCAGAGGCATTCGCATTGCTTGTTCAACGAAGCAAGAAAGCGGGATCACCCATGGACCCATGTCCCCCAGACATCTACAAATCAATCCTCGCGCGAAGGATCGTGAGCAGAACACTACAGAAACCTTCTAAATCTCACTATCAACAGGGACTGTACCGAAGATCTTCAAATCAGCATACATCAAGCCACTCTTAAAAAACACAAGTGGTGACGTAGATGACCTTTCCAACTACAGGCCGATCTCTAACATCCCCTACCCAGCGAAACTTCTAGAAACCTACGTATATAAACTAACCCAAGAAAACGTAGAAAAGCACCACCTGCTGGACCAAGCTCAAATCGGTTTCAGACCAGCGAGAGGAACGGAAACAGCACTACTATCTATCTGGGACGACCTCAAAACTAACACAGACTCAAACACTACTTCAGCCCTTATTCTGCTCGACCTCTCCGCAGCCTTTGACACAGTTAGCCACGACACCCTGACCAAAAGATTAGAAAACATAGGCATAACAGATACAGCACTACGCTGGACCAAATCATTCCTAGCAGACAGAAACCGTATGGATAAAACCTTTCAAATCCACTCCACGAGTTAACGATTGTGGAGTACCACAAGGATCCTCACTATCTCCACTATATTTCAACATCTACGAGACTCCGGTCATCAGAATCTTCAAAAAATACAACATTACATGTTACAACTATGCAGATGACACTCGGATCATCTACAAAATCAAAGACACCGATACCGACCATTCAACCCTTACCGACTGTCTAAAAGAAGTCTTCGACTGGATGGATGCCAACAACCTGAAAATCAACCCAGGAAAGACAGAAATCATGATCGTACCCAAAGACCAAGAGAACGAAACCACCATCCCATGGCCTACGGAAATGGGAAATGCACCAACACCATCGAAGGTAGTAAAAAATCTGGGAGTCCTAATGGACAACAACCTAACCCTGGAGCCACAAATAAATGCAACAGTGAAGAAATGCTTCTTCCTCCTCCGAACGGCAAGAAGAATTCTACCTTTCCTCTCCTTCACGCACAAAACACTCACTATCGTCGCCCTAATCATATCTAAAATAGACTATGCAAACAGCCTCTACCTCGGAATACCTGAATACCTCCTGAAGAAACTGCAACGGATCCAAAATGCAGCAGCAAGACTACTCCTCAAACTATCCAGAAGAGATCGCATCACTCCAGCCCTAAAAACCCTACACTGGCTCCCAGTAAAACATCGCATCACCTTCAAAACAATGTGCATAACGCACAGGGCAATCAGCGGACAAGGAGCAGAATTCCTACAAAAGAAAAGCACAGTCTACAAACCAATGAGACCCCTCCGATCAAGCAACGAAATCCGCCTGGAACTCAAACCATACCTCAAGAAAAACATGGAGGCACCTCCTTCTACCACTGAGCCGCAAAAACCTGGAACAACATCCCAAAGGAAATAAGAAACACTGAAGATCACCTAAAATTCAGGAAATCACTAAAAACCTGGCTCTACAACAACACAGACTAAACCTGGAAAAAGGGATAACTAAACCAAAAAGACACAGACATCCCTGACCGGGGAGAGTAAAGCCCACGGCAGCTGGACGGGTGACATCGGATAGACAGGAACTCAGGTGGCACGCACAGAGACTGAGTCAACTAACCCAGACCATCCCACCAACACTTTCGCCCGCCCCTTAATTTAATTACAGTCAGGTACCAGATTGGTGTGGAATTATCGAGACACTGACAATCTACCCCACCACCTGAGAGGTTGTCATAGGCAGGCCCACTAGAGTCTAAATGGAGGATAAGGGGACCTATCAGAGAGCATATTAGAGGCGGGGACTAGAGGAGTATGAAACCTGTATACCAGTCAGACCCAGATCAGGACAGAGCCGCAACAGGGTAGACTACGCAAGCCGAGCGCTTCAATTCAGGATAGAGACGCAAACTAATCAACCCTACTAAAAATTTCCCTTTCTGGATACACCTCTCTAACTCCGAACCAAACACAACCAAAACCTACAGCACAACAAACCGCACAAACTTCACTACATTGCAACAACAAAACAAAAACACACATAGCCTTGCACAACAGTACACGATGACTACCGGCCGAAAACACCCCAGGCCCAGCCAACGGACCCACCGGGCTGAGGCCGTCAACAGCACATCACTGTTCTCTTGCACTTTTCCTGCTTCCTCCCACTAACTCAACCTCCCCTCCTCTTTCAGAGAGTGCCAGGGGACCACTCCGGTGGTGATAGTGCGCGGTACAAATGTCCATTAACAGAAAAGAATGAGCCAGTGAGGAAAAATGTTCTCACTCGCAGAGTTGGATACAAATCCAAAAGTACAGCAAAACGTGCTCAGGGACTCAATAAGTGGGGAGAATTATAAACCACATGGACATTCTACCTTACACTATCTACTTTCTCCCCTCTAGAAAGACCTGAAATGTGCAAATGCACTCTGTGCAACCTACCCAGATCCTCCTGCACTCCCACCCACTTACAGCATGCTTGCTGGCTCTGCATGCACAACCGCTCTCATCAAATTCCTTCTCCTAATCTATAACGCTGTCGATTGTGGTGCTCCTCAGAAGCTGGCTGATTGTATCTGTTTACTCACCACCTCGTCCCCTCTGATCATCCTCTCCACTCCATCTCACTGTCCCATACCCTCCCTGTGCCTCCTCTCGCTTCTGCCATTTCTTCCTTCTCACCCTGCTCCACTGGATGTTGCTTGGCTTAAACTTCACTTACTTGCTAACAATGCCCTGGCCTCTATCCTCCCTATCTGACCCCACCACGGCCTCCACTGAAGCTTAATAATGTAAATTTGAATGTTTAAATAGTACTTAGTTGAAGAAAATGTAACCAATTCATTAAAGAGCCAATCAGCAGGGGCACACATTGGCAGGATAGGGCTGTAGAGGTTGGGGGGGGACACACAGCGGGCAGGGCCTAAAGTCCTGGTTATCTCTAGGAAGCTATAAACTCAGCGTAGTTGGCCATCCTCTTATCCTACTGCCCTCTCCTAAGTCACATCAGTACCAAAAGCTGCTACAGCCTCTGCTCCGGGACTCAAGAAGCACCAAATGGGAACAGAGAATGAATTGGGAACCCCATAAACCTGCAGAGAGGAAAAAGGTTCAGGAACCCCATAAACCCGCAACTTGAGTGACAGTGTTTGAATTGAAAGCATACTGTGATGGTACCTGACTAAGGGGAGGAGATCCCTTTACAAAGGTTTTGCCTCATGACGGCTGACAATTCAAAGTGGAGGTTGCGGAAACCCCTTGAACCATATGGGTAGATTGAAGAAACAATTCCAACACTATTTTCGATCTGATTTATTGGTACAGAGGTCAATTTATTTGGTATTGATTCAAAAGATTTTCTTTTTGTGGATGCTGAAGGTACGCATACATATGTAATGTTGTGCTCACACTTGGAGTTTGTACTAATCATCATATGCGTTAAAAGAATGTACTTTTTGCTAAAAGAAGAGGCCTTCTCTTTTATACGGTGGCGTTTAATGGCCATATATGAATAGCAATTGCAAACTAGAAAGAGACCTGCTGACCTGGCAAGAACTTGTTTTTAACAGAAGAATTGTGTTTGGTCACTGTATGTCGAAGCATGTTGAGCCTGCTAAAACTATCTGCAGATTACGGGTGGGGAAGGAATGAGTAAGCACAGCCTCGTGCACAGAGATACACAGAGGGGCACGAGAGAGAGCGAATAACAGATAACAGGAAACCACAATAGCAGATGTTGAACTGTTGACCGTTGATGCAAAGTCATGACTGGGAGGAACCGCCTTGTGGTGGACATAATCTATGTGCAGCAATGTATGACAATGTAAAACAGATGGGTATAAAAGGACCACGATGTGCAGGGCAAAGGGCGGCACTTTGACGACTTGCTTTGCGAGACGTTTGAACTTGCTGCCCATTCGCGAATGCTTGTGCATTAATAAAGTAATGTTAACTTGGCTCTTTTCTGTCTGAGTTATTGCAGGGTCCCTCTTGTACTGGTTATGGACGGCGAGAAATCGCACCCACAATTTTGGTGTCAGAAGTGGGACGCGAAGGAGCGACAGTCCGTCACTGGGTGAGGAACGCCGCGGCGGAACCGGAGAAGGAATTGATCACGGGGCCCCAACAACTGAATCCGCACCTTTGATTGCAACCAACGCGTCATCCTTGTTTTTCCGGCTCCGTCGGCGGTGGAACAGCAGGCTGTCGCCCTTCGGGTCCGGAACACTCTGGCGGGACCCTTAAGATAAGTGGTATGGACGGATGCATGATGGAATAAGGGAATAATGATTCAGGGTTTGTGAAGAGGACGGTGGTAAGTCCGTCTATGAAGAAGTAATGTTGAAATGATGATATGATATGTTAGATACGCCAGGAGGATGTATTATTATTGTTAACCAATAGGTGCATATTTGGGAAAGGTGAGTGTTTTAGGCAATTGCGGTATACCAACAAAATGGGTCAAGCGGCTTCCAGCAAGAGTGGTATAGGCAAGAGACACTATGCCCCTCTTGAAGGAACCCCTGCATTTGATATGTTGATTAAACATGGATTGAATTCAACATTGTTCTTAAAAGAATGGTCCGAATACACAAAAGATTTGATTGAGCATAAATGGCCAGACACCGGGTCCTTTGATGTGGACCGCATATCCAAAGTAGAAATAGAGTTAGTAAAAAGACGGGTTAGACCCGCACAGTTTGAGGCTATACGACTATGGAGGGTAGAAGCAATGCGCAGGCGCAATGCTCAGAATAAACAAAAAGCAAAGGAGCAGAAGAGAACGGTAAATCAAAAATTACATGATCTAGAGATAAAAGAGAAGGGTGAGAGGCTAGATCAGTTGGATAGACATATGATGATTAAGAACAGTGGGGGTATGTATCCTGCCGTGCCGGTGCCTCGATATGAAGATGTGATAGGGCTAGAAGCAGAACAAACAACGACTGAATTATTGTTTCCAGGAGCTACAGCTCCACCGGCAGACAGTGAGGGTGAAAGGGTGGAATTCCCAATGAAGTATGGGGACCCAGATAGGTTGATAGACCATAGGAGAACGACTACTGTAGAAAAGGATAGAGATGGAGACTTGCAAATCCTTATGACCGGGCTGTATGGCACACCCCTCAATGACAGCCTACGGGACCAATTGGGGTGTTTGACACCTTTGGAATTTAGGACAGTGGCCACTAAACTATATACCTTTCATGAGGGTAACTGTAAATTGAGAGGACAGAGTACTGCGGATCTGCCCTCAGCATATCAGGACGCTGTCGCGTTACTACCAGTGACTGCGTCCAGTGTTCAGTTATGGGGATGTATGTCAGACATAATAGAGGAAGTCATAAGGGGCAGTGTTGAATGGGAGAAGGAAAAGAGGGCATGGGAAAGAGAGGTGAGGGAAAGAGAGGCTAAACTCAAAGATGCAGACCAGGCGGGCCAAAACGTAGCTAATCGTATGATAGCATCCATACACTCGCAGTCCATGTCCACCCTGGTGAGTCTGATGGAGGGCCTTGGCTGGCCTATACAAGTAAACGTAATTAAATATCTTCTTATTAGGGTGGATGATATAGAAGAGGAAAAGGAGCCTAGATATGTGTCCCAGTGGAATAGGATTAGGACGGAATTGGATAAGAAACTGCTATCTAATATAAGAGTGGATGATTCAGGGGCGGAAGAATGGAGGATGGCTAAGGTGGAGAAACTATTAAAAGATTATAAAAAAATAAAAGAGAAAACTCTTAGTCACCAGTCCTCTGCTTCATCACCAGTGCAGGCCCTTGTGAGTGAACAAACAAATACAGAAAAGTCACTATTAATGCCAATGAGAGAGTGCCAACCCACCATAGAGGCAGCCACTGGTAACATGATGCGCACCTATGTGTATGTCCCTTTATCCCGAATTGAATTAATGCATATCACCAAGTCCATCCCCGACCCCCGTATAGACCCGGCAGGATTCTACAAAGAAGTGGGAAAGTTATTCAGACCAGGGTTATTTACCGTAGAGGATGTAGATAACATATTGTTAGCCATTGTCCCAGAAGAAATATGGACCCCCTTTCGTGCCAAAGACAATGAAACAATAAAATGGAAAGATGTAATGGATGCGAGCAAAAATAGAAAACTGCATGAGGAATATCCTGAACCCCTAAGGGGGCATGGCATGGCAGTCCTGAGGGCTCTAGAAAAGGTGTTACCCCCATTTGATGTGAATGTGGAGAAACTGTCCGCTGTGATACAGGGTGCAAGTGAGGAGGTAGCACAGTACTTTCTGCGTTATGAAGCAGCATTCAAAGCGCACAGTGGGCTAGAGATAGGGTCTGAAACGGGCCAACGGTACTTTGCCACAAACTTTGTAGAGGGGCTCCACGGGCCAATTCAGGAGAACATTAGGAGGGCAGAAAGTACATGGATGACTAGAAACCCCCGGGATCTCCTCGAAATGGCCAGGTATTATGAAAGAGGGGAAAGAGTAAAGGGACAACAAAAGGCACGACAAGAGAAGGATTTAAAAACCAAAGTGTTGATGCAACAGTTGCATCAAGGGCCCCAAGGCAGGTATAACTACAATAATAACGGCCCGTCACAGGGCTATAGCAGCAACATGATAGGGGGCCAAGGGACAGGAAGAGGTACAGTGCAAGGAGGTGCGCTATATGGGAGGAGTGATGGGCTACCCCAAGATGTATGTGCCTTCTGCAAGAGACCCGGACACTGGAAATCCCAGTGTCCCCAGAGTGGTGGGAGAGGAAGGGGCGTACGGCCCCCTTCACAGACAACATTTGCCCCAGGAAATAGGACTGGTGGGTACGGCAACCAAGACAATAGAATGTTTAAACCCCCTCAACCCAATGCCTTTGACGGACAAGCAAGAGGGGATGTTCCCTGGCCGGCCCCGCCTCCCCCCAATCTACTGTATCAGCCACAACAAACGACACAAGTACAAGGTGTATGCCAGGGTGAAGAATGTGGAGAAGGGGTATACTATAACGATGATTTTCAGGATAACACAAGCGATATGTCCTGAGGATGCCGGAATGAGATAGCGGGAGTGGTGCAGGTTCCTATAGACCAAAGGGGGCCTTATGCCTCTATTAGGATCGGCCCCCACCGAAACTTGAGATGTCTGGTAGACACGGGAGCTGGAAACAGGCACACCTGATTATACTAAGAGATTTTGCCTTTTTGTTGATGAACAGGAAGGTTGCGCTGTGTCAGTCTTGACACAGGAACAAGGGGGTAAACAGAGACCATGTGCATATTTTTCTAGCACTCTGGACTCAGTAGCTCGAGGCCTACCCCCATGCATGAGAGCAGTAGCTGCAGCAGCGACAGCCCTAAAACAAAGTGCAGGTATCATCCTAGGGAGTGAAGTAACAGTAAAAGTTCCACATACGGTAGATGTTCTTCTGAATAGAGTGCATACACAGCATTTGACTACAGCTAGACTCACACAGTATGAGATGATCCTGTTTGCCAGTAATGTAAAAATTGAACGGTGTAACACTTTGAATCCAGCGACACTGCTTCCTTTGCCCACCTCACCTGATGACATTAGGCATGATTGTGTGATTCAAATGGAAGAACACACTAAGGGTAGAGCAGACCTGCAAGACACCCCGCTGGTTGATAATGAGGGTATATTATTCTGTGATGGTTCCTGTTTCAAACTGCCAAATGGGGAGACAACAGCAGGGTATGCAGTAACTACAGGGGAACGGTTGATTGAGAGTGGGAAAGTGTGTGAAAAATCGGCCCAGGCAGCAGAATTAATTGCGCTAACGAGAGCATTAGTGTTAAGCAGCGGTATGAAAGTGACAATTTATACTGATTCAGCCTACGCTCATGGGGTGGTTTCCAGTTTTGGTAAACTCTGGGGAGAGCGTGGGTTTTTAACCTCCCAAGGTGATACTATTAAACATGCCCGATTGATTGCTGAATTATTGCAAGCCCTTACGCTGCCCAAAATGGTGGCCGTAGTGAAGTGCTCAGCGCATAAAAAAACACTGGATTATGTCACGCAGGGAAATTCTTTGGCTGACCAGATGGCTAAACTAGCTGCCACAAGGGACACTCGGTGGGAAGCCCGACAGCTCATAGTGGGGAGGGATGTGACTATGGAAGGGACGAAGGAGCGCGTAAAGGAAATCCAAGCAGATGCAACCATTGAAGAAAGACTATCTTGGCACAAGGATGATCAATACGAGGAGACGGTAGATGGGCTATGGGCACATACCAATACGAATACTTGGGTACTACCTGACGCATACTTACCTGTGATAGTGAGTGTGGCTCATGGTCCAACTCACGTTAACGCAAGGACTATGGAAGAAGTTTTAAGTACTGTGTGGTACAACAAAAGATTGGGAATGTATTGTCGCCAATGGGCAAAACAATGTGAAATATGTGTTTTATATAATGTGGGGAAAGGTGTACCGGCCCCGGCGGGCCACAGTAAGTTACCCACCTGCCCTTTTGAGGTGGTGTATATGGACTTTATACAGCTGGAGCCTGTAAATAAACATTCCTACTGTTTGGTGATGAAATGTGGGTTCTCAGGATGGGTGGAAGCATATCCCCTGCGGGACAATAGTGCCACCTCCACAGCACAATGCATATTGAAACACTGGGTGCCCTTGTATACGGTCCCCAGATATCTATGGTCTGACAATGGGACTCATTTTACTGGTGAAGTAGTACGCAAAGTTTGCAAGGCCCTTGGTATTGATCAACGTTTCCACGCAGTTTTTCATCCTCAATCAGCTGGGATTATAGAGGGCACAAATAAGGTATTGAAGAACAAACTGGCAAAGGCTTGTGCTGAAACGGGACTGAAATGGCCGGATGCATTGCCTATTGCATTATTGAGTATGCGTACTATGCCTAAGCGTACACATGGTTTATCTCCTTTCGAAATTGTTATGGGGCGTCCACCAAGTATTGGGACCCCCATATCACCTAAGAGATTGTCTGAGCAAGCATGGCCTGCATTACAACAGTACTGTATTGGGTTAACTAATAGACTGATTTCTATTAATGCACAGGTGAACGCAGTAGCTCCATCTCCTCTGATAGGAGAAGGTCACGACGTGCAGCCCGGTGACTGGGTTGTTATAAAAGCCTTCGATCGCACCAGCGGACTGCAACCCAGATGGAGGGGCCCGTTTCAGGTTCTCCTCGCAACACAAACTGCGGTAAAAGTTGATGGCAAACCGCACTGGTACCACGTGAATCACGTCAAGAAGACGCTGCCACTATTGATTCCTCCAGAAAAGGGAACCGACAAACCGCAGGTTGCAAGTGTACTGCCAGATGCCAGTGACAGGTGTGCCCATCGCCTCCGATCCCGTGACGTGTATGTGCCAAGCAACGTGTAAGGACACTGTTTTGAACTTTGATCATTAGGGAGATGAACATTTGGACTCTCTTGTTGGTTTTAGCAGAATTGTGCCTTACTGAAGACGACGGGCTTGTAGCCTGAAGGGCCTTCGGCGTTCCCCTCCTGGGACAGGCACTACGAGACGTGGGACAGATCGGATGAAGGTTTTCAGTGAGACCTACCACTACTAGAGTAATAAGGACACTGGTGCTTTAAATAGGGGATATTGCTATATCGCTAGGTTGCAACTGATATACGCTGTATACTGAGCCATATACTGAACTATGTCTACACCCGTGTATGCTGGTTTAGTCCCTGAACGGATAAGTGTATGCTCCTCAAACACAGAAGGTAAGAGGAAAATACCAGTTTGTACCACAAGAGGCAAAATTTTGTTTTCTGTATGCACGATAGTAGTACTAATAGCATTTGCCATAATATTCTGGTATCTGGAACATCCATCTAGATATGAATTAAAGAACCTGTTGCCCGAGTCAAATGAAACAGGGAGAACAGATTGGGTCAAGAGCAGGAATCGAGATGCCTATGACCAACACGACCCGGAAGACTATGCTAAAAATGAATACGTGAAGATAATAAACACAACATATGGGGTAGTGAATAAAACTGATTGCTGGATCTGCACCCACATGCCCCGACATAGCAGTGAAGGCATCCCAGTGTACGCATCGCCAGTTACTGAGGATGCCGGGTGTACATTAATTTACATGAGAATAGTGTCAGCACAGCAATATATGATACCGAATACCGCTTGTTATGTTAGAGGAGAGAACAAAACCCTTCTAAAGGAAAAGATACGCTATAAAATCAAAACTGAGGGAATCGGGCTTGCACCTGCTATGGTACAGATAGTAAGAGAACCTCCTCCCCCTATCACCATCACACAAGAGTTTAGGCCAAAGAATATATGTTTTAAGAGGAGCGCAAGAGGTAATCAAAGAATGATCTCGGGGTGCAGTCAAATGGTGAATCTAAATAACTACACAAAGGGATTGTTACAGATTGAAGGACATGCCTACGTCTGTAACAAGAGGGCTTATTTGTGGTTAGCCAAAGATTTTGTTGGGGTATGTTACATAGCCAGAATAATGCCGGCTGTGATGGTATATGCCCCGTCTACTCTGCATAAAGAAATACACAGCAGAAATAAACGAGCAGTAAACCCAAAAATTCCTACGTATCAACCTACAGGATGGGAAACGTTTATAGATCTGATGGGGGTCCTGGTTCCTCCAGCGGGCATCTTTATGAACAGTCAAGAAATCCAAAAGCTAAGCAGGGCCCTTGAGTTCGTAATCGAAGAATCTGCAGACCTAATGGAAAACATCACTTATGAAATGAAAGCAATTCGGCTAGTGGCTCTCCAAAATAGGTATGTCTTAGACATACTCACTGCAGAAAGGGGCGGAGTCTGTTTTTTGGTGGGATCCCAATGCTGTGTTTACATACCAGAAGGGAGTACAGGAATCCTGGATGGAGTAAACAAACTGCATAAAGTGGCGGATAGCATCCACCAGGAGGAAGGGTCAGGAGATAGCTGGTGGATGAAGCTCCTGAAAGAAATTGGATGGCAACTTCTTACGCCTATACTGGTTCTAGCGGCAATAGTTGTAGGTATTTGTCTCTGCATCCAATGTTTCCCGGTATGTGTGTCGTGCTGTGTTTCCATGTGTTCTTCCAGCATAACGCGCCTAAATCCAATGGATAAAAGCCATGTACAACAGGAATTTTTTGACATGGGAGGCCTGGAGAAGATTATGGTACATACAGTATGTGATGATGTTGCTTTCCTGCCATCTGCTTATGCTAGGAAGGTTTAGATTGATGCTCAAGTGTGAGCAAAGGGTGGATTGAAGGTACGCATACATATGTAATGTTGTGCTCACACTTGGAGTTTGTACTAATCATCATATGCGTTAAAAGAATGTACTTTTTGCTAAAAGAAGAGGCCTTCTCTTTTATACGGTGGCGTTTAATGGCCATATATGAATAGCAATTGCAAACTAGAAAGAGACCTGCTGACCTGGCAAGAACTTGTTTTTAACAGAAGAATTGTGTTTGGTCACTGTATGTCGAAGCATGTTGAGCCTGCTAAAACTATCTGCAGATTACGGGTGGGGAAGGAATGAGTAAGCACAGCCTCGTGCACAGAGATACACAGAGGGGCACGAGAGAGAGCGAATAACAGATAACAGGAAACCACAATAGCAGATGTTGAACTGTTGACCGTTGATGCAAAGTCATGACTGGGAGGAACCGCCTTGTGGTGGACATAATCTATGTGCAGCAATGTATGACAATGTAAAACAGATGGGTATAAAAGGACCACGATGTGCAGGGCAAAGGGCGGCACTTTGACGACTTGCTTTGCGAGACGTTTGAACTTGCTGCCCATTCGCGAATGCTTGTGCATTAATAAAGTAATGTTAACTTGGCTCTTTTCTGTCTGAGTTATTGCAGGGTCCCTCTTGTACTGGTTATGGACGGCGAGAAATCGCACCCACAATGCACCCTACTGTTCTCTGTTGTATATGTCGATTGATGTATCGTCAGCATGGGCCAAGTCTTAAAAAAAATTAAACTGGGTGGACTCTGTAACAAGCACAATGGGATGTGATATCACCAGAAATTAGCATATCAACGTGAAATATGCAGATTTCGTTCAATTTGCTTTGCATAACCACACAAATTGCACAGGACGAATGGTAGTTGCCTTTCATACAATCAACACAAACGACCAACAATGTTTTTCATCTAATAGTGTTTTGAAAACGTGAAGGTGTTGGGTAAGATTTTCACAGAACTGGTAAATCTTCCTGACCTGTCAACCCCAGAACCTTTTGCTTTACTAGTGGGATATTTCTCCTTAATACCTCTGTGAGTGGGAACCTTTTTCCACGCTCACATAATCTTTAACTCTTTTTATGGGTGTCATTTTTCTGACTCTCCATAGTGTCTTTTTAAAGTTATCCTCTTTAACATCTTATTGGCAATAAGTGCCTGTTGCTGCTGGGTTACCCTAGGGGCTCCCCAATAAACTATCCTTTGCTAACCTTGAGAGAACTAAAGTTCCAAAGGGTAGAAAGGATCTTTGGATCCCTTTTACATTTTGTGTGAAACCAGCACACCCCACCCTGTGTGAAGTGCTGGGGAGATGCAATGTATCCCCTTTCACATTAAAACTGTAACAATTCTGTTACAGGGACAAGCTTGCCTTCAATGGCTGGTAGCAGTGATAACTTATATTGATTTGGTGCACCTTTACCGCGGGCTGTGTTCACAGGCAGGGGGCTCATTTAACCAAAATGGCCCCTGTCTTCTTGTTTTGCCATTTTAGTGTTTATTGTCCTTTCTTGTTCCTTCCCCTGACATCAGGGTGGGAAATTCCTTTGTGTTTTTTATCTTCGGCGGGAGTCCCCTGCACTCCCCACCCAGGCTCCAGTCTGTCTTTGAGGGCAGGAAGCGAGGGAGGAGTCCAAAAGTCCACAGCACTTTGTCTTCCATCTTGCATGAATGGGGACAAATCCCAGTGGGGGGCTGGCTGTCCTGATTGGACAACCAGACCGCACCTTCTTGTAAAATGCGAGGAGAGAATGCAGAGGTTGTGCTGTAGTTCCTGTTAAATACTGCAAACCTGGAAGCTGAAGAGTAGTCGACCACTGGAACCAAAATCGAAGACGATAATGAAGGAAAAGCGGCAGAAACTATTTCCAGCGACCGGGGAGCCTGCTGTGTATCCAGAGCCTGCTGTGGCCCTTCCTTCCAATCGACCTGGAGACTCCGAAAACGGCGACCCTGACACAGAGCCTGGGGAGAACCACTAGACTCAAGAAGACATGCATTTTGAGCCATCCCACGCGTTGCTGCGTCCTTGCATTGTTGCAATACCCCAATACCTTGGGACCTCGAGCCACTGTGCAGTGCACGGTCTTCCGAATCTCGCTGAAACTTCATGGCATCCTGGTGGCTCTCCAGAGACACGAATAAAGTCCAGAAAAAGTCCCCTCAACAGTGCTTGTCCTTTGTAACGATGAGAATTCAGCCATGATTGTCTTTTTCTGTGCTCCTTGAAAAGGCGCCAAATCCGCAGAACCGCATTGAGCTGCGAGGACAACCTTGCCTAGAGCCTTCATCGATCCCTGCTACAAAATTCCTTCAGAGGTCTTGTTTTCAGTCACCACGACAAGGAATCCACTGACACGGTATTTGGCTGCAGACCCTGAAGCCCTCCTCCTGCAAAATCTTCTTCAATGCTGAGGTACTTAAATCAGAGTATTTTCTACTTGTTTTTTTAACTTTCACTGAGGCACTCTTGCATTTTACTTAATAATGCCTGTTAACATACGATGTACTCTAAAATGGCTGTGCCACGATTTTTCAGCTTTTCCTTTGGCCATCTGTATTTGGGACTTGTACTTGCCCTCTCTGGATATGCCATATATGGAAAGCCCTTTCACAGGCAAAGCTTTGGCCTTCCCAGGCAAAGAGGCAGTGGGCGTTTGTGGCCACATGTGGGGATTGGAACTGTGTGGTCCCCTGCCACATACTTGCCAAAGTGTGTGTTATTGGGCAGATGTGGTGGCGGGAGGCTGTCCATGATTAGATATCTCTTTCCAGATCCTTGCCATTGGTGAGCTCGGGGGCGTTTTCACTTTGAATTTAGGATAAAAGGAGGAATCCTGGAGCCATTCTTCAGATCGTCATCTGAGCCAAAGTCCCTTTGAAGAGGAGCATTCCCATGAACACCCGGAACTTGTTGCAGCCAACTATCATGGTCTTAAGCTGTCACGGAAAAGCTCTGTGCTCCTTTGTCTGATGATCTGAAAGCTTTTATCAGTGTTTCAACCCCTGATACCCTGGGTAGTGTGGTGAATCAGATGGTGTCCCTCCTTTCTCAGCGGTGACCCCTCTCGATGTGGCCAGGGCACAGCAGCCGCTACCTAATCCTGACCATGGGGGTGTCTATCTGAGGGAGGATGACATGGGGGTGGGGGGGACTTCAAGGGAGTGACACAACCTCATTGTATGAGATATGGTATCCCCCTTTGTTCTTTTAGGGATACCCCCTATATCCCCCCTGCCTTAATGGCATATTGTCTTCCTTCCTTTCACCCACTCATGGGAGCCATTAAGAATTCCCATGCTCTGTATATAAATCACCAATAACTGACTTCCCTTTCCATGAATATAAAGGTACTGTGGCGAGCAAGATGAGGGGGAGTAATGAAGATCAAAGACCAGAAGCACACACTGTGCTCTAGTAGTTCTGAGCGCACAATTGGTGGTTGAACATTTAAAACACTGAACCAGCTGACAGGAGGTAGATGCTGGCTGAGAGAATCACGTCCTCGGTATTCACCAAGGGACCACTGTGCTGCTGGGAGAACCGTGGAGAGGGCCAAAGCAAGAAGACTGCTAAAGCCGGTCTGTCGTGAGAACGCCTCGAGAGAAAGAGAAGAGAAGCGAAGGCCTCCTGGCATACGTGGGTACCGAGAGCAGCCTAGATGCAGCTTTAGCACAGAGCAGCACCTTGCAGGCAAGCAGGAACCCCAAGAGACATGGAAGCCGCAAAGCAAAGTTGATTAACCCGGGGAGAAAGAACGGGCCGCTGAAGAGCCATTGCAGGGTTATTGCTGGAGAGCCAAAGAAGGCCACGGAGTATGGGAGTCTACAAAAGGGTAGCTGGGACATTGGAGCGTCCCTACCGAAGGCAAATAAGCATACGTTAAGCATATAAGACAGAATGTGAGACTCAGTATTTCCAAAAGAGAAATAATGGAATGATTACCAGATCTTCTCCAGCATGGGGTCTGGCATGGATTCACATGCTCATGAATATTCCCCGTCGTCAGGCTGGGAATCCTCGGTAAAGAAAAAACCAGTATCAGTTTCGTTTCTGATCTGTCTTTCGTAGTAATAACCAATCACTGGTCTCTGCGTCATACTGACCACAGCCAATGACTGCCCTCTACCTAAGCACCGCCTCTGGCAGCCATCTTCAGATTTTTACCGCACGTTCATGTGTTGGGATCCTCGTGCTATTGCTCTCGAGCGTTAGTGCTATTTTTTCGCGCTTTTTCACAAAAACTTCGATTCTTTCGGTCAAAAGAGCCTCAAGCTCCACCGATCCTACATCCGATCAACGGGGACCCGTGTCGGATTCATCTGTGCCCCTCAAGGGTGAAGATTTCGTCGAGCTACACTTCGGAGGACTCCAGAAGCTTCTCAGGCCCGGTCTCGGAGATGGCCCAGGAGAAGGGAAGCTCGACGCCCGGAAAGCTGTTCAGGGCCTGCCCTGGATGCCAGCTGCAGAACGTCTTCAAGGAGGACGAACACTCTTTCTGCCTTTACTGCCTTCATGGGGACAAGACGCACGTGGAGAAGGACTGTGCGTTTTGCGGCAACATGTCGGAACGGACCATGAAGGACCGCCATCAACGTCTCGCCAGCTGGCTGGAGGGTAAGAGCCCGTCTGGCGAGAAGAAGAAGAAATCTGAGCGGTCTTCTAAGACCTTTGAGGGCGCCCCGGCGACGGGGGCCCAACATAAGGCCAAGCACCGCGAGTCCGCTGGCACCGGGAGCGCCGAAAGGTCGGGCTCTACGGGCGCCAGGCAGGGCGCACCCTCCCCGGCACCATCAACCACGAGCCAACGCTCTGGGTCGGGTAAGAGGAAGGCCGAGCACCCGGCGAAGCTCCTGGAGAGGCCCCGGTCGAGCTCTAAGGCAGAGGAGGAGCGTGGCAGTGCCCCCTCCCTCAAGGATAAGGCGGTGAGCGCACCTAAGGTGGTGAAGGCCTTGATCCATTCGACCAAGCCCTCTATCGAAACGGTCGCGGCGGCCCTGGCCCAGCCTGTGGAGGCTGCACCAGTGGTGGCGGCCTCGGGGCCCAGAATCTCCCTGCCTCCTCGGAGGGAGTCTTCTTTCGTGCCCATCGATAGGACCCCCGTGAAACCCTCCGTGGGGAAGAAGAAGGGGGGGCAGGGCGTCGTCGTAGATTCGGCCTCAACCTCAGAAGAGGAACTGATCGAGGTCTTAAGCCACGGCCTAGGCGTGGAACAAGACCAGCCCGTCGGAATGGGCCCCGACGCAGGTGACGACGACGACATCGTCGAGGATACCGACGGGGCCCCTGCTCGCCCGTCGGATTCCCCTCTGCCAGCGCCGCAAGACAACTCAGCGGCCATTTTGTTGGCTATACAGTCCTTATGCTCCGAGATAAGGACGAGACTACCGTTACCGACGGAGGAACCTCTCCCGTCGGGGGATCCAGAACCGGGACCTTCTGGTGTTCCCCCTACCAAGAAAAGAAGGATCCATCCACCGCCTCCTTTTCAACCGTCGCGCCCCGTCCAGCCCTCCTCCCCGTCCACCCGAGGGGATGATACGGGGACTGACACGGCAGCGACGGGTACGGACGACGAGGCATACGACGAGGATTTTCCGTCGTCGCCTCCCACCAGGGCTTCTCCGCCCGACGAGATTGGATCGTTCCACTCAATGATCGCCAGGGCATCCGAGCTTTTCCAACTCTGCCCTGAGGAGAAGAAAAAGGAAGGCTTCCTTTACCAACGGCGCGAGGCCAAGAGGAAGACGGTCCTCGCAGTGCCTCTGTTGGACGACATTTGGGATGAGGGCCTTTCCCTCCTCAAGAACCCTTCCACGACGCCAGCGAAAAGAGACCGGTACGAGAAAAAGTACCGGGTCCCGGACTCGGCCCCCCTATGCCTCCGGGCGCAGCCTACCCCGGACTCCGTCGTCTCCGCGGCAGCCAGGAAGAAAGCGGGGGGGGGGTGCGGCCTCCACGTCGACTTCCCCGCCGGACGGC
The DNA here is from genome assembly GCF_040938575.1 of Ambystoma mexicanum. Classification (NCBI taxonomy): domain Eukaryota; kingdom Metazoa; phylum Chordata; class Amphibia; order Caudata; family Ambystomatidae; genus Ambystoma; species Ambystoma mexicanum. Next base: position 1,223,046,421 of record NC_090923.1, read on the forward strand.
GAGGGAAAGAAATTGGATGCCATGGGACGCAGAGTCATCTCGTCGGCGGCGACGACGATTAAAGCGGCCAACGCCTTGGCTATCGTGGCCCGCTACGACAGGGAACTCTGGTACAAGATAGCTCCCCTGCTGGATTTTCTGCCGGACGACAAGAGGGCGGAGGCCCTTGAGATCCTGCAGGAAGGTGAGGTGGCCTCGGACCACGCCATCACCGTGGCGACGGACATCGCCGACACTGGGTTCCGCCAGATGGGCAACGGCGTTTGCCTTCGACGTCGCGGATGGCTCAAGGCTACGGACTTTCGGCAGGACGTCCAGACCAGGGTCCTGGACATGCCCTTCGACGGGAACAACCTGTTTGGGAAGACAGTGGACGATTCCCTTCAGGCCATCAAGGCGGATACTGAGACGGCCCGGGCCCTTGGAGTACTGCAGCAACGGCGGACGCCCTTTCGGAGCGGCGGAGGCAAGGGCGCCTCCAAAGGTTCCGGCGGCGGTTTCGCTTCCTACCGTCAAGCGGCCCGCTCGTCGTCGCAAGAGGCCTACAGAGGACGAGGCAAGTCTGGCGGACCCCGCCGTCGTCGCCAAGGAGGCCAAGGCGGCAAGGCCGCGTCCAAGCAGGATTGAACCGGCCGTGGGGTCGGGCCCCCACCGAAGCACCCCGGTGGGAGGCCGGCTGGCGGGCTTCGTCAGCGTGTGGGAGTCCATCTCCACCGACCGTTGGGTGCTGGACGCCCTGGCCCGGGGCCACGCGCTCGAGTTTCAAAGAAGGTGCCCGCGCGTCCCCCCCGTGGCCAGGAAAGAACTTCACGTCCCTCAACTTCTCCTGGAGGTAAAGGCGATGCTCAGAAAGGGCGCCATCGAACTCGTCCCAAAGAGGCTTCGGGGCTCCGGAGTCTACTCGCGTTACTTCCTCGTGAAGAAGAAGACGGGAGGATGGCGCCCCATCCTGGACCTGCGACGCCTGAACAAGTTCATCAAGGCGCAGAAGTTCCGGATGGTCACCCTCCAGCACGTCCTGGGTCAGCTGGAGGAAGGAGACTTCCTATCGTCGTTGGATTTGGAGGATGCCTACTTCCACATTCCCATCCTAAAGGGGCACCGAAAATTCCTCAGATTCGTGGTCCAAGGGCGTCATTACCAGTTCAAAGCCCTTCCCTTCGGACTACGGTCGGCACCCAGGGTTTTCACCAAGTGCCTCGCACCGGTGGCGGCGCAGCTGCGCCGCGAGGGGATTCACGTCTACCCCTACCTGGACGACTGGCTCATCCGCGCCAAGACGAGGGAGCTTGCCGTGGTCCACACGGCAAGGACCGTCCAACTCCTCACGGACCTGGGATTCTCCGTGAACTACGCCAAATCCCACCTGGTGCCCGCGCAAGTCGCACTGTTTCTGGGAGCGAGGCTCGACACAGTGTCCCTTCTGGCCTCCCCGTCGGAGGAGAGGACCAGGACCATCTTGGGCAAGGTGCAACGGATGTTGGTGGCCGACGCGGCCAAGGTGAGGTCCATCAAGTCCCTCCTCGGGATGATGTCTTCCTGCATCTACCTCATTCCCATGTGCAGGCTCCGGATGCGCCCGTTGCAAGAGTTCCTGGATGCGCGCTGGATCCAGACGACGGGCAGCTTCGAGGAAAGGATCAAGCTCGACGAGAGTTTCCGACGAGCGATACGGTGGTGGGGCACCCGCGCGCATCTGACGGCGGGCATGGACTTCCAGACCCCAGCCCACCAGGTGACTGTGACCACGGATGCCTCCCTAGAAGGGTGGGGAGCGCACACCGAAAATCTGCACGCAAGGGGACTCTGGCTCCCGACGGAGAAGTCCCTGCATATCAACGTCCTGGAGCTCCGTGCAGTGTTTTGGGCCCTCAGGTCCTTCCTTCCGTCCCTCAAGGGCAAGGTGGTGAGGATCTTCACCGACAACACCACCACCATGTTTTACATCAGGAAACAGGGCGGAACCAGGTCCCCAGCGCTGTCCAAGGAGGCGCAGGACCTGTGGCATTGGGCCGTCGCCCAAGGGATTCTTCTGGTGCCGTTTCATCTGGCAGGGATAAAAAACACCATCGCCGACTCACTCAGCAGGGAGCTGCGCTCGTGCCACGAGTGGGAACTACGGCAGGATTTGGTGGATCGCCTCTTCCGACGGTGGGGCACACCCCAGATCGACCTGTTCGCGACGGCGACGAACACCAAGTGCCGGAGGTTCGCCAGCAGGTTTCCCCAGACGAGGAGCATGGGCGATGCTTTCTCGTTCCCCTGGGAGGGCCTGTTCCTCTACGCGTTCCCTCCCTTGCCTCTGCTAATCCGGCTCGTCAACCAGCTCAAGAGGTCACGGTGCAGGATGATCCTCGTCGCACCTGCGTGGCCGAGGCAGATATGGTTCCCGGACCTTCTGGACTTGTCGGCGTCCCCGCCAATCAAGCTGCCGGCGGACGCGGATCTACTCTCCAGGGAAGGAGGCGCCATCCTCCACCACGACCCGAAGTCGCTGAACTTGCAGGCCTGGCTCCTGCAGCGCTAGAGTTTGGAGGATACGACATACCGGCCGATTGCAGAGAGGTTCTTGCAAAGGCCAGGGCGTCCTCGACTCTTAAATGCTACGGACACAAATGGAAGAGGTTCTCTGTCTGGTGCCACGCACAGAAGATTAACCCTCTACGGATTACGGCTCCCCAAGTGCTGCCGTACCTGCTGACGCTGGCCAAAGCTGGTCTGGCACACGCGTCCATCAAGATTCATCTTGCTGCGATCTCCCGATACACCAGAACCACGGGCCGGACGTCCTTGTGGTCTCATCGTCTGGTGAAAGAGTTCATGAAGGGACTGTTCAGATCGTTCCCGCCGGTGAAGGCTCCGGCCCCGGCGTGGGAGCTCAACGTGGTGCTGACCAAGCTCATGGGACCTCCGTTCGAGCCTCTGCACTCGGCCCCGTTGAAGTTTCTATCGTGGAAAACAGCTTTTCTCGTGGCCATCACCTCCGCACGACGAGTGGGAGAGATCCAGGCCCTTTCCTGCAAGGCCCCGTACTTGACTTTCCACGACACGAGGGTAGTGCTCAGGACGCACCCCTCCTTCATGCCCAAGGTACCGTCGGACTTTCATCTCAACGAACCCTTGGTGTTACCTGTGTTCTTCCCGTCGCCTTCGTCGCCGGCTGAGAGGACTTTGCACTCGCTGGATGTAGCTAGAGCGCTGAAGTTCTACGTGGACCGCACGAAAGGTTTTCGGAAGACGTCACAACTCTTTGTGAACTTTGGACCTGTCAATCAGGGGAAGGCTCTCTCGAAGGCTTCCATCTCCAGATGGCTCTCCGGCTGTATCATGTACTGTCACCGGTTGGCAAACCGACCGCTGCCTGGCCGTCCGAGAGCCCATTCCACCAGAGCGATCGCAGCTACCACGGCGTTCCTATCTGGTGTGCCCCTGCTGGACATATGCAGGGCTGCTACGTGGAGGTCGACGCACACCTTCACGAAATTCTACTGCGTCGACCGGGATTCCAGGGAGGAGTCCAGGGTCGGCCAAGCAGTGCTGCGCAACCTGTTCGCCTGAGGTGAGCCTGGTGAGGAGGTAAGATGCTTAATGTTGAGTTGATGTGATGCTTAATGTTGAGCCTTTGCCACCTCCCGTGGTTGTGCATGTGTGTACTGCTATGTATTCTTTATTCATGAGCATGTGAATCCATGCCAGACCCCATGCTGGAGAAGGAACAAGTTACTTACCTGTAACTGTTGTTCTCCAGCATGGGTCTGGCATGGATTCACATGCGAACCCTCCCGCCTACCCCTCTGCGGCTCTTCACTTGGTCATACTGCCACTTCACGTGCTTCCAAATCTGAAGATGGCTGCCAGAGGCGGTGCTTAGGTAGAGGGCAGTCATTGGCTGTGGTCAGTATGACGCAGAGACCAGTGATTGGTTATTACTACGAAAGACAGATCAGAAACGAAACTGATACTGGTTTTTTCTTTACCGAGGATTCCCAGCCTGACGACGGGGAATATTCATGAGCATGTGAATCCATGCCAGACCCATGCTGGAGAACAACAGTTACAGGTAAGTAACTTGTTCCTTGTCACGTCTGCAAGTGTATTCAGTGAAGCGCATAAGAGAGCCCAGGCAGGAGAGTATACCAGGCAAAGTCAAGTTGGACAGTGTGTAAAGTAAATCACATAAGGAAGTCCTGATACGAGTATGCATCGGATATAGCCAGAGACTGGGTTGAAATTATATTAAAGAGAAGAAACCTGTCAAATGAGTACACCAGGTATCCTACATAATTAAGACTAAACTCCCAAGTTGCATACCGTTTGTCCTGTTGACCAGAGAAGCCAAGGAAAACGTGTATCCTTAAGGGTTTAAAGTGCATGGAAGAGAAATCCAGGGGAAGGGAGCCATCCTCTGGAACTGTGAACTTTATCCATTGGGAACTTTTGTGTTGGAGTTACTCCTTTCCTTTTTTTTTTTTTTTTTTTTTTTTAACATGTGTGCTCTTTCAAGGTCAAAGACATTAGCCTTTTCACCTTTGCATTATTTTTAGAATGTGAAGGCCAAAATAGTAGTTTGGGCACAGGACATTCTGATTTGGACATCTTGGCACTGGACAGAGCCTTCATATTTACTTTAGGCAGGGAAATTCCTCTTAAGGGGCATCAAAGCATTTTCCAACCCCCTTTTCATTTGAAATAAATAAGTCGTAGACTGTGTCCACGTCTCAATCCTGGCTCCTCACAGTGGAGAACAACCAGTCTCAACCCCTGCTCCAGTATCCTGCCTTTGGAAGCCTTCAGAAGTGCCAAAGGAACACCCTGTGGCCTGGTCAGCTCCCGCCTGGGCTACCTCGCTGCATCAATTGCATCCCGAGCTCAGACGTAGGACTCTGCAGACCCTCTACTAGTGAAACGAGGGATTCTCCTGCAGTTGCTGCTCTCCGGCATAAAGAAGGGCTTTGTAAGACCAGCTTCATTGTTTCAGCCATAAAGGTAATCTTCTGCTGTTTGATTGATGTGGCCATCACTGTCTCCTGGCTGCCTTGTGTCCTGGGCATCTTCCAAGGTTGTCAACAATGTTGTGGTAATTTCTGCATTGCACCAGGTTCATCCAGCTGTCCAGAGCCAGAACCTGTCTCACCAGAGCGCAGAACCACAGACTAGCCAGACATAAATCTAAAAGCTGAAAATGATCTCCGCACCAGCAACTCCCCTGTCCCCCAAAACCCCTATAAAATCCCTCCAATGGAGCGAAGACTTTAAGTGGGCCAGGCTGATTAGGGAGCCTCTAAAGTGGTTCCTGACAAGATTGGAGTACAGCAGGTGAGTTAACATACTGGTTTCTACAGCACCTACCTCCATAGGGTTTAACCAGCGCATTGTCCAAAACCTACCTATACGTTGGCTGGTCGTGATCAGTGGCGTTCTAGCCAAGGATCCCCCCCATCCCCTTCTGGTCCCCCAAGATTGTGGAATTGGTAGAGGATCTCCTTTCAACTTTGCTTCCTTTTGTTCTTTACTACTTGAGACACTTGCATCTGCCTGCTGAGGTTGCCAACACTGGTTTAGCCTTCTTAAGACTCTATGCCCCTACAAAGGGTTACATTGGGGCTTATAACATTTAGGACCGGAGGCATCCTCTCATTTAACAAGGGAAGGACTTTTTAAAGTGTAAGGCCATATTGTTCTACTGCTGTGCATGGCGTTTTTCTCTTCTTTACTTGTTCTCAAACTGGTTTATTACTTAACTTTTGTCTTCACTTGCTCTATTATAGTAGTGTTCTAGAAGTCTGGTCTAACTGTGTTAAAAGTAAGGTGTAGATGCTCTGCAGCCAAGGCAAGGTGAATGTTAATGTGTTGATGGTGTATGTTTAGTAGTTTACTTAGCCGTGATATGTGGCTGATAAGCTTGTTCAAGGCATAATAAATATAACAATTTGTATACATCCCATGTTGAATTAGGAGTGCTCTGTGTGTGAACTTAAATTCACCCTTCTGCCACCCCCACACTAAGGGTAAGCCTTACTGCATAGTCACAATACATTAATAGCTTGGCTAGACATTCGTGTCTTTTCCTGTTCACCTGAAAGGGGTGGCCTCTCAGAATCTGGCCACATGGCTGATTCTGAAAAGCCCTCTTACCGACAATCCCAAGGCACTGTGTGGATAGAGAGAAGACTTTTGAGTTGGTTTGCTATCTACATAAAATGCAATATGTACTGCGCTGGATGCCTCCGTGGATTTCTTAGAAAAGCATGATCATCCATACAGATATGAATACCCGGAAGAGCGGTCACGGATCTATCTGTTCCCTCAGCCCCACTAATCTGGAAAACCTAAATGAAACAGAATAGCAAATCAGCTGCCTCCACACATTCTATAAAAACATAGCACATTCATTTTAGAAACAGGTTTTTGGTGTAGGTCTTCAACTTGATAACTGGAGGCGAACTTAATGCATAGGGCACTTCAGGGACGTGCATGACAATGTAGGTTCTGTGATATAACCTGGACAGCGTCTTGGCCAGTAGGCCGCAGCACCTCAGTTCTGGGCCAGTGTGTCACTGCAGCTTCAGCCCTGGGCCTTTAGGTGGCAGGACCACGTGTCTGGAGGGTATGCTTAGCCCCGAGCATGTTGGCACGCTCTGAAACATGATCTTGGACATTGCCCACAAAGCGTGTAGGAGCTGCTCAAGAGTCTAGCGTTAGGACTGTGAAAGGAACACAAAATAATCCCTGTCCTCATTGAACCTGGTGGCACAGGGCAGGGAATCACTCGTATTCTTTCAAGATTAACCCATGAAACAAGACTTCTCCTGTGAACAAGGTTGACATGGATTTACATTCGTAGGCCAGGGTTATTAATTTCAGATTTGCTCCTTCTAATTGATAAAGCTGTGTTTTATTCTTATGTACCTATCTTTCTGTAGGGCTGACGTACAGAGTGACCCACCATGCCAGCCCGCAATGCAGCATGCTGTCCCACCACTCTACTGTTACTGCCTTCAGCTTGATCACTTCCGGGCACATTACTTGCATTGTACCAAACTTGTTTGGGGGCCTTGTGAGAATTATTGGGACTTTGCCTTTCTGGTGGTTCGACTGACTGCTTCCTTTTTTGTCATTCTTTCCTCCTCAGATGAGTCTCATGGTTTTTCCGGGTCCAAGCCTCACCTGCTGCCAGACCGGCCTTCTCCACCAAGGGGCAGAGATCACATGAGGGCTGTATCCAGCAGTCCTGATCGCAGGCCTGGCTACAAATTCTCCCCAGCCGAGATCTACTGTGAAATAAAGAACCGACGCAATTCGGTGGCCAGTCCTACAAGGTAAGGAACAGCTGCGAGCCATGTAGAACATAAGACCCCCGTGAGAAATAAGTCCAAACCACTGTAGCGCATCAGTGCCAGCTATTTCCCCCAAAAACAATACTCTTTGGAATCTGACTTCCCTTTCTGTCTTTAGATGGGCGTATTCTATTGGTCATTGTGGTTGCCCAAGGAATGCTCCATAATGACTCTTCTCTGTGCAATGATACTCAACAATGCCCTGTAATTGAACAAGAATGTGGTTCGACATGTATGGGCAGGAATGCTTTACATTGACATCTTGATGTACAGCTGCTCTACAATGGTTTGGCCTTGGGCAGGGATGCAATACAATTGACTATTTTCAGCTAGGGATGTTCCTTGGGCAGGGAAATCCTAAAAATAGATCATCTCAAATGGAATTCTGTAATGCAACCTTTGTTGGGGCAGGCATGATATAGGATGGCCTCTTCTTGGACATCGTCTTTGGAGAGGAATCCTTTACAGTGGCTTGGAGAGGAGTTCTCTGCACAATGGCTTGTCTTGTATTTTGCAGAGAGGAGCGCAGCACAATAAACTCTTCTCTGAGCAGGCGTGTTGCTCAATGTTGTGTTAGGTGAAAGCTTCTATGAGATGGCCCATCGTTGGGCATATATGCTTTTTGGTGGCCTTAGTAAGGCATGCATGACACAAGCTTAGAAATGAATGCTGCACAATGGGCACTTTGACGGGCAACAGTGCTGTGTGGAGGCCTTGTCTTTGACCTTTGATTAATGTGATGCTACAGACCTTAGCTCGGGCAAACCTAACGTGCAAGGGTCTGTCATTTGGCAGGAAGACTATCTGATGGGATGTGCTTAATATACAGCCTAATTTCGCTCCAGGTTGGCTGCCAGATGGCCTCACTTTGAGCATGAATAAGCAGAAGTTCCCGTGTCTGAGCAGGGATCCTGTACAATGGTATTTCATTTGGTTAGTTTGGGGTAGTCCCTTTTTGAAATGGCCTTTAATTTGGGCAGGGATGTTGTATGGTAGCTTAGGAAGGGATGGCATATCAGGGTTTGAAATTGCTGGGAGCCATTTAGCTCCTGCTTCTAGTTTAGGAGAGCCTGGTTAGCTTGAAACCAACAGTTACCAGGAGCTACATTTGACTCCCCATGCCAACTGGCATCATACAAACATATAGGTGTGATATGTCTGTTTGATAACATGAATAAAGGTGATTAAAGGGCACATCTACGGCACATTTAAAGCAGAATGGAACATACCTCTTGTACAAAAATGTAGTGTTTGCATCTCATGCGAATGTTAGATTAGCGGCGTGCTGAATACTAGCTCTGGATTCTCCTGAGGTAGCTCCTACCTACCGGGTGACAGCCAATACCCAGGAGCTGCTTTCATCAAATCTCAATTTCCATCCCTGCATATGAATAACTTGGCACAAGGCAGGCTGTTGTACAGTGGCTTTTATTTTGTGCATCAGGGCAGAGCTAAGTGATCTTTTGTGAATGGTTGTGGCATGCCACTGTCGGACGAAGATTTTGATTTTGTTGCACCCTGTCCCTGTTGACACAGGGATGTTCATTCACATGTATACCCTCCTTGTATCTCTAATGCTCCCCTTTTCTAAATCCCAACAACTTCCTCCAGCCCAACAAGAACCTTCCCGAGGAGTGTCTCCAGTTTCGAAGGGAGAAGCGTCCCTGCGACCCCAGTGCTGACTAGGAACGCCTTAAGTGGCAACCATCTGAGGTAGGAGCAGTTGATCCCATCAAGTCTTTTGAGAGCGATTAAATGGTGAGCGGAGTGTGGTATACAGTAGCTCCCTTCAACCTGTGACGACAATGTCCCATGTAGTGAAATGTTCTTCTCAAACAAGTTCCTGTTTTAGGCCCCCTTCAGCGCATCATAAAGAGGAAGGATCCCAACATTGTAATGCGGGGGTAGGGGCTCTCTGGAGGTGGCCAACAGAGGAAGGTAATGGCTAGCTATCTTAGAGGACATTTACGCTGAAGATGCCGCCATTTCTTGCATCAGTGAATGTGGGTGCTCTCTTGATTTCTATGCAGAGTGTGTAGTAAACAGAGTTCAGATGGTAGTGGGCAAATTCCTAGCAGAAAGACACAGGGTGTGTCCAAGTAGTATGAAGCCTCTTTTCTGATGCGGTCCTCCAACCTGATTTTCCACTGGATTATTTCGCAGCATGGGATAGAGTGACAATTTTGGGTTCATTCCTGATTGTTTTACCATTGGTGAGGTAGTGAAAAAGAGCCTTCTATTGAGCAAGGAGGCATATTGTTAAGCAATATGAGAAGGCCCATAAAACAGGATAATGGTTTATTCCACATCTGCCACCTGCACATCTTGGGCACCCTCTGGATAGTGGTAAGAGTTATAAGTAACCATCCCTCACGGCTGGGATTTGTATTGCACAATGGTGACTAGTCTTTTCTTCTCATTCTAGGCCTGAAGGTGTAGGTCTTCAGAATCGCCAGTGGTCCGGCAGCCAGGATTCTCAGATGGGCTTCCCTAACGACCGGGCTGCCTTGTACACTGCGCGGAGCAGGCGCAGCAACAGCTCGGAGGCCTTGATTGAGCGCACCACAAGTGAACTCTCCAATGAAAATGAGCCTCTATACGCTTCAGTCAAGCCACCCTTCAAGAGCTCCGAGGCCCTCACCAGTGACAGGGGTTTCTCCACGCAGAATACAGCTTACTCCAGTCCGGACCCACACCAGCATCCCCACTACCAGTATGAGAGGCTCAACACTGCCCGGACTCCCAGGACCAACAACCCTCCACCCCAACCAAGCAAGCAGCTTTATGGAGACATCCTGCTGGACTACTACATAGGGAAGCAGCAGACCCGGGGTTGGGCAGAGCCAGAAGGGAGGATCTGGGCAGAGCCAAATGGGAGAGTTTGGGTGGAATCAGATGGGAGGATGTGGGTGGAGCCTGATGGAAGAGTCTGGCAAGAGCCAGATGGGATTGGTCACTTCTCAAGAAGGGATGGGCATACATCCAACCACCAGGACTTTGTTGCCCCTCACCCTGGGCCTTCACAATCCTATGCCTACATGGACAGCCCCGGCCTGAGGAGCCGGGCCGAGGCACACAGAGCTAAAGTGACACGCACTAAATCCTGTGGGCCACATGTACCCATTGAGCCTGAGGCCCAATTCCAGCAGCACTGGCAGCACGATGCATCCACTCCTAGGGCCCACCACACCCCACGGTCGAGAAGCCAACAGAGGTGCCCAGGCCCAGACCCTGCGGACCGTAGAATGCACAAAGCCTTGGCCCTAGAAGGACTGCGTGACTGGTACATTCGCAATGCCGCAGGGCATAGGCCTCCTCTGGATAGGAGGCTTCCCCAGCAGCCACAGCATAACCAGCGCTATTACGATGTCGGCCAGCAGGACCAGTACTACTCAAGCTCTCCTATGTCTCACTCCATGAGCTTCAACGGGCCCCCACTAGCCAGCAGGTATGGAATGCTCTCGTAAACCAGATCATTCACATTACCCCTTATTCTTCCCCATCTTCCATTCCACGCTTCAACCTTTTATTTGACAGGTTTTTCTTTGGTACACTGGATGGAGGGTCTCCAGGCTAGATTAAGGTGTCACAATATGAAAGGATTGAACACCCTGTTTCACTTTAGTCTTATGTTGTGTTTGAGTCACCTTCCATTTCCGCATCACTAGCATCGCACACTTCAATGGAGTCTCCCTTATTCCTCACATCACTGGCTCTTACACTCACCGCAGTGCACTTCTCTTTATGCTCTCTATCGCTGGCATCCTTTACTTGAATGGTGTCTCCCTCACCCCATGCCACTGGAATCCTACACTTCACAGAGATCTCCCACCTCTCCTCTCAGTCACAATTTGGAAATTCCAACCTTAAGCACTGGCCTACTTTATAGAAGACCGCAGCAAAATAAACTGTCCTGCAAGTCTTGTTTTGTATTTAATTTGGTCAAGAATGTAGTAACCTCACAACTGGAATAATCCCTCAAGCAGCACTTCCAGAAAGTTCTTTAAAGGTCTGCCAAACCTCTAATTCTTCATTACTGCCTGATGATTGGGTCACGGTTTCCACCAGCTGCCGAACTTTGGAACCTCACGTGGGATTCTTTTTTTTGACAGAAACCCTGTCTGCAAGGTTTGGCATTAAGCGTTTGTGGTTTGCGTGCTTTGCTGCAGCGATCCTGCAAAACTGCCTATATCAAGGGTATTGACAGATCAAATGGCTGCTTTGCCTGTTGGCTTTCAAAGATCTCTTTCCGTTTTGGTTCATCAGATGAGATTGCTTAGCTGTTATGGTGCTAAAAGATGGCCCAACCCACCTAGTCTTTTTTTCAGACTTGCTGCAAATCCCTTGCCTCTGATTTTAGTCGTCATCTTTCTTTGCTAATGGTGTAACTGGTTTGGTGCCAGTTAACCGAATCCTCTCTGGACTGTATCCATTTGGGCAATCTTCTACACATAGCGGTAGGACAGACTACACCATTTTTTTCAATCATCACAGGAAGAAAACAGGAAAGACAAAAATGAGCTTCGGTTTCTTCAGTATTCAGTGAAGTTCTGGAGTTTCAGGAAAGTCGACTAGCGGCCTTGGGCTTCTCTCCTAAACCATGCCGTATAGCCTCTGGTGTTGCTGCTTGGAGGGCAGGAACTGGAAGACGGAGGCCATTTGAAAGATGGCCAGTGATGCTGTATGTCCTCTTTCCACGGATAGGCGACAAATCTATGCTAAGCCTTGCATCATCTCAAACACTGAAGAGAGCCGTTCTTTCAGGATTTCCTGCTACTCATCAGATGCACCCTTGTTATGGCCCTTCGACACTTGGAGTAGGCCTTGTTCAGTAAGTTTCATGTTGGCCATTGGCTGGTGGGAGCCTTCTGCACAGGGATTATCTTCCTCTATTGGATTTGCCCCCTACAGTCTTAGTGGACAGGACTTCAACTACCCTGGCTTCAGTGCTTATGTTGGGAGCCTTTTGTGGGGAGGGTTTGCGAGGTTCTGAATCAATTGGGTACACTTTTCTGATCAAAACTATGTGCAGGAAATGGAGGGCTCCTTTTTGCATTACCTAATTTCAGCCCCCGTTTTTCAACTCCGGCTGCACACAATGATTTTGTTCTAAAAAAATGGCAACCACAAAATCCTCCCTGACAGGCAGCTGAGATTATTGTAGAAGCCACATTATCACACTGGTCCTGGATGGAACCAGCAGAAGAGGGTTTAATGATCCTGGAGAGGTGGCAGATCACTTTGTAACATGCAGCGAAATTCTGGGCAGAAAGGAATTGTGTGACAGTAAAACTCATTATTTACTCAGACTGCACGACTCCTCAGCAAGCACTAAATCAAAACAAGTAATCCTTGTTTTCATTCGCACCCCACAGATGGTCACAGAAGACCTTCTTGCCATGAAGAAGAGTGGACAGTGCCTAGAAGTTATAGCAGGCATTCCTCCTAACATGGCCTGAATTAAACTAGTGACAAAATGAAACCTATATCCGCTCCTGTGTGAGACTCCTTGCAAAAGGATTGAACAGCCGCTGAATATTCGCATGTTCAGCTTGTCCTGATGAAGATAGCCAATGGTCTCATGCATGGCTCATGCCAAACAAGTACATTGGGTAAATATTTCTAATCTAGAACTAACTCTAGCCAACTAGTGTTCTTCTGATGAAGCATGATCCTTTGGGGTCATCAGGAGGGTATGCAAATGGCCACCATCTCTGTTTTGACTCTCCTGTCGCTGTACTTGGTAATCCTGGTTAAGGAAGTCTCTTTGAGAAAGCACTTGTTATTTAGGGGTTCGGCTTGAGTATGGACATCCAGGAGAGCCCTCTTTCAAAGGATCCTCCTTTTAATCTGAAACTGGATGCCTCGTAGCTGGATTTAAGTCTTGGCTTTGGAAATTAGGAAATGCTGATACCACCACGGTCTACAAGGTGTCTGGTAACTCCCTGAGCTAGTTGGCTTTCAGGAAACAAATCTATTCGACAGTCATTTCTACTAACTTGCAAAGGCAAGCCTTTCATTTTAATTTCTCCCGTTTTTAGTTTCTACGATTAGGATTTGGAGTAGTCTTCACAGCTTCTGTAATGGAAGAATAGGTGTTAACACGAGGATACCATTCTAGATCCCCTCTCAGCCAATCTGAATGCTTGGAACGCATCCTATAATCTCTACTGTAGACCTTATTCCAAACATCCTGACTTGAAGATCAGCCTTTTTTGTTGCACTGCGGCATGCACTAAGTTTTCTAAACGTCTGGATGGTTCATGAACCCTTGGGCAATAACTTGAGGGTTGGCCATTACACCAAACTCATGCCCCTCCCCCTTCAGTCTGTAAGGCTGAAAGGAAACATTCTTCAGATTATGTCCTCATGCCTTCCCCTCCTAGGAGTCTTGATGGGTCCACCCGTTAAGCTCCTGGAACAATTTGTGAATCAATGCAGCTTTTAGTTACTATATCAGTAAAAAGGATTTGTGAAATGCTGGCCTTTTTGGCTGTGCTCTTACTTACAATTTTATTTCTTCTATTTACTCCTGCAGTTGTAAAGTAGTGTCGATTAGTCCAACCACTGTTCCAGAATACAATTCTAATAAAATAACCCATTCTTTATGGGATTTGGTGGTAAAAGGAATACTATCACAAATGTGGCGTTCAAGTGTATTGTTTTTACGTTTTCACAAAGCTGAAATAAACCTTTGCTGGGTGGCTTAAAAAAAAAAGTACTTTGCAACAGCAAATCCTGTTCCCCATGCATTTAAAAGGAACATTTCCCTGACTGAGATAGGTAGGCATTGTGCTTCTATTTCACAATAGTTTGTGTTTGTTTTCTTCTCAGGAGGATAGCTCAGGGGCCACACGCTCGCCTTGGAAGCAAGCTGACGCAGAGCAACAGAGGTTCTATCCCCGGGTCCGCGCTTAGAAACCTCTCGGTATTAAGCGTGTTATAAATAACCAATTCTATTTTATATATTTGGACTTGTGGCACTAGAGCTGATTTTAGATTTGGCAGAGCATTTCTCCAGAGCATTTCCATTTTACTTTAATAGTCTTCTGACGCTTTATGCCTCAGCAGGCGCTGCTGTGTTATTGAGATTGCAGAGGCACGTCTCAAGGTGACCTGGACAGGAGATGGTAACGTTACTGGGAACTGAAAGAATCCATTTCTGGAGAGCAAGAACCAACTCTTACCGGAAAGCAGTATTCCTCTACAAAATAATCCTTTAAATTGTGCATAATGTTTCATGGATCATCTCTTTACAGAGCTGAAACTTAGTAGAGTGTATTGATAAACGCAAGTAAATATTTTATTTCACGATTTCTTAGTTTAGTATAACATTTTTGAAATCGTATCCTAGTTCAAATTGGAACACAAAAAAAAAAGAAACTCCCATCCTTAAATCTTTCACAAAATGGTGTTCTGATCGAAAGAAGTGAGCTTTCTAAGATATCTCAATCCAAAGAACATGCACATTTTCTTGGCAATCGCAATTCTATTCAAATTCTTTGTCTGAAACTAATTTCTGTAGTCTTCTTGAAAATTAAACTCCACCTCGTGTGTACATTGAATTTACAACACACACAAACATCTGGTACTTTGTATTCTTGTACCGTCTCTAAATCATTTACTTGATGTGCCATCTAAGTGCCAACACGTGTTTGCTCACAAGGACATACTTATTCACAACCTTTGGTGAGCTTCATCGGGGCAATGGCTATTTCATTACTTTCCTAATTTACACAATTCGCTCCCGTGCTGTGGGTGTATTGTGATATTCCATTTAGTCAAGTTAGTTCCATTCAGTTATAGTCTTCATTAATCTTTTAATAGTCTAGTGTTTAGTAACACTGTGAATGCTGTAGGAGTACTTAATGATTCAAATGAATCCTCCTTGCTACTTGCATGTAGTATACTGGAAGTAACCTTAAAACGATGAGTCACCTATGTATTGGTAAATGTGGTGTGTAGACTGTCCCGGGTCCTTGATCCTGCAGGATACCTCTTACCTGAAACCACACCGTCGTTTGAATGGGTGTGCTTTTCTGCGAGGATCATGCCATGGAAATCTGAAACCTTCGATTGTTACCAGGCCGCCGTTAAGGAAAAGGAACACTTCAGAAAAAATATGAGAAAGTGTTGTGTGGCAGCGTGCCTAAGCCCAGAGTTAAGGGCTCACTGTACAGCTCTTGGGAATGGAGACTACATCTCCCATGGACCCCATGCATGCACATGCAATACGCACATTAAAAAGTCCAATTTCTAACCTTCCGAGCTCCTCCATGCCGCTGAAGGTCTAACCTGTTCTGCCGAGCTGGTGTCTCTTTTTTTCTTGGAACCCCTTTTTGTTTCGCTCAACCCAGATGAATGCCCAGTTGGTGCAGTGTTCTCCAAGATTGACTTGTTGGGAGCCGTCCCTCTGCTGCCCATGAATTCAAAGGTGGGCCTGCTGGAGCAACACCTTGCTGTTTATCAGACCAGCCGGAGTGGGTGGACTGATACCACCTCTTCGGATTAGGACTTTCGCAAAATTGCATACTGACACAGTGGATCCCTTATTGAACTTATTTCGTCTTCGTACTGTCTGGTTCATCCTCATGCCGATGGGTTCTGGACTTACAGCCTTCGATATCCCTGCAGTACTTCCTGTAAAGGACCATAATGGGTACCATATAATAGCCAATGGAGTGGAGGTACTTGGAGAGGGTATATCAACTAATTGTTAACCTTTACTCTGTTCCTTACAAGCCTATGGGGTTGCAGGTAGGGCCGGCTGCACACCTAGGGGGCCATTACCCTCCCCACCTCTCGTGCCACCTCTCCTCCGAGTGTCTTCTTCCCAGAGTCAGGCAGGTGGTGAGGAAGGTTGTGAGGGCTTGCGTCAAGGCATTGCCCATCCTAATGAAGAGACCCTAGTATTCACATCAGAAGGGAAAGGCTAGACCACAATTAATGGCTCTTACATCATACCCACAACAGGTACATCATCGATGTGACGCTTCAAGCAGTGTGCTGAGAATTCTATACACCTGGAGCTACTTTCAGAGATTTAACTTCCACACGTTCCGTGAATTTCCCACAGCAATGAACGGCTCCTCTGAGGACTGCAAGTTGTGCAGGGTCATCCTTGAGCGCACCATAAAAGAATTCTTATTGTGGCCCAATGCACTGAAAAATGTTGACGGTCATATTGTCCAACTTTTATTTGAAATGAAAAATAACTGGTAGCACAGAAATGGGACAGCACACTCTGGGCAGGAAACATGATGCAGAATTCTGTGCCAGCTCAAGCACAATGGGATCCTTCAATTTAGTGCATTACCACAGTGAAAAGGTGTGTGACAGGAGGGACACATTCAATATTCGGACTGTCGTGAATACAAAAAATACAGCCAAGACTGGCGATGCACCTGTACATGCATGCCAAGGATGACATCAAAAAGGTTGCTGAGATAGCACACCATGCTTAGAAGTTGCATGCCATTAACGGCAGCTCCTACTCTCCCATGACTAACCTCAGTTGTCCTGGCAAACCCACAACTATTATCACTCTATCTTATCTTGGCTCAGTTTCAGCCAGTGTGTTTCCACCTGGTTGGCGACTTCAGGGAAACAAGATTCAAGGCATTCTGCGGCTGTCTCAGGACTGGCTCAGACTGATGCCTACGTTCTTGCGTCACACACCGAGTGTCAATGTTATCAACTATTGAACAGTAGAGGGCACAAGACTGATTCCTCGCATGACCCAATGATGGTATTGGGTAGCAAGCAAAACATTGGATCCCATGCTTGCCTTCCATGTCTGACTAGGATTAAAGTATAATATCTGTCCATGGCTATCAGCAAATGATGCACCCCACGGATCTTGGCAGAATCCAGATTGTGAGACATCAAAGAAACCAGCCTCATCCAAGAATTGTTCCAGCTGTGAGATGACTACAAAGCTAGACACATTAGCAGACAGTGAGGCAAGGCAATATCTGCTCCAGGATCACCCCTGTCAACACTGACCATTGATGATCGCTTGACTGCTGGTAGCACTGATCCAGATGTCCGGCTGAAGAGGTTCTATTCCAGCTGTTATGTTACATCACTTTAGACCCACTAGATGTTTGATAGCTATAAACAAAAAAAGGTCTCTGGGATCTTGGTACTCCTTCCATAGATGGATATAGTCACAAGTTGTGACTGACTGGTGCTTGGGAAAGTCATTTTTACCATTTCCTCAGGTAAGTGTAATTCTGCCATTCCCTGACCACTAGCTAGAAGCTCTCTGATGCTGTCTCTTTATGCACATGATTGATAAATGCTGTTGAATACACACCTACTTGTTCCTTAAATATCCGTCCCAGGCTATGTGCACAATGCCATTAAGGGCATCCGTGAAATTGAAGTCCACGCGTATGGTAACATCAAATCTTTTAGCAAGCGGCACACATGAGGGCATTTTCCCATAGAATCCCATCACCATTTCAGAGATCCTAAATCCATGTCTGCCTGCAACACGCTTCTCTAAACACCAACAAACCCCTCCTCTGTCACTGTATCGCTAAGTAATTGCCTCTCTGCTTAACAATTATTTTCTCTGCTCCTTTTTTCCTTCCTGCATTCCTTGGCTGGCACCCCTCCTCCCCCACCCTCTTTCCAAAATGTGTACCTCCCCCTTCTTCTCCCAAAGACACTACACTGAATTTCTGTACGAGGAGGAACTGAGCAATCCTTTGAACGGACTCGTCATGTTCGATCGGGGTTTCCCACTGGAGAGAGATGTGAACTCCCCAGGGACTTTGGTGTAAGAACGCTAAAACCATAGATAAAACCGTATTAAAATAAACTAAAAAAACGAACACGTGAGTTGCCGGTCACAAATGCTGACCATGGAGCCAGGTGGGCCACGTTTCGTCGTGCAATGGAACACGCAATGCCTGAACTCCAACATGGGATTGCCTGACTTCAAGACTGTTTTAAGTGTATTATTTGTTTGTGTCTCTGTGTGGGAGGGATATGTGTTTTTTAAAAAACGTTTTGTTTTTAAAAATGGGATAGGCGTGTTTTCAGAGTCCATGCTAGAATGCGCTTTCTGCATGCTGTGAAGATGTTTGTCTGTTGTCTCTTGTTGATTTGGACAGGCGACCTCCCTCTTCACCCGAAACCCTTCTCCTGAATCAGACTTCACTCCCGCAAACACCTTCTGCCTCTAGCTATGCTGCTTCTACTTCCGACTTCTGTTTTGGCCTAAAAATCCTCCTTATTGTGGTAGCTAAATTGCCCCCTGTTGAAGGCTGTAGCGTGTTTATCCCTACAAGGACAAAAGGGTTCCATTATTGGGCGTATCAAGTGTTTCCTATTGGTGGAACCCAAATGAAAGCGTCTCATTATTGGGCCAGTAATCTCCCACTTTGGGACCTTGAATTATCACCCACTGGGAAAGCCCGTTAAGTCCTTTATTTGAATTCTCTGATGTTAAGTGTCTGCGAAACAGTGCCACTCTGGCAAGTGATTGGACACAACGGGGCCTGGTCTCTTTTGGCAGGCAGTACCCCACACTCGATTGAGAACTAATTAATTACCTAACAAAAACCTGCAGATATTGCAAGTACATTAAATATCTAATCATTATGCACAAAGAGTCCCTAGCCAGAGAAATGTCAAATGTTGACTTTACCCCTTGGTTTTGATTAAGTGATCGTTGTGTTCTTTAAATTGCAGCACCAACCTCACAGATAAAGAGAACATATCATAGTCTCACAACTATGACATACTTGTATGTGTTGCTGCCTTGGCCCAAACCAAGTCTTGGCTATAGGGGAGTGCACTGTAACTCCCTCAGAGCCTTGTGTAGCCTTATTTTTTCATAATGAGTATATTTTTTTTATTTGAGAATACCATTTTTTTACCACTATGAACTGAACTATGTTGCTTTAATGGGTGGACAGTCCTTTTCAGCTTCAGTAATATGGAATTAAGGGAGAACGCAACGGTCTGGTCACACCAACACATCTAATGATTGGGGTCACCAGTCTTACCCCAAATGCCCACTAATACGGAGGTGTTCCCAAGAATGGTAATGTTTTTCTTCAGCTTCAAAAATAAATTTTAAATCCTGTTTACAGCCGTTTGTGTACCAATATGAAACCAGTTTTACATTTTGATGCATTTAAATAAGTGAAATATGTTTCCCAAATGCCTTGATCTATTTTCTTATTGACGTAACAATACAAATGTTAATGGAACTGCAACACTATTTTGACATTATTTTGGGAAACTGCATCCAGTGCAAGATGGCAGCCATACAATACTTCAATCCAAGATGGCTACAATGCAGCCTTCAGTCCCTTGCTACTGTCCAAGTGTAGTCTTTCGCTATCTAGTCCTTGTTCTGTTCTCCTAATTGGCAAATGTTTTAGGAGTAGTCTTGTTTCTTCTTTTCCGTGAGAAGTAGGGAAGAGGTCCCACAGTAAAAAAGACGGTAGCTGGTCTTCCGCCTTTCACTTTGCATTCACGTTACCAACTTGTTTTCACTCTGCCTTCTAAACAGCTAGTTAACTGTTTGACTTGAATGTTGTTGTATTATGTAAAACAATTCACTTGTAAAGAGATAATAAATTTATATAAAAAATACACTGCCCCTTTTTTGTAGGAGGTAATTGTTTTGCTCGCTTTGTTTTCATCCACTAATAAACGATAATATCAATGTATATTGTTTTTATTACATAACTGACTGATGTTGGTTCGCATTCAAACAGATTTAACAATAAAGACATGCAAAAATGACCACAATGGCTTTTCATTTATATGAAATGAAAACGGAGTAACAAGCCTAGCCAATAGTAACGTTGCCAAAAAGCCAAGCTGAGTTATTGATGAATCTTATGTTCTAGAGTTTGTATGCTGTGCCAATCGCCACCATAGTGGTCTTAAGAGCGTTGCCACCTTGCCCGAGAAATTGATGCACTGTGCCACTGCCGGAGAAACCAGGTCATAGTTTGCGGAGGAAGAAGAAAGGAAAACCTGGACAAGGAAAAGCTGGAATGGGATTGGGATGCACAGAATTAATACATTTGGAAGATATGATGGGATTGTGCTGGAGGGAATTCGGTTGTATAAGTAAGGGTGCATGCATTGTGGTAGGCAGTGAATCAAGACGAATGCAATCCCGAAAGGGGGGAAATAATGGGTCTCTTGGTAAACACATCCTCCAGGGATGGTGCTTTCTAGTACTGTGGCAGATGCACTGGAATTAGTGAAAGCATGGTTGTGCGATGGCCCAACATGTGGTTGGAAAGCACTTGGAAGTGGGGGAGCCTGAATTGTCGTAGCATTTATTTTAGGTGCACGCTGCAAATGCCTGGGAAAAATCTGGAAATGACAAGCAAACTTTGAGGTAACTGTGAAGGATGGGTTGTGTAAAAAAGTGAATGCAGGGATCCACAATGTGGAAGAAGGCAGTGAAACCACCTTTCATGACTGGATGGATTTTCAGAATCTGTCCTGTGGACAGATTGAGAGGCCACCCTATTCTGATGAAACCGAACACACCCTAATGTCTAGCCAGCGTCTGTTTGGGCACTGTGACTGAACAGTGAGGCTTAGACCTAGGAGGCTGTGAGAGGGGTGAAGGGTACATTTACACAGAGCACTCTTAATTACAGAGGTTAGGCCGAATGTACAAAAATACAGTTCTATTTATTTAGGCCTTGGACGACTCTCAATCAAAAATCCCACGTAAGGAATCACTACACACACACTAATTGTGATGAATCTGGACAATGTGTTCCTTCTCCGCAGAGGGGAGCCACTCCCGCTGACGTTAGGGACGTGAGCCCTCTAAGCCAGACGTGCCCTAGGGGTCTAGGCAAGTGGGACCTCAATGGGAGTGACTCCCCTCTTGGGGACAAGGACTTGCATTCCAATAAGGAACTCCCAGTCCAAACCACCCTTTCTGCATACATTCATGTTGGAAAGACATTGGCATTCCCTGTTACAAACATAATCCACAAAGATTCTTTTTTTGACTCTATTGGCTTTGGGTAATGCTGAACCTCACCTGAATGCTATGATCAAGGAAGACTGACACGTTTCCATGCATTCCCCAGCATGGGATCTTTCATGGATTCACATGCTGTTAATATTTCCTGTCGTCAGGCTGGGAAACCTCAGTGACTTTAACTTAGCATTTTCCTATGGAAAACTTTGACACTTTAGTGTCCTATCGACGTTCTTTTTGGGTGCCGCCCCCCAGCAACACCAATAGGATGTCTGATATAAATAGCCCCACCCCGCGGCTTCCCTTCAGATTTCAACCTTCTCCAAACTGTTGGGATCCCCTCGTGTTTATCTTCGTGTTTACACATGCTTTTTCATATGTGGCCAGTATGTCATCTGTGGCCCAGAAAAAATCGCTTTTTAGGCCTTGTGCTACCTGTGGTTTGAAGGTGGTCTGATACGGATCCTGAGGTGGTACAGCCTAGTAGCCTGGCTCAACCGTCTCCACTGGATGATGTTGGGGCATTCCACGCCATGATGGCAAAAGCATGTCAGGAGTTTGGCCTGGCTCCTGTAGAAGATGGAAAAGACTGTTTTCTCTTAGACCATATGGGAAAGCGATGGAAGGCAGTCTTCTCGGTTCGAATTCTGGATCACGTGTGGCAGGAGGATCTGCGCACGATGTGCCACCCTTTTTTTGAACCTGCACTGAAGGGGTGTCTGGAAAAGAGGTTCAAGGCGCCCAAGTCCACCCCCAAATGTCTTGTGTCGCAGCCCACACCCGAGTCTGTGGTCTTGGTGGTGGCTAGCCGCAAGGCCAGAAGCCAACACAAGTGTTGCGCCCCCAGACAGTGAAGCCAGAAAGCAGGACGCATTTGGGAAGAAGGTCCTGACTGTGGGGACTACCACGGTGAAAGCTGCAAATTCCTTGGCTTTTATGGCCAGGTATGACAGGGAGATGTGGCACAGGCTGGCCCGATCATCTCCCGGAGCAACACCGCAAGGAGGCAATGCTGCTGGTTTGTAATGGGGCGGAGGCCACCAACCACAGCATCAACATTGCAGTGGACCTTGCAGAGTCTGGTTTTAAGCGAATCAATAATGGTGTGGTACTCCGGCAAGCTTGGCTGAGGTGCACAGATTTTCACCCGTAAGTCCAGCATAAGGTCGTCTATGCCCTGTGAGGGTGAACACTTGTTTGGTGAAAAGATCGACGAGGCCCTGAAGGGAATGAAAGAGGATACTGAGACGGCGAAGTCTTTAGGTTCCCTGCAGAGTGGCCGTTCATTTCGCTCATTTCGGGCCTTTCGTGGAGCCTCTGGTAATGCCCGGCTTGCCGCCTCTCGAGACAGAAGTTACGGGCGCCTCAGCTATTCATCTCAATGCTACAGGTGCTCGTTCCAGTCGGCTCAGAAGAGACTTTCAAGCACAGCGCAAGAAAGGTATACATGCCTCGGCTGCTAAAGGGCGGCAGTCGAAGTCTCAACA
This sequence comes from Ambystoma mexicanum, assembly GCF_040938575.1. Lineage (NCBI taxonomy): Eukaryota > Metazoa > Chordata > Amphibia > Caudata > Ambystomatidae > Ambystoma > Ambystoma mexicanum. The sequence continues at coordinate 1,223,069,226 of NC_090923.1, forward strand.
GTGACTGCCATATGGGCAATCGGCCTGGGGGGGTAGGGGGGGGACAGGGTGGTGAACCACGTCGACGAGTGGCAACTTATCACGTCAGACCTCTGGGTGCTGAATACAGCACGTCTCGGCCACTCGGGAGTTTCCGTGTCCCCATTCCGCCCGTGTATGTGGCGCACCCGCATCTTCCAGTCTTGTGCCAGGAGGACGTACTCATGCTAGTGAAAGGGGCAATAGAGCCAGTTCCAGTCTCGGAACAGGGCCAGGGGGTGTACTCCCAGTATTTTGTCATCAAAAAGCCCAATGGCAAGTGGAGGCCTATTCTAGATCTTTGGCTGCTAAACAAGAATCTGCAACGCCTGAAGTTCAAGATGCTCACACTTCAGGATGTCATCCGCTTGGTGCAACCAGGAGAGTTCCTGGCGTCGTTCGATCTGGAAGACGCCTACTTTCACATCCTGATGAGGCAAAATCCCTGCAAGTTCCTGCGTTTTGTGGTGGGGGAGGAATATTACCAATTTCCATGTCCTCCCGTTTGGCCTGAAGTCGTCTCCCAGGACATTTACAAAGTGCCTGGCTCCGGTGGCAGCCTTCCTCCGCAGGGAAGGCCATCATGTTTACCCCTACCTGGACGATTGGTTGGTAAGGGGTCTGTCGTCGGTATGGACTTGGAAGTCTCTCGTGGCGACCATGGGCCTATTGCAATGGCTGGGATTCACCGTCAACTTCGAAAAATCCTATCTGACGCCTTCCAGGGAGTTGGCGTTTCTGGGGGCTCAATTTCTCACCCAGGAAAATCTGGTGAAACCTTCCAGCAAAAGAGTGGTGAAGTTGCGGTCCAGATCTGGTGAGTAGGACCATGGTCGGGTGGTCTCAGCTGGAAGTTACATGTCGCTGTTGGGAGACATGGCGTCTTGCATTCCGCTCATTCCAAATTCCTGCCTTTTCATGAGACCAGTGCAGGAATTCCTCACAGACAGGTGGTCGTAGAGTCGAGGCTTGTGGTCTGGCAAAGTAGTCGTCGACAGGGGGCTGGTAAAAGCCCTTCGGTGGTGGACTTGATCAGACAATCTCATACGGGGCATGCCCCTGCTGGAACCAGAGTTTCAGTTTACGATCGTGGCAGACTCTTCCCAGGTGGGGTGGGGCACACCTCAACAAGTCACAGGTATGGGGCCTATTGTCTCGGGAGGAGACATTGTTGCATATCAACATGCTGGAATTGAGAGTGGTGCACCGGGCTCTGAAGTTGTTTCTACCTCGCATTCAAGGAGCAGTGGTGCGGGTGTTGACAGACAATACCACCACGATGTTCTATTTGAGAAAGCAGGGCGGTACGCATTCCAGGGTCCTGTCAAAGGAGGCTCAGTAGGTCTGGCATTGGTCCCTGGCTCAAGGGATCCATATTGTAGCTTTCAATCTGCCGGGGGTTCCGAATGTTCAGGCAGATGCGCTCAGCAGGGACACCAGTCAGCTGCACGAGTGGCGGATGAAGAAGGAGCAGGTTGCAAAAATCTTACGAAAATGGAGGTCTCCCCCGCTGGACCTGTTCGCCATGCAGGAAAACGAGCAGTGTCCAGGGTTTGCCAGCAGAGTGGCTCATCCGGAGTCAATGGTTGATGTGTTCTCGTTCCCCTGGACGGGTCTCTTCGTGTATGAGTTTCCACCGTTTCCACTGACTCAGAGAACAATCCAGTGGATGCGCAAGTACCAGTGCAGAGTGATTTTGGTAGCCCCAATCTGGCCCAGGCAGACATGGTTCTCAGATCTCCTTCATCTAGCTGTCAGGGAGCCATTCGTCTAGGAGCGCAACAGGATCTCCCGTCGCAGGACAAAGGCAGAGTGTGGCATCACGATCGATCCAGCATCTCTCAGCCTGGCTGTGTGGCTCCTGACCATGCCGAGTTCGGTTATCTAGGTATCTCACAGGAGTGTCGTCGGATCCTGTAGGCGGCGAGGGCCCCTTCTACCAATGTGTTGTATAGTCATAAATGGGCAAGGTTCTGTGCCTGGTGTGAGGGGCACCAATAGGTACAGCCATTGGACGTCTCTCCAGCCCAGATTTTCCTGTACTTATTACTTCTTGCAAAAGTGAACACTACACCAAGCACACCTTTTTCTGGACAATGTTTGTTTTAGTTTGTGAAAAGAAAATTGAGATAATTAGGTCTCATATAAGGGTAAATATAGGTGCGGGGGAGAAGTGCTCAGCCTTGGTATCTAGGCTGGAAAGTAAGTCAAAGAAAAAGTGATTTCCTAAATAGGAAAACTACGTCCCCTGCACACTGTCAAAAAGGTGTGAGCCTAAGTGTTGTTTAAGAATTCGAAGGCTAAGTAGCTATTCAGGGCTCCCACTGGGGGAAACATCCGAACATATAATGGCCTTCTATTTTAATTATGTAATAGATTTTTTCTAGGCATTTCTGACACATTAAGTACAAGGCAAACTGGGCTATAAAATTATGCTTGACAACTTTGAGATAGATTTTCAATATACTGTTTTTTTTTACACAAATGATGTAAGTTGACCCAACGCGTTTCGAGTTTCTATCACTCTTCATCAGGCACAATAATTTGTTTTCATATGCATTTCTATGAAAAAAGGAAACATTTAAATTATTCACTTATGAAGAAAATATATCCAAAAATCTGAGTTATGATTACTCAAGTACATTTACAGTTTTTCAAATTCCATGGTTCACAAGGTATGCAACAATCTTGGTAAAGTCTATCCTGGATCACAGTTAGTTACATTTTATCCTATTTCTATAGGACTTTTTAAGAAAACCATCATGTCTGTTTACACATTATAGTAGGCTTTGTGCTAGAAAAAATATATATATATGATGCTTACCAAAAACTAAAGAAAAATTAACTGGTTGTTCTTCCAGTTAATTGGGGAACAGTTGTGGTGTTTAGCCTATCGGCGTAGGTTAAATAACGTGATTTGCCCGAACTATAGAGGTAATAGATGCATGTAAAATTTTGGATGAGTCTAGATGTTGGTTAACCAACATGTTGTTATAGAGTATCACTAGACCTTCTTACCCAGTCTTGGTTCTTAAGAAGATATAGGTATCTTGGGCATCAGTGAAGAAAAGATGCTGGTTTTGCTTCTATAGTTGGTAGGTGTAGATTTAGCTAATTCCCTTTCTGGTGTGAGCCCCAGTGCAAAAGGCTAAAACAGGGGATAAGGATAGAGAGATTCAAGCTAAGGGCTATTAAGTATTAAAATCTTGTAGCCAAGTAGAAAATGTTGTTGCACTTACTCAAAACATGTGAGTCCACCTAGGGAAGTGCCCAGTCTGTAGTTCTTGGTATGGTTGTTATCTTCAAGAGTGTTCTAATCTATGGCTCAGCATAAGCAGAATGATTTTCCTATGGGAATCGAGATACAGAAGGTAAGTATGCTAGTTCTAGTCTAATAAATTGTACACTATTTGTGGTTGCAGATGTACTTACTACTTGTATTCTTTTCTTTTAGGGTCATATGCAGGAGCTGGTTCCAAGGTTATCCGTGCAGGATCCGCGTCTGCCATATTAAATTTTGCCGATATTTATATATGCGGCAATGCGCGTGACGTCACTTGCGCATGCGTCACTCATGTTTACATTAGAGTTTGGCGTCACTCGCGCGAGCGGCGCGTTAAATTAAGGTTGTAAGGATTCTGTCAAAATAGAAGATGTTCAGCAGTTTGATGAATGCTGAAATGGAAGTTGGGTATCCCTTTTAAGTAATGATTACAGCCATATAATGTTTTTTTTGGGGATAGTGTTACCATTCATAACAGCAAAATGATGCTGTGACTAAAGGGGGTGCGGCTGTCACAGAACTCGAAATTAGCAAAATTAATTTAAAAAAAAAAGGTGATGCCATATCTTGTGATGAGCATGTGGTTACCAGAATGAAAGAATGAGTATCCTTAATTGTACACAAAGGTGTTACTACTTTTACATGAGTAAAATTATGAGCATCGATACAATTTGTAATACAACCAAAGGGTTGTAAACTCAGTACAGAGCATTTTTTAGTCTCTTAGATATGAGCTATTTTTAGCAGCGATAGATCTGGGCAGTGGAATATAGCTGTAGCCATGGGAATACATTTGACATCCCAAAAATGGGGGGTGGAATAGTTGGTTCTGGAAAAGATTCGAATTAAAAAAAGTGATATTTGAAAAGTAGGTCGTAATCTCGTGTTTGTTAACCTATCATTGGATCCTGTTTACATTTGACTTAGCAGTAGGTAAATACATAAGTTAGTAATTCAAGCAAACATTTGATGGTGATGCCCACAAACCTCATATTTAGGCCTATTTTACACACAATGTATTATTCCAATTGCTGACCCGTATGTGTGGGTGTACAATCTTCGACGGTTCCCACAATCCAAAGTATAGTCATAGATTTCTATTTCTAATACATTTGTAAATACAATGGTATATGTTACATTAGTAATGCTAGTAGCCTTGTTGGATCTGGCTTTTTTTTAAAGCTTTGTTGTAATGCATGGTTATTTTTGAAAAAGGGGACTGTATGTAGGAATCTACCTAAATCCCATCTTTGGTCGGATAAGATTCACCTCTGTTAGCGGTCGGCATAGTGAAGTAGTGTGTTTAGAGGAATGGTTCAAGATAGTAATCTTCGTTCATACCCAATGGAGTCATGGCATCAAGTCATTGAATCCAAAATTAGTTCAATTTGTGCTAATTGTTTGGGTAGATCTCCTCCTCTTGGAAGTGGGTGTAGTACATCCAGTATGATCATTCTTAGCTGAGAGATGTTATGATTCTGGTCCCTGTAATGTCTGTAGAGTGGAGATTTAGTATTCTTAGTTCTGATGGAGGACTTGTGATCTGTCCATCTTTCTTTGGCTTTTCTGTTTGTTTTGCCCACATAATAGATGCCACAGGGTCAGCGGATGGCATAGATAACATTTTTGCTATCACATGTTGCATAGTGTCTTAAGGGGATTTTTTTGCCCATGTTTGGATGTCGTACATGGTCATCTTTAATAATGTTATTGCAGTGTTGGCAGCGGAGGCATGGGAATGTTCCATCTTTTTGTTTGCTTAGAGTTGTTTGTGGAGTTTTTTTTTTTTAGCTTTTCCGCTTTGATGAGTTGTTCTCGCAAGTTTCTGCCACGCTTATAGGCCATCATAGGTGGATCCGGGAATAGTTCTCGTAGAGTATTGTCTGATTTAATCAGGTCCCAGTTCTTGTGTATGATCCTTTTCACCTGGAAACTTTGGCTTGAGTATTTAAGTGAATGTATTAGGTTTTTTGGATCTTGTTTGGTGTTACTTCTCAGTAGTGCCTTTCTTTCTTGTGAATCCATCCTTGTTATTGCTTTCTGGATGTCAGTTGGGTGGCCTCTCTCGGTGAATCTTTTCTTCATGGTTTCGTATTCGGTTTGTAACGTGTCTGTATCTGATGTGCTTCGTTTTGCTCTTAACAGTTGGCTGTAAGAGAGATTCTCCTTCAAGTGTTTTGGGTGAAAGCTGCTGTTATGTAAACAGCTGTTGACATCTGTTTGTTTCCTGTAGATTTTTGTCTTAAGACCAAGTCCTGATCTTTCTACTGTTACGTCCAAGAAGTTGACTGTTGGATTACTGATTTCATTATAAATCCAATTCTCTCAATGCAGCTGTTTAGGTATTAAAAAAATTATAACAGTTCACATTCCGTTCCTAGCCATATTCCAAAGATGATATCAATATAGCGTTGCCAACATTTGATTTTGTCTTTCCATTGTGGATTTTGTAGAAGAAAGGTTGTTTCAAAATGGTACATAAATATATTTGCATATGATGGTGCCACTGATGACCCCATAGATGTTCCTGAGATTTGCAAATAGAATTGGCCATTATGCTTGAAATAATTATTGTAAAGTATGATATTGATTAATTCCATTGCTAGTACTTTATGGATGTTGACTTGGTTGTTTAATAGTAAGAACCATTCTAATGATTCTATACCCTCTTTGTGTGGGATTGAGGTGTACAGGCTGTTGACATCCATCGTGAAGAGAATTAGATTATCTTCTATCAAATTAATGGAGTTAATTATATTCAGCAAATGGGTAGAGTCCTTCAGGTAAATTGGGGTGTCTTGTACTGCCCGTTGTTGTGCTGTATCAAGGTAGATAGCTAATGGATGGAAAATACCCTCTGTCCCTGTGACTATAGGTCTTGGCAAACCTTGGAAAAAGATTATATACCTGAGAAGCAATACCAGGATTCCTTCTGTTTACATTTATCTCTCCAGACTTTTTTACTGGGAACATTGAGGACTCACTTCCCAACCATAGCAGCACAACACAACGTTGACCGTTTTGATTTGCTCCTGAAATTGTGTTGGGACAGGCAGATACACCCCTGTCCCCACTGTTTGCTGCTAACTCTCGCTGTACTTTTCCTGTCTATATTTTCAGCCTACCTCACTTTTTTACCTTTCTCCTTTCTGCATCTCTGTTGTTACTTGGACACCACTGCTTTGAATCAAACTTATCTTTTTCTGTGATTAAATAACAGACTAAGTTCAGGTGTGTGCCACACTACACCAAATTGTTTCATGTGATTTGAGGCCTATGTTATTGCTTTTCCTTTTTTTTTTGTATTTCTTGTTGATTGTTTCCTCATTATTTTACATATATTAAAAATATGATTTTTTTTTAGATACTTGCCTCCTTTTCGTACCTTACATGTTTTGTCAAGAGGATTAGATTTAAAACAAAATATCGCAGCATTTATTGCTTCCACATTGGGTTGACCACGGGAGTCTCAGGAACCAAATGACCCCCATCTCTGTCTAAAAACCCACGACACAGCAACACTCCTTCTTCCTCATGATTTATAGAGCCATAGATTAGAACACTCTTGAAGATAACTACCTTACCAAGAACTACAGACTGGGCACTTCCGCATGTGGACTGACATGTTGTTTTGAGTAAGTGCAACAACATTTTTTACTTGGCTACAAGATTTTAATACTTAATAGCCGTTAGCTTGAATCTCTCTATCCTTATCCCCTGTTTTAGCCTTCCGCACTGGGGCTCACACCAGAATGGGAATTAGCTAAATCTACACCTACCAACTATTGAAGCAAAACCTGCATCTTTTTTTCAACGATGCCCAAGATACCTATATCTTCTTAAGAACCAAGACCTGGTAAGAAGGTCTAGTGATACTCTATAATAACATGGTGGTTAACCAACATCTAGACTCATCCAAAATTTGACATGCATCTATTACCTCTATAGGTCCGGCAAATCACGTTATTTAACCTACGTCGATAGGCTAAACACCACAACGGTTCCCCAATTAACAGTCAGAAGAACCAGTTCATTTTTCTTCAGTTTTTGGTAAGCATCAAATATATATTTTTTCCAGCATCAAGCCCACCATAATATCTAAACAGACATGATGGTTTTCTTAAAATGTCCTATAGAAATAGGATAAAATGTAACTAACTGTGATCCAGGATAGACTTTACCAAGATTGTTGCATACCTTGTGAACCATGGAATTTGAAAAACTGTAACTGTACTTGAGTAATTATAACTCTTACTTTTGGATATAATTTAAATGTTTCCTTTTTTCATCGAAATGTATATGAAAATGAATTATTGCCCCTGATGAAGAGTGATAAACTCAAAACGCGTTGGGCCAACTTACATAATTTTTGTAAATTAAAAACTGTATAATGAAAATCTATCTCAAAGTTGTCAAGCATAATTTTATGGCACAGTTTTGCCTTGTAATTAATGTTAGAAATGCCTAGAAAAAATGTATTACATAATTAAAATAGAAGGCTGTTATCTGTTCGGATGTTTCCCCTAGTGGGAGCCCTGAATAGCTACTTATCCTTGGAATTCTTAAACAACACTTAGGCTCACGCCTTTTTGACAGTGTGCAGGGGACGTAGTTTTCCTATTTAGGAAATCACTTTTTCTTATTACATCTTGTGCAAGGGGGCCTGGCGTTATCATCAATTAAGGTGCATTTGGCCGCAATTTCCAGGTTCACAAGACGGTGCCATGCAACTCCACTGTTTAGTGATCGGTTGGTTAAACATTTTCTGAAAGGACTGTTTCGGCCATTTCCCCCGGAGAAGAGGTTTGCACCAGTGTGGAGCCTCAATGTGGTTATTTCTGCTTTGATGAAACCACCGTTTGAACCTAGAGCAACTGCTTCCTTGAAGTTCCTCTTGTGGAAAGTCGCATTTCTGGTTGCGATCACGTCAGCCAGACGGGTGTGGAAATTGCAGGCACTGGTCATTGACGCAACATATCTGAGATTTGAGGGACAAGGTTCTCCTGGCTACTAATCCGCACTTTATCCCGAAAGTGCCGTCAGCGTTTCACAAACTTGCTTCGATTGCCTTACCCTCGTTCTTTGCTAATGCGTCCATGCTGGCAGAAAAAGCCATGCATTCTCTGGACATCAAAAGGGCATTGAAGTTTTATCTGAACCGTACGCAAGACTTCCGGAAGTCGAAACAGCCGTTTGTGGCTTTTGGTCCCTCCAACAAGGGGCTGTCTATCTCCAAGCAAGGACTTTCCTGTTGAGTCTCCTCTACAATTTCATTTCGTCATGCAAAACTTGACAAGCTTTTGAGGGGCACTCCTAAGGCCCATTCTACACGGTCCACTGCGTCATCGGCAGGGCTATTGGCTGGTATACCGCTTGTCGACATTTGCCATGCGGCTTCCTGGGCGGTGCTGCATACCTTCACCAGGCACTACTGTCTGGGGCAGCAGCATGTGGAAGATGTACAGGTGGGACGGGCAGTCCTCCAATGCCTGTTTCAGTAAGGTAGGCCCCGCAGCTTCAGGGGGTGTTTTATTGTTTTTTTTGCCTTGCTGTTTGTGTTATCATGTCTGGGGGTACATTTCATTTGTTGAATTCATTGTCATGTCTTTCGGCATGGGGTGTGGTTTGCCTGTCATGCACCCCCAAGTTGTCATACTGCTATATAATCCTATTCACAGCATGTGAATCCATGAAAGATCCAATGCTGGAGAAGGGAGTAGTTTCTTACCTGTAACTCCATTTCTCCAGCGTTGGTATCTTTCATTGATTCACATGCGGCCACCGGCCGCCCCTGCAGTCGACTTTTGGTTTGGGTTTCCTCTAATTTGGAGGTTAAAATCAGAATTGAAGCCGCGGGGGCAGGCTATTTATATCAGACGTCCTATTGGTGTGGCTGCCGGCACTCAAAAAGAACATTGATGGAACACTAAGTGTCGCAGTTTTCCATAGGAAAACGCTAAGTTAAAGTTACTGAGGTTTCTCAGCCTGACGGGAAATATTCACAGCATGTGAATCCATGAAAGATACCAACGCTGGAGAACTGGAGTAACAGGTAAACTATTCCCTTCCAATGACGTGCATAAGGAAAGCATACTGTGAATGGAGGCGAGACCCATACGGAGGAAGGTGAACTGCTAAACCGAGGCAAACCTGTGAATCAATGACGTCCTGGATGGGTGGAGCCACATCAATCTGCAGCGCCAGCGGTGGCGTTAAAGGAAGTGAGGCCCACTTGCTTGAGGCTGGACTGGTGGGTGCCTTGACGAAGCAAGAGGCTCTGGTCACAAGAGATGCAATGGGAAGGCACCAGTCTTCTCTGGTGGTGTGAGCACTGAAAATCAGTGGTGGGCCGCGCGCCAGGCATCTGAAACCAGAGATACAATAGGATCCCGAGCTCCATCTGGCAAGCACTTGTTTTACCGAAAGAGGTACTGATGGGAACAAAGACACTATCAAGGCGTGGATGCCAGTTAGGCTTGTAACGGTTGGTTTCACAGAGTACCGAAACCGACGCAGGTCCGGAAAACCGAGTGAAAGATGCAAATGTTATGTTTAGGATAGCTGCCGAAAGCACAGAAACCTAAGAGAAACTATATCAAGGCTGGAATAGCCAACAAGGCTACTAAAGACGAACACTCATACTTATGATGAAAACCAGAGTGAAAGAAAGGTGAATATTCTGCAGCAAGGCTAGCCAAGGGCATAAGGTCAGGGGAACAGTACCCTAACAAGCAGACATCCTAAAATAAATACTAGTGTTGTGAAAAAAGACACCTAACTAAGAACCACCGGACTTTGGGGAGTCCCAGAGCTAAGAAAGTGGGAGACTGAAAAGTGTCTTGTCAAGTAATCCTGGAGGGATTTGAAATAAAGTTGGAAGAGGAAAACCTAAGGCACAGTTTTCTTTGTCGAAGGGGAGAGTGAAATCCATACTGAAGATACTTATAATATATACCAAGGAGGTCTCTGAGAAGCTTGTACAGACTATATTATTGTGTTTTAGTGGAATTTTGTGACTGGGAACACGTCCATCGCAACTCAGGCCAGACACAGGCCCATAATGAGGCATGTGTGCAAGCTTCTCCTTTTGTTCTCCTTTCAGTTGGGTGTTTTCTAAAGTGGTAGGCCTAGTTAGTTGTTTGGGATTCAGGCAGAAGACGTTTCACTTTGTAATTGACGTGCACCCTTAGTTAGTCTTGCTAGGTAGTGAACTTCCCTCGTAGTGATGGGGCTAGTTAGGCGTTTTATTTTTGATTTCATAAACATCTTTAACTATGGCCCACAGTAGTCTGAGTCCTTCTGCTTTACCACATAATTCAAACACATTCACTTTTGGGATCCTCTGGTTAGATCACACCAAAACCTTGAAACACAGTAAGATCAGCAATAGAACACTAATGTAGCAAAGTAAGTGAACAAAAAGACATAGAAAGTAATAAACCAATTTAAGAACTAATAGGTAAAATAAAGTTCATACACCGCCCTGTAATTGGAGAGCTCTACACTTTAAACATCCTCCCTTTGCTTTTAGAGAGGGGGCTTAGTGACCTATGAGCCACAGGTACCCTTTGCGTGAGTCCTTAAAGCGGGCTGAACAAGTGCTGGTAAAGCCATCAGTCAATTTGTAATTTATTAATTTAATAGATATTTATATGGCACCTATACACAGGTGTTTCCAGGCGCCACAAGATAAGATGGGTGGCGGGGGGAGACATGGGAATCAAACGGCAAAAACAGTTATATTGGCTATTGTGACAATCCTACTGTGCAAGTGCACGACAAGGTGGTAAGTGCCAAGGGAAGGGGGTAAGGGAAAAGTGCAGGGGTGGGGTCGGGCAAGTGCTGGGAGGGCCAAGGCGGCAAGAGCCAGGGGAAAAAGGGGCAGGGGTGAGTGCGGTGGCAGGCACGAGCAACTTGGGCTGGTCCTCAACAGAGCCCGAAGGCACGTGCTGGCAAAGGATGCTGAGGGGTCAGGTAGGGGGTGGTCTGGCCCCTGTATGACTCTGAAGGGACCATGTCCCAGTCACAACTGCGGATGGAGAGTTAGCAGGGGAGGGGGAGAGGGAAGGAAGAGGAGAAAAGTAAAGTCTTGAGACGTTTACGGAACTTAAGAAGATCCGGCTCAAGTCTGAAGGGGGGAGGGAGGCTTTTCGAGAGGGATGAGCCAGCCGAGGAAAGGGATCTACCTCCCACTCTCTGCTTGCAGAAACGTTTGACCTGCAGGGAGTTGGAGCCAGATGACCAAAGGACTCTGGCCAGGAGGTGTTTAGGGAGGGAAAGCTGTATGTAAAGAGGTACCAGGCCGCATACAGCTTTGTGGATGAGGCAATGGATCTTGAATTTGATCTTTGCGGTCACCGGGAGCCAGTGGAGAGAATTTAGGGCAGGGGAAATGTGGTCCCTGGGCTTGAGGTCAAGGATAAGTCTTGTTGTCCTATTCTGATTAGTTGAAGGGGGCGGAGGGAAATAAGAGGCAGGTTGAGGAAGATACTGTTGGGGAGTGAGGGCCAGTCATTGATGTGAGGAGGCAGCACTATGCCCTAGGGGTCTATCTGGTCTGCAAGGGGCAGACAAAGATATTGCCGGGCCAGGGGCCTACCCGGTCTGCAATGGGTCGACAAGACACTGCAGGGCCCATCGGGTCTGCAGGGGGGGTAGACAAACTTTGGGGGGCCTAAAGAGTCTGCAAGGGGCAGGTGCAGACAAACCAGCGTTGCAAGAGGCTGATAGGATTGAATGCCTCACACAGCAATATTACTAAGTTTGGACTCTGCGAGGGGCAGCCAACCCAGGCCAGTAGTGACTGCAGGAACCAGTTATGTCCGCGAGGGGCAGCGAAGGAGCCAGTATCCAGATGTGGCATAAGAAGTAAAGCAGTGCGGGCCAGAGAAGAGCTAACTGGGACTTTGCTAGAGGAAACTGGTGAACTGCAAGGGGCAGACCTACTTGCATAAGTGAGGCATGCCTGTGATATTGATGGCTCTTGTGGGATCCACGTGAAACGGGCTAATCTTGCTAGAATGAAGAAGGAAGTAGTTCCCTTTGTGAGAAAAATGGCCGGAGAGGAAGGTGGACCTGTCTCCATAAAGGTACTGTGGGGGAAACCTGTGTACACTGTTTTGGACAGCACCACGAGACAGTGATGGAGAAGAGAGCAGCTCTTCTTTCAAGTGTCTGTCCTTTATGTGGTGCTTTAGTGGAAAGTCCGGAAAAGAGCAATTTGTTGGTACTCCAGGAATTGGATCCTGATTTCTTGAATTTCTTCAGGGAGATATCAATTGAACAGAGAGGCTTTAGAGTTTAATCCACATTAGGGTTTTGGAATAGTGTAATGTGAGGCCTGTTTAATATTCTACATCTGTTGGTGTGCTTGTATTTTGGAAGTCGTGGCCTTTGTTTAGAGGGATTTATTGTGCATTTAGTTTTGTATTGCTGAGGTTTAGTCTTCACTAATTTTAGCTGTGTAGTAACCCCTTCTTTTATAGGTTGAACTTTGTGTTTTAAAGTTAGTTAGGACATGGACCTCCTACATTAATGGGGTAATGTGGTAGTTTTAGTTTACAGGCTGGATTTTTACTGAAGAACATTGAATTAGAATTTAATCTGCATAGGTTCAATGCTTTAAGTAAAACAGTAAGGGAGGTTTATCTTAATGTGTTTAGTGAACTGTGATGACTGTCGAGAATATGTGTTCTGCATTCTCTGGTGCGTGCGTCATGATGAGGTGTGAAAAAACATGGAATTCCTATTAATAATAAGAACTCCCGTCCCCTCACACCTCTTGATATTGGAAACAAGATCCAACCAAAATTTAAATAAATGTCGTCATTTTCACTAGTAAATCATTTTGTTTTGTAATTCTTAATTAGAAAGCAAGTTTCAATAGACACAGTATTATACAGAAATTATTATTTTATCCACATGATGTTTTTAGTGCTTATTTTCAACAAAAATCAGAGTTCAGTTCACTCATGGTTACATAAAAAACAAAATATTCTTGATAGGGAGCTTTACGCGTTTCGAGAGTATGCCTCTCTTCTTCAGGAGCAATAACTATTTCATTAAACATATTATTTCCTAATAATGATAATTCAGCAATCCTCTAACTAAATCTAAATTTCAACAAATAACTTCTCTTCCAAACACAAAACCAGTGTTTTTCTTTTTCTTTAGGACTTCAATTGTCCATTTTGATGTGGAATGATGGAAACTTCATCTTATGAGACAGTTCTATATGTTCTGAGAATAATAATAGTGATATGTGTATTAGATAATGGTTAGATCAACTCGTCACTACGGTGTTAGAAGGATAAGTATCCTTGTTCCTACCTGAGTATTGTCAAGTCCTGTGTGTTTCCAGATTCTGTAATACAGTGTATCGTCGTGTTTATCCACCGTAATGCCTAGTCAGCTTACATTCTATATAAGGTATAATAATATGGGTCAGGCTGAAAAAACACTTTTCAAATTCTAAAAATTTAAGATTCAAAAGTCAGTGTGTTACCTGTGTGTTGCTGCAGTATGGGGTAATAGTGATGTTAACAATCCCAGCACAGAAGTCCATTCCCGTTGGTTCTCAAAAAATCTACACGAAGAATGTGTGTAAGTGTTTTAAATGATCAACTACGTATTACTCATTTTTAGATACTGGTCCGTCTGCATTCTTACCTATGTCGGTGATTTCCTCGCCTCAAGAGATATATCAATGATTTCCTCGCCTCAAAGGATTTGTCCTACAGCTTTCTCGCGAGTAACACGGTTCACTCACTATCTATGATTATTTAAAGTCATGTGACGTGTGATTTACTGTCATGTGACATATGATCTCCGTCACGTGATGTCCTAGACTTCTGGGAGTTGTAGTGGCCACGGACCTACAAAGACATTTCAATCTCTCACTTTGTCCCACACTTTGTCCCACATTAAACTCGTGTGGTTAGAAACATCTAACTGTTGGGAATAGCAATGCTCAACGAGTGGATATGTCTACAAGCACTTGCGGGCATGAGTTTATTTGTAGTCGAGAGGTATCTATATCTAATAGTGTATATAGAGGTATTTCATCTGATGGTGTGGAATTCTGGGAATTGTAGTCTTTTATACTGAATGGTATGTCAACACATATTCATTGTTCGTTTTGTTTCACCAATGTGCAGTTCAATAAGCTGTCTTTCCATTATTCCGCATCATTTCACCTTGATTATTACTTATACAACAATATGAAAATGAATATAAAGGCAGGTATAAATAACAAATATTGATGACAAGGGAAAATTCAAGGGAACATCAATCAACATTTTCCACAGCAACACCTGCTAGTCATCTCACTATTTCATTGTTGTTTTTCATAAGAATACAGTCAGAGAATACTCTTCATTCATGCCTCTAGGTTCAAAGGCATCTAATTTGTGTACCCAGAACATTTCTCTATGGGATAGGATTTGTTGTAGGTTCCCTCCTCTGGCTGGTCGTGTAATGATTTCAAGAACAACAAATTTGAGTTGTGAAATTGTATGTTTGTGATCTCTAAAGTGTCTTGCAACCAGTGACTTCAAATTTCCTGTTCTTATGTTAGACTTATGTTCCGAGATGCGGTCTTTCACCCGTCTCAGCGTCTGGCCAACATAATATTTGCCCCATGGGCAAATTAGTCCATATATTACACATTTGTTCTCGCAGGTGGCAAAGTGTTGTAAGTTGATCTTTTGACCTGTGTATGGATGTCTGATTATTGGACCTTTTTGGATATTGTTACACTGGCTACAGTTTAAACATGGAAATGTTCCTTTTTTTGGTTTCAACAATAACCGTTGTTGTGTTGTACTTGTTCTCTCTGCCTTTACCAATGAGTCCCATCAATTTCTTCCTCTTGTGTAGGCCATTAGTGGTGGTTTTGGGAACAAAGTACAGAGTTGTGGGTCCAATCTAGTAATTTTCCAATTTTTATGCAATATCCTTTTAATTTGTCTACTTTTTGTGGAGTATTATGACAGGTAGATCAATGGAGGATTATCCTTGTCTTGTTTAGTTTTTTGAATCAGAAGATCTGATCTGTTTTTTACTTGGAACTTCTCTTTAGCTTCTGTTAGAATTTTTTCTGGGAATCCTCTCTCCAAATCGTAGAATCAATTCTCTCTCTGCTTCCGCATATGTATTTTCATTTGAGACAATCCGTTTGATTCTTTGCAATTGGCTTAGAGGTAAATTGTTTTTCAGGTGTTGAGGGCGATGGCTCATGAAGAATAAACTGTTATTCACATCAGTGGGTTTCCTTTAAATCGTTGTTTGCAATTTCCCATTTTCTGGGTAGATCCTTGTATCTAGGAAATGTACTGCCGGTGTTCCAATTTCAAGGGTAAACTTAATACGGCTGTTACATGAATTCAGGTATACAATGAAACTTGTTGTGCCTCTACATATTGCAAAAATGTCATCAATATAACGTCGCCACATTATCAATTTGTCTGACCATCTTGGATTTTCTAGAACATGCCGAGTTTCGAAATAAAACATAAAAGTATTTGCATATGCCGGGCCATGGCTGCCCCCATTGAAGTTCCTGATATCTGTAAATAATATTGACCTTAAAATCTAAAGTAATTGTTGTAAAGAATCATCTTGGCAGGTTGAATAGCAAAGGTTTTATTGCATGGAAAAAATTCTTGTTGAAGTAACAGCCATTCTAGAGCTTCCAGTCCTCCTTCATGCGGGATTGATGTGTACAAAGATTGTACGTCAAGTGTGAACAGTATCCAGTTCTCTTCAACTTGATCTAACATGTTCAAAATATTCAATAGGTGAGGGGTATCTCTTAGATAAGTTGATGTTGCCTGAATAATTGGTTGAAGTAACTTATTCAGGTACCTAGACAGTGGATCAAAAACACTTTCGGTCGCTGCCACAATCGGCCTGAATGGAGGATTTGTTAGATTTTTGTGAACTTTAGGTAATCCGTAGAATACCGGAAGAATTGGATTTTTATTCAATAGAAAATCCTTGGTTTTCTCTGTGATCCACATTTCTTCTGCTGCTTCATTCACCACTACTTCAATCATACGTTGGATCTCTTTTGTTGGATCATGCTCAAGAATCATGTAGGTGTTAGTATCTTCGAGTAAGGACAGGCAGCGTTGTTTATATAACTCAGCATCCATTATAACTATTGCGCCCCCCCTTGTCAGCTGGTTTAATCTCGATCGTCCTGTCATTTGCTAATTCTTGAAGTATTCTGTGTTGATGTTTCCCAAGATTTTGTTGTCTAACTTCTGCAAATTTCATGGACCTCAGATCTTTCTTCATTTTTATCTCGAACAAATCTATGGTCGAATTTCTAACATTAGGGATGAAATTACTTTTGGGCTTCATTTCTAATGTGTCAAATGATGTTGATCTCTCTTGCATTGGTGATATAGAATCAAAAAATAATTTCAATTTCATTTTCCTTATTAGTTTAAATAAGTTCACTTCCAAACAGATTTGTTTGGTTTGTTGGTACAAAGGATAAACCTAAACTGAGCAGGTCCAGTTGTTGTTTATTGAAAACTTGAAATATTTATGATCAAGTTGGGGTTTTCTTTTTGCTCCTTAGCTTTCTTCCTTCCTCTTCGCACTCGCCGTCTTCTAAAAAATTAGGAGTGTCATGTTGAACTTCTTGAATTTGGGGTGTTGGAGTTGTTCCTATCGGGGTGACTCCTGATGTTGATGGTAATGGTTGTGTAGATATTGGTTCTCTTCCCTCACTTGATATTTCACTTGATGGATCTGTGCTTTTACTTCCTTTTCTTGGTGTTTTGTGTGGAGGTGTTCTTTGTTTTGAATTTTGAAATTGCTGATTCTGCTGATGGTAATATTCTTGCCACGTGAATACTATGTCCCTTGAATAATCCAATGTATCTCTGCGGTATTTTCAGATCTTCCTCTGTTCTATGACTTTCTTATATGAATCTAATTTCTCATTAGTAAATGCCAAAACATTCTTCAATTCATCTACAGAGGTTAACGAAACTAGTTGATCTTTCAATTCTGTTATTTCTGTATCTTGTTTAGATAATGATGAAGGTAGTTCTTCAATTGTAAGAAGAATTCGGGCCAGTGAGCATTTATTTAAAATGCATTCCCATCTAGCCACAAAATCGCTGTTGTCCTTGCAGAGTGTTGGCTTAAGATCAATTCGTAGTCCTCTCTGTATTTTTTGTGATTTATAATATTCAGTGAGGGTTGTAGCATGTAGTTTCTGTGCTATTTCTCTCCTAATGAGTTTTTCTAGGTCATTGATGATTCTATATGGTTTGTCCTGAGTTGTCGTTGGTTTCCCTGTACTTTTTATTAAGCCCAATATCCGTACAGCTTCCTCTTCTGTAAATGCGAACGTTTTTGCATGTTTACTTGTAAGGTCCTTTTCTAAAATAAATGCAATCTTCTGATGAAAAGAACCAGGGTATTCACTTCAGAGTGGTGGGGTGCTAATTTTGTGTCGATACCTCACCAAATCAATGACATACTATACTAGAAAATGCAAAAAAGAATGAAATTGCACACCCTATATTATAAATAAGTTGTTAGTCTCTGTTAAAGAAATTCAAAGCTCCAATGGCTTGTTCAGTCGTTAAATACTATTTAGGGGTGTTCTAATTAAGAATTACAAAACAAAATGATTTACGAATTTAGCTGTTCCAAAAACATAAACTAGTGAAAATGATGACATTTATTTAAATTTTGGTTGGATCTTGTTTCCAATATCAAGAGGTGTGCAGGGGACGGGAGTTCCTATTATTAATAGGAATTCCATGTTTTTCATTATATTACTGACCTTTGATACCGAGGTTGTTGGTTTTCTCCCCCACACCCCTAAAGAGTATTTAATGACTGAACAAGCCATTGGAGCTTTGAATTTCTTTAACCGAGACTAACAATTTATTTATAATATAGGGTGTGCAATTTCTTTCTTTTTTGCATTTTCATGATGAGGTGTGGTCATGCTTGGCTTTCTGAATTGGAGTTGCTGAAGTTGAAGAATGTGATCTTCCAGCACAGGCATCTTGTGGGGTGTCGACACCCGGAGTACTTGGCGTGCTCTTTCTGTGGGGTGTCAGTTAACCGGGGTACTTGGAGAACTCTGCTGTGTTGGAAATGATGCACATGTTATGGTGGCCAGCCAATGAGTTGCAGTTGGAATGGTTAATGAGGACAAATTCACTAATGCGAAGTGTGAAATATGCAGGGATGATGAATTGGCATATTGTAACTGCAATGTAAACTCAATCTGCTACCATTGGTGTGAGCAACTATGCCACATAAATTATGGTATACTAATTTATGAGGAGTGCCAATCTGCTTAGATTTAGATGCTTTGTATCAGTGTCCATATTGTGAATGGTGGAGCGGGTTCTATCTTGTCTTTGAAATCGAAAAGGGAGATTGTTGACAGGGTTGTTGCAGTTACATTATCCCTATGCTACGTGTACAGCTACCCATGATCCCACCTGTGGCTTGATTTGATATTTTATTTCTATCGCGTTCATACACAAGTGTTTCAGAGTGCGACAAAGCAAGGGAGGGGAACAGGGGAAGAACAAAACAATGATCTTACTAGGACCAGTAAGATTGAGAATGAAGAGAGGGGGAGGGGAAAAGTGCATGGAAGTGGGGAGAATTGGAAAGTGCGGAGCGAAGGAGAAACAGATCAATAATAAATAATAAAGGCAACAAACAGTGGTAGTGCCGCCAGCAAGTGGCAAGTGCTGGGTTTAAGGCAGCAGATAGGGTAGGTCTGATAAGTGCAGGAAGAAAAAGGGGGGGGCTGTATGGGTACAGATACAGACCCCAGTGCATGGGTGGCCTGGAGGCAGTGCGGGGGGGGTGGCAGTGTGAGCAGGTACCTGGGCCCGGAGGACAGAGGGTGGCCAAGTGCACGGTGCCATGAGAGAACAGATCAGCAGTGGAGAGGAGGAGCGAAGGCAAAAGCAAAGAGGAAGGTCTTAAGGTGCTTCCGGAACCAGAGATGGTTCTCCTCAAGTTCTAGAGTGGCAGGGAGGCTGTTCCAGAGGGAGGCCCCAGCCGAAGACGGAGAGCTACCCCAGCTCATTTCTTTTAAACACGAATGACCCTGAGGCAGTTGGAGGCAGTTGGAGGTAGAGGAGCGAAGAGCTCGAGAGGGGAGGTATTTGCGGAGGGATAGCTGAATGTATTTTGGACCCTGCCCCAGAAAGCTTTGTGGACAATGCAGAGGGTTTTGAAAGTAATCCTTGCATCCACTGGGAGCCAATGGAGAGATTTCAGAGCTGGAGAGATGCGATCCCAGGGTTTGAGGTCAATGACAAGTCTTGCAGTCCTGTTCTGGATTAGTTCCAGAGGGTGGAGAGTAGAAGCAGGTAGATTTAGAAAGCAGCTGTTACAACAGTCCAACCTAGAGAGAACCGGAGCTTTGGAGACAGTGAGCTTCTGGGGGAAGGAGATGAAAAGCAGAGAAAGACTGTCTTCAGATTGTTTATTTTTTTTTTCCCACCACCATCGGGTTGGACGCAAAATGCAGACTTTATTAGTTCTAGCAGTTGTTACTGTACGAGAACATTGTTAATTCCACTTTGACACTGAACGTGACACATTGACTGCAATGAAAGACAGTCGAAATGTGAGCTCAGCGACATCGGATATAGTCCCTATGCCAAAAGGCTTAACAGTAGGGAGATTGGGGGAAATCATTTACCTTGAACAGCCTCTCAATTTTCTTCACTTTCCTTTACATTTTCAAGCTCCTGGTTTACATTCAGCTCCCATGGAGGATACTCTGTTTAAGTGTTACCCCTCCAGAAACTCAAGGTTTGACTGTAAAGATTCACACCGTGTGTGTAATAGTTGTCGTCCGTGGTATCATAAGCAGGAACGGTGCCCAGCTCATCGCCTCTTTAGGCCCAAAACATTAAAAGAAGGTCCAGCAAAATGCTGGGCTGCAGACGGTATGCAGATAATTAAGTGTCTGGGTGAATCCACCACCACCACTACTGCGGAGAAACTCCACTCCCAAGAAACCAGCGTCTGTTCCGAGAGTAAAACCGAGGAACAGATTTGAACTGAGGAAAAGTCTGTTTCCTCACAGTCGGCCCCCAGCTCTGTAGGGCAGACATCGAGCGATGCTGTGGAGCAATAATGGCTAAATTCTCCCTCGGAAACCCAAAACACACAGACATAAGTTACTTCACATGCTACAACTGAGGAGGATGGCACTCTTACTAACATTGAAAAAGAAAGGTGTCGTCCATCTTGCAAATATAATTAAACAGGAAGATTTGGGCCCATCTGCAACTCAAGATGAGAAATGGACAAAAGAACCGTTCCATTCGCCAATGAATAGGATTACCTCTTTTATGGATTCATAGAAAAACATCTGTTTAAAACTGTGGTCTTCAAGGGCCCAAAGATGACAGCGGTGCAAAGAAGATCTTTAAAACGGGATTACGGGGACTGTTTTAAATAGAAAATATAAGCATTTAATAGGAAATACATGCGTGTATGGCTTGTACAAGGGGCCTAGAAACAATATTTTCATTCAAGGGGTCCTTTGCATAATAAAGTTGGACAATGATTCTAAAGAAAACAAGACTGTATTGACTATGTAGAGCCCATTAAAAAGCCCAAGGTCCAGATAGAGCATGCAGGCCAAGATTAAGATTTGTTTGATAAGGATGTTTGTTTTTCGAAGACCTGGGAATCCTAAATGTTATTAGGCCTGAGGAATACCCTATGCCTTCCCCAGATAAGGTGGAGCCATCCATAACTGCCTCACTCGCGATGATCAAGTCTTTACAATGATCTCATAAGAAAAGCACCAGACCAATTTGGAATAGAAACTACGCATCAGATGATGATACTGATTTTTATCAAGGATATTTTGCACGAAAGGAAGACTGTAGCCCCAGTACATTCCTTGGTTGTAATCCATCAGAGTCCCAGCTTCACTGGCCAACCAGTCATAAAAAAGGCTGTTCACCCTAGAATAGAAAGAAATATAATCCCACTCTTTGACCCAGTCTACATCAAGGGTCATTTAACTCCAGATTTTCTGGTTGTCACTACAACACGGAAAGAAAATATGCTCTTGGTTGCAAGGTATCCACGTTAGCTGCCTATGGAGTGCACATTGCAAGTGGTACCCTCTTAATGGCAAGATACAACCGATCACAATGGGATCAAATGGATGATCTCATAAAGGAGGTTCCAGAACAGTTAAAATACAGAATAAATACAATATTTGTTAAGGGACAGCCATCAGAAAATCCAGTAAACAAAAATTCTGCAGGCCGACAGTTAGCAGAAAGTACCAGATGTGCCTGTGTAAGAATCGCGCTTTTCGGGAAGTGGATAATGCTCTTTGGAAAAGATTTTTAAAAAGCACAAAGCAATAAAAATTCTAAATTAAATTACAAACAAACCTTTCCAGCCTAGGGTAGCCTCTGATAACTGGTGCATTTTTCTTTCCCAACACGATTTGCAAGCTGCTACACAATACACATACTCATTAGGTTCCAGTACGTGGTATGCCAGCCAAGGTTCCCATCACTCAACTTCCTCTGGACCCCAACCTCAATACAGGCATGGCAGAGGTCACGGTAGAGAACAAACCCCAAGAACGGCAGCTACTACCACTAAACAATAACTAACTGACACAGGACTCTGCCCATGTCACTCCTTTAGGGGGGTGAATTACATCATGTACCCACACGTGGGCGGGGATAGCATCTGGCAAGTGGGTGCGTTCCACAGGCAAGCAAGGCTATTGCTTGAGTTTATACGCAAATTGTGATCTGCCTCCAAGATGCAGAAAACTACTGCCGGGTCAACCCAAAATCACCAGGAGGCAATAAAGACCCCACCACCCTAGGGAGCCATAGAGCAGGTGCCTCAAAATCAGATAAACCAAGCAATGTTTACGCGAGTACATATATTCAATTATGATGCCATGCTCTCCTATCAGGCTACAAGGCACACATCTCTGTCCATTAGCAACACGTCGCTTGATGTACTAGCGTGTATATTTTCCCCTGCGTGTTAGCCTCGCCCCCTTCCTCACGGTATCGGATACGTCCTCTCCACTACTTTGGCGCGTATACTCAGCCTTTAAGTCATCATTTCAAGCCTGGCACTTGGGCTGTCATTGTTAGCACTCTTGTTTTAATTGGCCTGTTACCGCTCTGCACGGCCGCCGACTTTGTTACGTATTCGTTCTTTGACCTGCCTGCGGAATGTCAATTGAGTGTATGCCCCATTGCACAGAACTTTACGTGACCCCTCGCTCTGCCATTTACTGTTGATTTTGGTCCACTGCGCTACTCTCTTGCGGATCGCACACTGGGTGATCGTCCCGCCCACTACAACGTTGGTCACCTGCCTGGCTTTTACCTGTGAACACCTGGACTGTAGCGTATGCCCATGTGCTTGCAGATCGTACATAGTTTAGACCTGCTTTGATGCCTACTGCACTGCCTTGTTGAATTCTTATCTGCCTGCTGAACATATTCCCACTCTCCTGAACTGCTATGTGCCCAATGCACTGCCTTATTGAATTCTTATTTGCCTGCTGAACGTATTCCCACTGCCCTGAACTGCTATGTGCCCAATGCACTGCCTTATTGAATTCTTATTTGCCTGCTGAACATATTTCCACTGTCTTGAACTGCTATGTGCCCATTACATTGCCTTTTTGAAACTGACACGACACGGCACTGCACGCTTTATTTGCCGGGTTCACTGAGTAACTGATAACCCTCTTGCCTTCTCCCCTGTTATTATGCATCCCCAGAGTGCAGCATTTATTCTATGTCAATTTATTTTGCCTCTTGTTCACTATTATTGCACATACAGACTCAGCATTACCCAGCCGCAACACCCCCATAGCAGCACCACTACAGAAATACACACACACGTCCTTTTGTCACCCTTCTGTGACTCCCAACACATTGTACACCTACCCTACTATGCACATACAACACCCTAGGGGTACCTTTGTCAACTTACACCAACAACTCCCTTTTCACTCAACCATGGATGGCCCTCTGACCAACCCTTACCTCAACGACCCAGCTCTTTGGCTACATGACTTCGCCAGGAAACCTACACCCAACCAACCTTGTTCTGTCTCATTGAGAAATTCTAGACTAGGGTCCAGACTTCCCCACACCTTTTACCACCGCTCTAGCAGGGCCCAACCTGCCAAACTATCTGACATCAAGCATACAGCAGTTACCTATCACCATACGCCTATCCCCTCCATGGACACCCCTTCCTTGAACACACCTTTGTTAGTACCCACCCCTGATGCATGCACCTCACCGGTTAATACACAACCCTCAACATGCATTAAGGCAGCATTGATCAATTCCAGGTCTCTCACGGCCCATTCCCTTGACATGGTGGATCTTATCACTACTCATGACCTCGACCTCATAGCTGTTACTGAAACTTGGCTCCATGCGGCCTTATGTCCCCTTCTATCCCTTGCACTCCCTGAAGGATACACAATCATCAGAAATGACCGTAACACTGCTCAAACTAAAGGCGGAGGTATAGCTATTATCCACAAAACCGTGCTAAATCTCCGGCTTTCCACTCCTTGCCAATTCAAATCAGCAGAATCCCTCACAGCGAAGCTCGCCATCTCTCCATCACCATCCACATAATATACAGGCCTCCTGACCCCATATCTACCTTTATTGAGGATCTCGCCCACACCCTGTCTGAAAACACCAAGACTACCTCACAAATCATCATACTAGGTGATTTCAATTTAGGCCTCTCTGACCCTAACGATGCATCGGCCCATGATGTCAACAGCTTACTACTCAATCTAGTCTTCATACAACGTGTCACTGCACCTGCTCACTCTAAGGGCAGAATCCTAGATTGGATAGCTGACCTTAACTGTGATTCTAAGGTCAACTCCAACTTACCATGTGCCTGAACGGACAATCACCTTATCACATTTAGCATCCCCACTAAAATCATTCACCCCATCCCTAACATAGCACCTGCCATGTCCACTAGGAACAAGAGCAACATAACGTGTGCTAAACTTATCCCACTTATCCTCCCCTCCCTCGATGATCTTGCCTCTGCATGTACGGACCCTACTGTCCTGGTCGACAGTTACAATCAGACTATGCTAAAGGCACTTGATCTTATCGCTCCCTCAAAACTACGGAAACCTAAACCCCCGGGCTCACCTTAACACTTGGTTCATGCCTCAGCTAAGATCCCTACGTAAGGAAAAAAGGACCCTTGAAGCTCGTTGGAGAAGCCACCCCACGGAATCCAATAAAGCAAGCATGGCTCTAGCCACTTTAAGTTACAAAGAAGCCATACTGGCTGCTAAAAAAGAAACATACTATAAAGGTATTGAACAGGCCCGATCGAACACCAAGGAGCTATTCAAAATCATAAAGGAACTGGAATCGCCTGCTACTCCTCCAGACACCTGCTCCAAAGACAGCGCTTGGTGCACAAACATCCAAGAGGCTCTCTTGGGAAAAAATGCTATGCTCCAAACCAAAATCAATGAGAAAAAAACAGTCTACACTCCTTTATAGCACAGCTTGCCCCTCAGGCTAACTACAAACCGAATACTGAACGTCAGCAACCTTTCTGCTTCTCACCCCTCTCTATTTCTGAAGTTGAACACATCATTAACAGTCTTAAGCCCTCTAACTGTCAGGGTGACTCCTGCCCTGCCACTATTATCAAGTAGGCCTCACTGCACCTGGCGCCTTTCATCACTACACTCATAAACTCCTTCAAGTCGGGGATCGTCCCTGACCACCTCAAGGACTCCTGGGTTATTCCCTTACTGAAAAAACCTACCTTGAACGCTAACACTCCTACCAACTACAGACCTATCAGTATAGTGCCATTTCTTTTAAAAATTCTCGATCGAGCGGCATACCTGCAGATCCAAGATTATCTTGAATCCAACAACCTTCTGGGTCTTAGGCAATCGGGCTTCCTTCCTCACCATTGCACAGAAACTGTGTTACTAGATTTAAAAACACAAATAGAAGACTTAAAAGATAAGGGAAACCTGTCTCTCTTACTCCTTCTAGACCTCTCTGCAGCATTCGATTTAGTCAATCATCAAATCCTCTGCCACTAAATCAGCGGCTAACTTCTCGGAGAAAGCCACAGCTTGGATTACATCATTCCTGGACAATAGATCTATGAGGGTCTTCTCCCCCTCTGCCGCTGCTCAACCTTCCCCTGTCACATGTGGTGTCACCCAAGGGTCATGTGTGTCCCCGATACTCTACAACGTTTTCACAAAACCTCTATTTGACATACTGGACCGTATGGGCGTCACGTACACCAACTACGCTGACGATACCCAAATACTTATTCCCATCACGGGTGACCACAAAATTGACTCCATAGCTATCAACGCCATTTATCAAGTCATCCCGGCCTGGATGGCGCAGCATGAACTGTGTTTAAATGACGAAGACTGAGCTCCTCATCTTAGGTTCACCCCAAAAACTCAGTAAACTTGACTCCTCATTCAAGTCCTTCAGCGTCGATGGTAACTCCATCAAAGTGGCCAAGGACACCAAGAGATTAGGTATGTATCTTGATTCCACCCTCTCCCTATCCAGACAAACTAATGCAGTCTCCTCAGCCGCATCTTACACTTGCAAGCTTATCACAGCTTGCCGCCCTTTCCTGTCTCTTGCCAATTGCACAACTCTAGCCAGGACTCTTGTCCTCTCCAAAATCGATTACTGCAATGCCTTCTATCTGGGCACTAACCAATACAATATCAGAAAACTTCAAATCATCCAAAACAACGCTATTAGAGCGGCCCTGAACATTCCTAGAACTGCACATATCTCCGAATACAGACGGAGCCTTCGCTGGCTCTGTTACCCAAAGAGTCTACCTTAAAGCCTTGGTACTCACACATAAAAGTATTGCTAACCTAGCCCCCAGCCACCTTTCCAACAGGTTCATCTCGCACTCAGCTGCGAGACCTCTCAGAAGCGCACACACTAATTGCCTTGTCATCCCACGGTTCAACCTCCAAAAATCTGGAGATCGCAGTTTCCCTGTCATAGCAGCCAAGCTGTGGAACACACTAGCCAACCCACTCAGAGCTGAACCTTCCTTCACTGCCTTCAAGCGTAATGCCAAAGCTGGCTATCCACCCTCGACTAAGGATGACTATTGCCTGTTACAATATTCTATGACACCACAGGCTATTTGTATGTCTCTGCCATTGCATTCTGCCCTATCCTGTAAATTGTATACATTCGATTATGTCACTTGTATATTGTAAATTGTATACCTTTGATTATGTCACAATCATATTTTGTATATTCTAAATGTAAATCCTTCTATGTAAGCTGACTCTAACTAAATAATGTGCCCGGTTGCCCTCGGGCCTTGTGCGCTATACAAATAAACACAATACAATGTATTCACTTTACTTTCTAGTTCCCAAAAGAAACAAAACAAAGAAGCTGGTACTAGACAGAAGGCCCAGAAACAAATATGTCAAGCCAAAAAAGTCAGAATAACTATACTTCAAGAGGTCATTCCCCTACTAAAGAAAGGAGACTGCATGGCAACAATGGATATGAAAGATACAGATTTTAATAATTCAATGCTCACTGGTCATCGGAAATATCTGTTTCAAAATAGACAAAATGCATTTCGATTCAATGTACTTCCTTTTGGATTTGCTTTGGCACCTTGTGTAGTCACCAAGCAACGGCGCATCTGTGGTGCATAGGAGTTTCAGTGTGCCCTTACCTAGATGGCTGGTTAATAATGCGAAAGAGCACAGAGCAAGACAAATCTAAATGAATTGGGATTTTCCATTAACGAAAAGATGTTGTCTAAATCCAAGACAAAATGTGAAAAGAAATGGTACAACAAAAACCTTGTTGAACAAACTGAGGCACTGCAAAGGCAAAACAAAACATCAGGGGTAAATCCTAGGAAACGTACTGGATGCGGTTATCAAAGATTCTAATGACTATTCCCCTTTCCACATATCTCCTACCTTGATCGTATGTAGGCAGTTGCTTGCTTGCTTCAAGATAACCGAAGTTGGTAAATGACAAGCTTTTTGGAACAGCTTATTCGGGGTCCTTCCCAATTTCTACTTTGCTCGTATACCTATAATAATGGGTCTTGGGTTAGAATCTTTGATAACCGCATCCAGTACGTTTCCTAAGATTTACCCCTGATGTTTTTTTCAGGGTTTGCCGACATGTAAACAACATATGAGACAGTGGCAGTGACCCACAGACTCAACTGCTTTAACAGTGGTGAGTGAAAAATGCAACTCCTTAAAATATGTATCGCTCTTGAGACTCGTATAAATTAGGTGATGCGCACAGGGTACCAGCGCTTACCACAGCGGCTGTTCCCTCTGCACACCACCGCCCCATTTACTGACGATCACTTTATGGTGACACACATTTCATTTTTTATCATTACAGCTTTGGAAATTGACCCTGTCTGGGCAGCAAGCTTTTCTCTTGATACAAATTCTAAAGGTTAGTTCATTAGTTTTGAGCTAGTAAAAGTGTAATTCTTAGTTTTCAGAAAAAACATAATATAAAAATAATTTGAATATATTATGTAATATTTGTTTTACAGAAAATAATCCAATACTCTTTAAAATCTGAAGAAGGGCATTAATTGCCTGAAACGTGTAGTTTAGAAGATAGGCAACTAGATTTGGAAACCTATCAAGATTATTGGATCACGTGAACAATTAACAGTTTGTAACACATGAGAAAACATGTGAAAGCATTATGTATTGTCAGAAAAAATGTATATGAGTGAATTACATTTTTGTTTGCGATGTATAACTTGAATCTTGAAACAGTAATGATTATATGAAAATAAATGTATTTTATAACTATAAAGATGATTAATTTAAATTAACATGCACCAATTGAATGATGTACTACTAAGTTTTTGGTAATTGCAAAAGAACCCGGAGCAAAATTTGTTTTGCCTTATGCCGTGCCTCAGTTTGTACAACGAGGTTTTCGTTGTACCATTTCTTTTCACATTTTGTTAGAGTAGAGGTAGCACACTACTAGCTGGGAGCACCTTGAAATCCACTTAAGGACCATAGGAATTGATCTTATTCCAAGAAGGAAAGTATTTAACACAGAGTGCGCCTCCACACACTCCATACCTAAATCCAAGACAAAGCAAGCAGTTCCTAGAGGAAATACAAGATACGAAGGTTAGCATTGTTTACCCCTCATGGCAGTGATATAATTCCTCAAGAGAACAAAGACATTCTGTAAAACAGCTGACTTCTTTGTCTCCATGGCATTAGGGGGAAGGGGAGAGCTAGTTGCAAAACACATTGCCAAATTGATTGTTAGGTGCATACAACATTGTTATATCCTTTCCAAAGGTTGCTTCCTTTTACATCTAAGGCCAACTCTACATGCAGCACAGCAGCAGCACTCGCTTTCATTGCAAATGTACCTCTGGAAGCAATCTTTAAAGCGGCAACAAGCAGTTCAGTGCACATGTTCACACAGCATTATTTTGTAGATACACAAGCGAGAGCATACTCAAAGGTGGGGCAAGCAGTTTAAAAGCATCTATTTTCTATTGTCCGTTCAGCTCTCCTGCCTCATTAATTGGGTACTACTTGCTAACCTATGCAAAGTATGTGAATCTAAGCAGATTCAAAAGCTTCAGAAGATGAACATGACTTACCCAGTAATCTTTCTGTAATTTGTATCTGCTTAGAATCGCATGTACCCACCCATACTCCCTGTTTTGAAGTGAAAGCACAGTAAAAAAAAAAAAGTGTGCATTAGCCTAAGAGAAAAAACATAATCTCAGGACGTCGGTAGTATAGGGATGATGTAACAGCAATGCCCCTGTTGGCTCCCTATTTTCGAATTCGAAAACAAAGACAAGATAGAACACTCCGCCCCAACCAATCGATGGTGGCCTGTGCATGTGATTCTAAGCAGATACAAGCCACAAAAAGACAATTATAGTGTAAGTAATGTTTGTCATACATCCAGTAGCAGCGATGCACTGTGACTCATAGAGTGCAAACAGGTCAGGTCTTTCCATTGATGGAAATGCATCAAAATGCATATCCATCGATGGAAATGCATCGAATGCCATTCCATCGAAATTCTTCCTTTTACATGTAAAAGTGCATTTCCACCGAAACCAGTCCATCGAATATATAAATGGACAAGTTTAGAAGGATATGGACTTTTAAATGTAAAAAATAGCATTTTGATGCATTTTCTTAACATTAAAACGTTACATGGATTTCTCCAGTACTGAAATCTTCAAAGGATGTTGGCACTGGCCAGCTTCATGTAACGTTGCATTTAAAAAAAAAAAACATTTTCTGGGGGGAGGTTCCCCCCAAACCCCTCCCCCAACTCCGAAAACAACAAAACCCTAACCCTTGGCCCACCCCTTACCCTAATTCCAACCCTTGCCCTACCCCTTACACTAACTGTACCCCTTGCCCTACCCCCTACACTAACCCTTACCCCACCCCTTACTTTAATTCTAACACTTGCCCAACCCCTTACACTAACCCAAAATCTAACCCTTGCCCCATCCCTTACACTAACCCTAAACCTAACCCTTGCCCAACCCCTTACCCTAAATCTAACCCTTGTCCAACCCCTTACACTAACCCTAACCCTAAATCTAACCCTTGCCCTACCCCTTACCCTACCCCATACCCTAACCCTAATTTTAAATGTAAAAAATCCATCGAATTTTATTCAACGAAAATGCATTTTGATGGAAAGTATTTTCGTTGAATAAAATTCGATGGAAAGGTCTTAGATGCTTTGGATTTCGATGAAAAGTCCAGATACCGTCACAGAGGTTATACAATGTAAAGGAGAAGCCTGATGGGGTTACGTAAACCTAAAAGCTGGGGTGAAACTCGTTCCAAAACATAGCATGTACTAATTAAGTCAACAGTTTCCCCCTAAAGTAATATAAGTCTGTCCAAAAGTAAATGCAAAAGGCCTACATGAAACGGCGCATTCAAAAACATGATACGTGATGAGTACATCTATGTAAATATATAGATTGTCCAGAAACACAAGTCGCTCGAAGGACATACCTAAAACATCACTCTTCTCCAGCACTCCTTTGCGACAAAGCCACTTGGTGGCTACGCCTTATTAACAGTGAAAAGACTTCATGGGTCATAGCGACAACAAAAACCCTCCAAACCGCCTTTGGAAAAAATTTTTAAAGGAGTGGGGCTCAGTCTGAAGCTTGACTACAAGGACAACTCCGCCCATACGGAACTTTAAACTTTTAACCTGACCTACTACTCTTCTCGCTGTTCTGAGACAGCAAATGAACCTTAACACAACTTCTTATAAAAATCGCTAATGTGATTTAATCAAGTAAATAAAATTAAAAAATTAAAATATATATATAGATTCATAAATCAAATATTACACTTTAGAAAGTTTTTAATATCATATACACCTCTGCTGTGGGAGCTTTGTTTGCCCCTATCCTTTCTCCCCAACTGTGTAGGTGAAGTATCTCTTCTACTTCCTTTGCTTCTTCTGAGAGGGTCTTTTTGCCTACCCAACATGGCTCCATCTCAGGGTCCACCTTCTCTATTCATCAATACAGTTTGTCTGCCGTATTCCCCTTAACACCCCACCACATCCCTTTATGTAAACAAAATCTATTCTTTCTATGGCGTCTAATCAGTGGGAGAATCTTGGAGTAGTTGAAATTGTGTGATGTTCCTACTGGGAGTGGCTGTTCAGTTTTCAGGACTTGCCTACACTTGGGCATTGGAGAGGGAGTTATGTGGTCATGCCCAACCACTTTCTCCTTCCCCCAATCATAAGCTAGCCAATTGACACTTTCCCGCTACTTTATGTGTAATGGCCAAATCTGGCAGAACAAAATAACTCCACAGTCCAGATAAATGCTGAATGTTTTTAATGTAAGAAGCCTGGGCACTATGTCAGTAAAATGCAAAACGCAGCAACCTGGCTTTCCCAATTATCGAAACATACCAATGGACTGTTTCTCCATTTATTTCAGCATATATGACTATTCAAAACTGTGGGGTGATGCAAGTCACCATTATGCAGAGTAAGCCCTTCTGTCTAGTTATGGAAACTATTCTGTAAAAATCATATTTTAACAACACTAGGCCAGAGACTAATCTGAACCTATTACTCCAAAGAGATATAAAGGCACTCAATGATGATGTAACTCCCTTGTCAGCCTGCTGCCAAGCGCTCGGCATTCTGGCTTGTAGTTGTACATCTTCTGTTCACAAACTGACTTCATCTCCCAACATTCAATGGCCCAGCATAATATTTTTCACTGGCAATATTTGGCCACTGGGCATTGACCGGAGTAACACGCTGCACCAAACCCACATCGGTCTCCTACTACCTTCTCACTCCGGGCCCGGTACGTCGCCCTGTTGCCGCCCAATCATTCCCGAGGAGCCAGCCTCGTCCTCTGGACTGCTCAGAAGGGAAAGCAGGATCCCCCAACTCTGCTGCGCTGTGAGCCGCCTCAGTCTTCCAGGCATGCGAGTGGGCCTGCCATCACTGCACCACCACGCGGCTGCTCTGCGAAACCCCTCAGCTTCCTGGTTCCAACACTTCCAGCTCCACAAGTATTTTACAGGAAAGCACCCTACAGCACTACCAGACACTCCCAACAGCCCCTTAGCAAAGAGGGCCACCTGACAAAAGAGACGCTATGTAAAGGTTAGGTATAGTGGCCGAAGCAAAAAACAAACAGTGACAGTTGAACAATGCCCCTCCCCAACAGAGTACAATAGTCTCCTTCCTGTCAAGTAACCGAATCCACCAGCACGTAGAACACAGCCCCTACCCTAGTGAACATCTGTCCTCCTGGCCCACCAAGCCCTCAACTTCTGCTGTCATGTCTACACCACCTCGGTGGTTAGGTGACACCTGTGTACTGCAAGTCACTGAGCTACATGCAAACATGCTGGTTCCTTACACTCTCTCACTATAACATCTATGCCCACCAGCCAAGTTCCCTTGGCAGAGATGTACCTCGAGGCCTCCATTGAGGGTGATTTTCCTTTTGCTGGAGGAGAAACCATCGTCCTGAACTCAGTGTTCCAAAGACTAGGAAGTCTGTAGACTTTTCCATACTACTTTTACTCATAAGCAGCAATTCATCAATACACCTAATGAAAACATATTTTTAATTGTTATCAACGTCATGCTGCATTCTTAAACACTAATCCATAAAGATTGCTTAGGAATTATACATTATGTTGCCAAATCATAGAAATAAGGTGTGTATGTTCTCACCTGAGAACACGCTCAATGCAAGTATGTGTTAAGGGACGCTGATCATGGCAGGATGGAAACGCATCCAAAGAATTATAGAACAATCAGTTTAATAATTGTGAAGATCGCTACAAAAAAATACTCTTTCAAAAGTAGCAACGAATAGTGCATAATGCGAGTGTAGTTGATGGACTAATGACCAATAAGGAACTTGAATTGTATAGGGTCAGGAAGTGGAACCAGTTTAAACTAATCCAAACCGTTATATAGGTTATTTGACAGGGTTCAGAGTCAGCCCCCCATGTTTGCACAGCGGCCATTTTGAGCCTGCCTTGGTTTTCCCTAAACAAAGAAAAGGCCCAAAACCAAAATGTCTGAGAGTGGGACTTCTAAAAATACTTCAGTACCGAAAAGGCTAACAAAAAGGTATACTGGACTACTAACGTGGTAAATCGGGACCCTGGTTGATGCCAAAACCTAATTACAGCTGTTGCAGGCCTAATCTTCTAAACCAATGTAGGGTGATTAAAAACTCCTGAGAGCCAAAATGGGGTGCTTAAAAAGTACCTCTTTCCTAGGAGCCATGTGAGCTACTTAAGACCATGTACTAAAGTGTTTTAGTGGCAGGGGACTTCAGTAGAAGTCACTCTGACCACAAAAATTATCCAGAGGTCTCGAAAAGAAAGAGGAAGAGTAAAACGTTTAGGGGTCCCATAACGTTTCAACAGCAGACTCTCCAAAAAAGGAATTCTGTCGTCTTTCTTTTGTGCGTTTGTTTGGTACAGCACGTGACCCCCACCCATTCAACTTGCTGCTTTTGCAGTACGTTTTGTCCTAAATTGTGGCCCTGTTCACCAATAAGCTTCTTCTAATGTTCAACCGCCCCGCATTCTAATTTCCAGTGCCCTGTAAACCAAGGGAGTCAAAGGGTGCAGACGCATTTTTCTTTTATTTTTTCCCCTTTAAGAACTGACCTAGCAGCCATTAGCTATTTGGTGATTGTCAGGAAACTGTGATCAGTGATGTGCCTCGGTTTCCATGCAGGATTCGCCTGCCATAAAGGGGTCCACACGTTTCTAACAAAAGTTAAGAGAAACCTGGAAACATGAGTAGGTCTAGGTGAAAGGCATGCCGGTGAAAGGCGAGTCACCGAAAATTGTAATGGACTCTGGGCCTCAAGTAAGCTTACCGGCACTGTTGATTCCGGACCAGCATATTACAGGTCTAACTGCCGGAGCCGCTGTGCGCGAGAGGACTGACCCTGCCAGGCACAGTGGCCACGGTAGGCAGATCTGTCACAGAAGGGTTCCATGTAATAATGTCGCCACAAAAATATCGCCATGCAAAAATATTGCCGAAAAATGGTCGTTTTTTGTGGCGACATTATTGCATACATTATTGCATGGAACATGTGGGGGACACCACCGCAACCCCCTTTTTTTTTGCCCCTGTCGCCATATATATGGTCACCCAAATAATATCGCCACAACATTTTCCTGGCAATATTATTTACGGCGACCATATATGTGGCGATATTATTACCTGATACCCACAGAAGCACCGGCACAGTTAACAGCGGTGCCAGTGCTTCCGTGTCCCCATTGCCATAGAGTCATATGGACTTTCCGGCCCGCAGAGGTTGCACTCTCCGGGTGGCACCGGGAAGTCGGGCACCAGTAAATATTTGTGTCCGGCGGCTCTTTAGTATTCTGTAAATAGCTTGACTAGTTGAGAACCCAGGATCGGACCTTGTTCAGCGTCATCTGTTACAGCTTAATAGTGTAGCCACGGGAAGGGTTAAGGAGCGGGTGAGCTACTGGCCACAAGTAACCCTTCCTAAAGGATTTCTTTAGTAAACTAGGCTTGACTCTGATTTTCACTATGTCCTGGAACAGTTCTACAGCAGAAACCAGTTGACAATCGCGGTTTTGGGGGCACTATATTGATGGTTGACACCAGAACGCATACATCGTTTTAATTTGGGTTTCTTTCTTGTGCATTGTCTACCGCTGATGAAATAAAATCAAAGGATGAGGGGTTGACCCGTATCAGTTTGTTAAATAATTTCTTTGGTTGTAACTTTTTGGTAAAGAGTTCTGTGTTCCGCCGACGGATGAAGTGCGGGTGAACCACAGCCAACTCCTGCACCACAGGCTCATTACAATCAGGGGCGGCCTGGGCTCGTAACCGGAGTAAGCTGAAGGAGAGCAGAAATGTCCTCTCCTTGAGATGGCTGTAAATTGTAATAATTACTCCTCCCTGTGTTTATTTAAAATGACTATGTACTTCACGTTTCAGGAGCCACGACCAAGCCTAGCCTAGCCAGTGACTCACACAATCGCCCCTGCCAGGATTCGAAACTGTGCAAGTTGCAGCCTTGGCAGTCTAGAGAGCGGTGCTTCATACACTGAGCTAGTTCGTAGTCAGTCAACACGGCCGCGCTGGCTTTCATCTATAAATCATGAGCAGAGCAGCTGCAAAATACAATGTGACACTGTATGTGCTTCTTGCGTCTTGATTCTGTTAATTTGACAACTAATATTAATTTAAGATTCAGGACACACTTTTTCCTGTCCTTATTTCCAAGGGCGCCCTCCAACTTGTCAGCAAGCAAGTGCGTTAAATATGTTACTGAATTATTTCAACAGCAGCTTACTTTACAAGCATGCGATAGGGGCGCGTGTGTGTGTGTGTGTGTGTGTCTGTCATGGTGGTGACCAACTGTTATTTTATTTTTCATGACTAAACAAACATGACCTTTTTGACACCAACAAGTAATCCAGGTGCACTCCAAAACGGGATTTCCCCTTAATAAACTTCAGCATACAATCACTTCAGCCATAATATAGGTGCTCTCAGTGTCTGTACTATATTGTTTTAATCTTCAAGTAAAGAGAAATTCAAATACAATCAAAGACAAAAGATATTCTTAGAAGTTTCTCCTAAAACATAGCCCCTTCAGTGAATTCTCTTTAACCCCAAAATTCTGACTGCATAATCGGTTGTTTTGTGACTTTGCAGTGTTGCCTCGTATATCCCAGTGTATCCTTCATGGGCTATAAAGCTGTCAATTAAGTTCAGTATGTATATTCAATATTGCCTACCAAAAACTCATACATTATCCTTTATCAACTTACTCTTCTAATAGATTCAAAAAACCTCTTTTGATATGGAATAAATCTAATTCCTAAACTCTAGTATTCATCAATGGATCTGCCTTTATATGCCTAAAGAAAAAGATGCCATGAACCAGCTCCTCTCCGCGTATAGAATCCCGGTTAACTGATACAGCCTCAAAATCTGCTCACCCAACTTCAATTGGCCGGACATGCTGTTCCAGCAACGAGTTCCCGAATTGATGGTCACAGTGCTTTACGAGCCTAAACCGAGTATTCCCCCATCAGTTCACATAAAAGTACTTGAAAGTGACCAGTCGCTTGTTTATTTTTTCATGGTCCGCATCTAACATTGTCGCATGTACGTCAGTCTGGGTTGCCAGGCAGTGGCACTGCGGAGGCTATCATTTTAGGCTGGAGACCATGTTAATGGTCCTGGCTTGCAGGTCACCAGATCGGTTGGGAGGTTGCCAGCTGTTAAGTAAATCTTGCCACACACCGCCACCATTGAAGGGATATCACAAATAAATGAATGGGGGAGGTGTGGCTTTCCTGCATCTACCACATTTTCAATGTTCTATGTTGATCTGGGATTTCAAGTGTCATTAAAGGGGAAAGGATATCAGACTTTGTGTTTACCCAGAGACACCATGCATTTCAACAAAGTTGGCTTGCATTATGATTCGGATAGTCATGATTGCTTAATCCTGAGAGTACCTCTTTGACAGACTTTCCCTTGAATTGATATGAGGATTTTATTCCGAACCGATTTGCAGGAGCTATATTCCACCAGAAAAGGCATGTTTCTGGCGTAATGTGTGTATTATGCTTCATCCGGACTCCCGTGCACACACCAAAAAATTATTTCTGATACCCCTGTGTGCCTTCAAACACAATGTTTCCATGCATGCAACCAGCTGCTCTTAAATTGAAAACAAGTGATACTTTCATGTTGAATTACCCAAAAAATGCTTGCAGCCCTTCAGACGGCAGTGCATTTCAAATGGAAAATTCAGGAAGGGTTATTAGAAGCCCAAGCAGTGCTTGGTGCATATTTCATAATGGGCAAGAGTACTGATCTATATTTCCACTTGAAGCATGTACTATGAATGTGCTTGTCTCAGTGGTCACAGTACGTGCCATGCTCCTATCCAATGTCCACAAACGCATACTGCCCTCAAATTTAGCAGCATCTTCCAGTTACACCCATATAATATATTCCCATCAGAAAACTTGATCGGAGAGCATTGCTATTAATATGGTGTAGGATTCCATGGGCCGTGTTGCAAAGTGCCTTTTATTGAAAGATGATTAGATAGATTAGTAAATTAACATGGCATGTTGATAAAGTGTATGTGAAACTGCAGAAGTTCTGCTTTCCGCTAAATGGCCCTGTGCGCCCCCCACCCCATAGCTTTGGAGTACAATGTGGTCGATGTGTCCGGGTGCACCTTACCCACATTAACCTCCAGAGGGAAAGCCTGTGATTGGCAGCCTGCACAATGCATGATTTCATGCGTTCCATTTTGGCCCATTAGTGGATGCAATCTACTGCCAAATTGCAAACTGTGCAACCATAGGACATGGGCTCAAATCCTGACCTCCCGACTTCAACATATGTTGTTATCCTTGTGTCCAAATCCCTTTACCTCACTGTGCTTATAAAATGGTGGCGATTTGTTGTAAAGTATATTTGCACTATACAAATGGGCTCACTCATGCATGGTGTAATAGAGTGCTGTTCTATATATGGCCATAGTTCAAGTGCATGAGCCAGGCTGAATTGTCCCTGGCCCACTTAGACCGCCTTCTCTTGTCAGTCACAATTCTCCCACAGAAAAGGTAAATGATTGCTGAACTAAGACAATATCTGGGGTATGGGCATCCCTCAGCCTAAGTCTCAAAGAGAGAACAACACTACCTGAAAACAAATATTGCATCCCTTCCTCAGATTAAACATGTAAATGAATGTCAATCATTCCTACCCAATGCACGCTATACATTTGTATATGTCTTTATTTTAGAGCGTGGGGGAGTTGGAATTGAGTTTATTTTCTCTAGAAAGCTACCTTTGTGTCAAACTGTTGTAGGAAGAGATATCAGACTGGGGGGGAAAGCTATTCACAGGTATAAGACAAATGCATTCTGCAACATTATAAACAGTATCAGCAGATAGCACACAAGGAATGTATAGGTCAACTGCGCTGTGCCGCCTATCTAAAAGAAAAGGAGAGAGAACTTTCCCTCCATTAAGCTATCAATGATATCTGCTGCTAAAAACACTGCGTGTCCCACAAGTGAGGCACAGATGGTCTCTTTTGACAAACCAGACCATTCCAATGGGGAATTTTAGCTTGGGGTCGTGTTGAAGTGTTGTCCTAGTGGATCCGTCTTGGTGAGCGTGTGTATTCAGACGTTTGTATCCTTCTGTCCTGACTAGTTCTTTGATTTCCGTGGGGTGAATATCCTTGGGACTGATGTTTAGTTGTAGTTTTGTGTGGTGGGGCATTGTGCTTCCTGCTTTGTATTGGTGGGCCGTGTGTAGTGATGGAACATTCTGTTTCTCACCCATTGCATTGGGCCCGTGATGCAGGGCTTCCTTTTCCTCTCTGTCTTGTTCTAAGGGCTGTTGGGGACGGTCCTAGTTAGGTCCTGGTCCTCTTGATGATTCGTTCTAGTCTTTCTGTCTTAGTTTGCTATGTTTACTGTCTTTGGTCGTATTGCGACTGTCTCCCGTTTGGTCCTTTAGTATGCCGTGGGATATTTACCTCATCCTTTCCCATTGATTGATCGGTGTGTATCGTGGTCGCTCTACGTTCATTGATGTTTTTAGTTATGTCCGTGCCCCTGTGGCCAGTCTTTATAGTTATGACATGAAGAGCCAGGTTTTGATTAATTTCCTGAACAATAGGTGGTTTCTCGTGTTACGTATGTACTTTGGAAGGTCGTTCCAGGTTTTCGGGGCTTGGTGAGAGAAGGAGGATCCTCAAGTTTTCTTTTGTTGTAGGGCTTCGGTTCTAGGCGGATGTCCATGCTTGATCTGAGCGTTCTTGTTGGTTGATGTAGGCGCAGTTTGTCTCTTAGGAACTCAGCGCCTTCATTGTGTACTGCTCTGTGCGTAATGCACATTGTTTTGAATTTTATTCGTTGTTTTATTGGTAGCCAATGTAGTGTTTTCAGCGCTGGTGCAGTGTGTTCTCTCCAGGGTAATTTCAGAAGTAGTCTGGCTGCCGCGTTTTGAGTGCATTGTAGTTTTCTTAGGCGTCGTTCAGGCATCCCTAGGCATAGGCTATTGGCATAGTCTACCTTGGACATGACGAGGGCAATGATGGTGGTTGTTTTGTTGGCGAACGATAGGAAAGGTAAGATTCTCTTTGCCGCTCGCAGGAGGAAGAAGCATTTCTTGACGAGAGCGTTTACTTGTGGCTCTAGCGTGAGATTATTGTCCATCAGTACCCCCAGGTTTTTTACAATCGGCGAGGGTGCTGGGGTTGTCCCGAGTTCGCTTGGTCAAGGGATGAATTGGTTTTATCCTCCATTTTTTGTGACAATCATTATTTCAGTTTTGCCTGAGTTGATTTTGAGGGAGTTGGAGTTCATCCAGAAGAATACATTGCAGAGGCAATTTTCTAGCATTGTTTCTTTCCAGGTTGTCTTGTATTTTGAAGATTATTTGTGTATCTTGAGCGAAGCTGTAGCAGGTGTGGCCGTGGCCTTTGATGATTCGGATAAGTAGATACAGGTAGATGTTGAATAGTAGTGGGGAGAAGGATGATCCTTGTGGTACTCCACAGGTGGAATCTCTCAATCTGGATTTGAAGGGTTTCATCCATACGGTTTCCGTTCTGTTTGTTAGGAAGGATTTGATCCATAGTAGGGTGGTGTCTGTTATTCCAAGTCCTTCTAATCTCGTTATGAGGGTGTCATGGTCGACTGTGTCAAATGCTGCCGATAGGTCTAGGAGTATCAAGGCAGTGCTGTTGTCTGAGTCTGTGTTGAATTTTAGATCGTCCCATATTGAGAGTAGAGCCGATTCCGTTCCTCTCAGTGGTCTGAAGCCAACTTGTGCCTGGTCTAGTAGGTCGTGCTCTTCTATAAACTCTTGGGTTGTTTTGCACATGTACGTTTTGAGCAGCTTGGCTGTACAAATTGCGCCCTGATACCTCTGGGCCTGATGGCATGCGCGTTATAAATAAACAAATACAAATATATACGGTATATTGGAGATAGGTCTGTAGTTGGAGAGGTCCTCTACGTTTCCTGCTGTATCTTTGAGTAGTGGCCTGATGTATGCCGTTTTGAAGGCTTGTGGCACTTTCCCAGTTGCGATGGAATGGTTGAGGACGTTCCTGTGATATTCCATGGGCGTTCCTTGTTTAAGAATCGATTTGTATAGGGGGGCGTGGCCAGCATGCGAGCAGCAAGGACGTGAGTCCCGTGAGCTCCTTCTGGCCCCCGCGATATCCTGTTTAAATATCCTTTGGACGGACCAAAACGGCCTGGAAAGACACCCGAGCCGACCTAAAGCGGTATAGCACGCCTGGAAGAAATCCTGACTCCCGGACGAAATCCGCTCTGCATCTACTTCGACAAGCCCGGAGGCCCCCTGGGCGCGAGGAAATGCCCGCCAAAATGGCCGCCGCGGACAATGACTGAGGAAGACATGGGTCGCCGAAGCACTGCAAGTAGGGGAGGAGGGACCCGGAGCCATCTCCTTCACACGGGTCCGCGGAACACAAGCGTGCACTGGCCCGGCGGGATCCTAGATTGCCAGCTGGACCTACGCAGTGTCAGAGACACACACACGACTGGGTCGAGGGGTGAGACAAGCGCTGGTGCCCCGGACACATCATGCTGCACCGCGGGGCAACGAACACCACCCAATCCGCTGGACCCCCTGCGCAGAGCCCGACCCTGCCTGTGTCGAGTGGTGTGGCCGGCAACCCGGCGGTGCGGGTGTGGAGCTCCGCGCCACCGACCCGACGATGATCTGGGAACCTGCATATAAGCCTGAAACGAGGTGAGCCAACCAGCATTGCCCCGCACCCCACCACCAACCTCACGTAAACACTAGAGTAGGCTCTGGGCCCAAGCACGGAGGGAACCGGCCAGATACCACGGCAAATACGGCTGCCACCTTCCCCAAGACCCGAGGGGGGAGGCACAGGGGACGTATAGCGGTGGCAACAGGTGGACAGCCACGGCACGGTGCGGAAACCCAGAACGCTATCCTGTACCCAGAGCAATACCATAGACCTGAGCACATACAACGCAGGGGGGACCCCCAAAAAAGGGACCCTAAACCGTTTATTTAGCACTCGCTGGATCCCCACACTCCAACGACTGGAAGAGTTGACTCCCACGCATACCCGGAAGGGTGGCCTTACTGGAGAACAGCAAATCCGGATATGCAACTCTGCCGTAGCCCAGAGGGCGCTCGATCTCAAGCCTGCAAGAAGTGTCCCCCCCCCCCCATGGCACTCATATGCTGATTGACCACATACATATGAAACCCCGGCGTGGCACCACATACCTACTGTGGGGTAGATAAGAGGAGCCGATAACGGGTGCCGTCACAAGAACAGTGAGGACGTGACTAAAGGCCTGGTATTGGGCGGAGCAGAAAACACAAGGCCCTGATACCTGCTGTCTGGGCCGCGGTGGCACGGATCGAAATTAGGCTGCCTGTCGTCTAGTACACAGGTGGGGGGAGGTGGAGATCACCACAGGCCGCACACACAAAGTACGAGCAGGGGACCCACAACGATTCCCACACCATGGGCAAAGATAAAACGAAACTGGGAACCACGCAAAGCACCATGGACCAATACGCAACTAGCACCCCCACCACTGCAATGGAGGTGGAACCACCGACGGCCTCCCCCTCTGAGGCTGGAGACCTGACATTAAAGGATGTGATGGCCGCCAACGCTACTTCTCGCTCCTCAATGGAGAAAAAAATGGATGGCATCCCAGCAGAGGTCTCATTCCTCCGACACAACCTCCAAAAGTTGTCCTCTCACACAGGGGAAGTAGAACAGAGGGTCTCGAACGTAGAGGACGATCTTGGCGGGGTCCACCTGCAGCTATCACAGGCAATCACATGTCTAAAATCTCTGGAAGCAGGAGTGGAGGAGGGAGAGGGCAGATCACGCCATAACAATATTCACATTTTGGGAGTGCCGGAAGGGGCAGAAGGTCCCAGTATGGAACTCTTCCTCGAGCAATTGCTGGCGGACCTGGCGGCACCGAAATCCTTCTCTAATTTCTT
Source organism: Ambystoma mexicanum (assembly GCF_040938575.1). NCBI lineage: Eukaryota > Metazoa > Chordata > Amphibia > Caudata > Ambystomatidae > Ambystoma > Ambystoma mexicanum. The sequence goes on from NC_090923.1 coordinate 1,223,111,235, forward strand.
TTCAATAGAGAGAGCCCATCGAGTACCATCAGGGCGCCCAATACCTGGGGCCCCTCCGAGGACCGGCATCGCAAAGCTATTGAATTACCGGGACAGGGACGCAATACTGCAGATGGCCCGATCCGGAGGCCCGACTACATACAATGGCTCCAAAATCGCGTTCTTCCCTGACTACACCCGGGAAGTCCAAAAAGCCAGGCAATCCTTCGAACATCTAAAGAGGAAACTGCACTCCATGAACATCAAATATGGACTGCTTTTCCCGGCACAACTCAAGATCCAGCACAATGGCACCACGGTGCACTTTACGGACCCAAAAGAGGCCTGGAAATGGGCCGAGACACATATCGCCGGGAACTGGGACCCGAGGATCCCGGACCCTGGGGGCAGGCCCAGATTCCCGGGAGACGGAGGGCGACGAGGGCGGCTCCCCCCTCGACTGGAACCGAATGATCCGGCTCAAGAGATAGAAAATTGACGCAGTAAACCAGGTATGGCAACTGATCTACACCCAGCGAGACTTCACCAGGGCACGCACTAGACACTCATGCAAGGGTACTGTCAAACCCTGTTAACACTTTGCCGTAAATCCGTCAAAGGAACATGATGTAAGCAGCGGGCCCCTAAGGGCCACCACCTACGATCCCGAGTTCCGTGAGGATTGTGAACAATCTGGGTGGTGTGGCAGAACGAGTAGAGAAAAGAAAATAGGGTAATAGTTATTAGTTAATGAGTTGACTGTCCTTTTGACAGTGTGTTCAATTTGTTATATTGGCGGCAGATGCTTCAAGTTGGGTGGAGTATGGGGTGGGGGTGGTGGGATCAAAGTTGTAATGTTAAGCACCGCACCAGTTCCGACACACGCATGGTAACATCTTCCTTGCTAATAAGCCACGCAAAACACTGGAGTACATATGTCTCGACAGAAAACCACCTTACGCACGATCACGACCAATCCCTGGACAGGCCGCTGTATCACGCAGCATCTCTAAATACCCAACACAACGTCACTATAGTCACACAGCTCAAATGGCAGGAACCTCCAACATGAACAGCAATAGAACCATCCGGGTGATGACATGGAATGTAAACGGGCTCGTTAATAGCATCAAAAGGCGACTGGTCCTGCAGGCATTGAACCGAAACTCCCCAGACATAGCTTTCCTAACTGAGACGCATCTCGCTGGTACAAACTGCACATTATTTAAACGCTCGAACTACAGATTGGCATTACACGCCAGTTTCACGATGGGATCGGGAGGGGTATTAATCCTAGTACACAAAAGACTCCCATATATACTCAATACTGTTACACAGGACACGGGAGGCAGATTCGTACACACAACAGGAACCCTCTGGGAACGCACCATATCCATGACCGCTGTATATGCACCACCCAATCTACTAACCTCTCTGACCAATGAAATTACGCCCCTACTCGCCACCAACTCTGCAGATCTTACACTAATTGGGGGAGACGTCAATGAAGTAATGAATGTAGACATTGACAGAACACATGTGAGGTCCAGAAGCACGCACTAAACTCGCCACATTCACTAATGCTCTGGGGCTGCAAGCCGTATGGAGATCATTGCATCCCAACACAAGAGAATACTCATACCACTCTGGAGCACATGCCTCACTGTCCAGGCTAGATTATTTTTTCCTACCATTAAGCAATTACATGAAGCATGTGAGGGACACCTACTCACCAGAGGTATATCAGATCACTCTCCACTCAATAAAGATTAAGACCAACAGATCAATCCCCTCACCCAGCTGTAGATTAAACAGTTACTACCTAGGATTCCCAGAACTGGTAGAACATATTCAAAAGGTCACCGAATCGTACTTTGAAATGAATATTGACTCTGTAGACAGCCTGATAACGCTATGGGAGGCACTAAAGACTGTATTAACCTGGACCTCAGCCCACAGAAAAAAACATCTAGAAGCAATACGTGAAGCCGAAATAAAGGTGCAGAACGCAGAGGTTGAGCATATGACCCATGACCAACCCGCAACGCACCGTACTCTACAATTAGCACAAAAACAGCTGCAACACATAACTTTAAACAACGCTAAACAAGCACACGCAGCGATGCGAGCAAGGGTATACGGGACAGGGGACAAAGCCAGGAAAATACTAGCATGGCTAGAACGTAGGGAGTTGGGCCTTACCCAAGTCAGGAAACTAATAACGGAAGGACCAGATCCACTAGTAACAGACCAGGACATAGCGGAGGGGTTCGCAAAGTACTACACAGAACTGTACAGAGCACCATCCTCACCGCTATCGACTGACATACTGGACGAAATCACTCTCCCTACTTTAAGTGTGCAACAGCTCAACATATTAGAACAAGAAATCACTGAGCAAGAAATAACCCAGGCAATGTCAGAACTCCAATCAGGGAAAACCCCAGGTCCAAACGGCTTCCCAGTCGAAATATGAAAGAAAATTGGCGCAAATGTAATCTCCCCGCACGTGCTGCGCCTTTTTCAACACTCACATTCACAGGGTTGCCTCCCCCCAGACCTTATGAAAGCCACGATAATAGTTTTGCCAAAAGCGGATAAACCACCTGACAGGTGCAGCTCTTACAGACCCATCTCCCTAATAAACTGCGAGGCCAAGATACTTGCAAAGGTACTGGCCAACCGGCTACAGCAAGTTATACACACACTGGTACACCCAGACCAGTGCGGGTTCATGCCGCAGAGATCCACTAGACAAAATCTATATAGACTACATACAGCACTGGAAAAACTACCTGGGTTGCAGAGCCCCCTGGCCTTGCTGGCTATAGACTTTGAAAAGGCTTTTGACTCTGTTTATTGGGAAGCAATATGGGCGATTATGCAACGAATGGGTATAGGACCGTACTTCATGAGCTGGGTTAAGCTGCTATACCACCTTCCCGAAGCTGTGATATTCGCATTAGCGATCGAACCTTTAGCAATCCTACTAAGATCCACACAAACATGGAGTGGATTCAGGTGGGCAGAAGACTGGGAGGACAAGGTGTCCTTATACGCAGATGACCTGCTAATATACCTACAGGACCCACGTGACTCTTGCCCTATCGTGACGCAATTGTTAAAAAGATACGGCATGTTCAGCGGCCTTCGCGGCAACTGGTCTAAATCCATACTTTTCCCAGTGAGGCAGATAGACAATGCAGTGCCAGACGAATGCCCATACCGCATTGAAAAGGAGCAATTTAGATACTTAGGCATACAAATTACACATAAACTAACAGACTATGTGTCCAAGAACTTACTCCCTATAATGTTAAGGTTCAAAGATGACGTCAAACATTGGATGTCCTTACCACTTACACTATTAGGCGCGCTGCACTTTTCAAAATGATGGCACTCCCCCGCTTTCTTTATATATTACAAAATGCTCCACTACCCATAGCGCCCAGTGAGTTTCATAGAATAGATCAAACACTCAGGAAACTACTATGGAAAGGGGGACGCCCACGCCTGGCACTCACGACCCTACAAAGATCCATATGGGAAGGCGGAATCTGACTCCCCAGCTACAAACTTATTACTGGGCCAGTCAAATGACAATAATAAATGATAAACTACACGGGGGACACCACACTACCGCACAATAGAATGCCGGATTCCAACCCACAAGAAAGACCCATCATGAAATACCTCTATTGCCCAAAAGACTGGGCTGCAGTCCCATCCATGCAGACACATATAACTCTGATATGGTCAGATACTCACAAATACTTAGGCTGGGATGGAAAGCTAACCCCAGCACAACCACTGTGGAATAACACACCTCCCGGAAGTGAACAAACTCCCTAAATGGCACTCCTGGTCCCAACTAGGCATTACGAAAATTGGGGACGTAGTGAGAGAAAACAAAATAATACCATTCGAAGTTTTAGCTACTACCTTTACACTTCCCCCTAATGAACAGTACCACTATGTGCAGCTTAAACATGCGCTACAGGTTCATCTCCCCGATATGATAGACATGCCAGACTACTCCCCGCTGGAACGCAACCTATTCCCAGAAATGGTTAGACACAAAGTCACGTCCACCTTATATGGTGCCATAACTTCTTTCGCCACGAAAGAACTGTCAGGTTTGAAGGCCAAGTGGGAAAGGGATGTGGGCGCCATATTTCCAGAGGACTGGGTGGCTGCACTAATGTTCCCCAGAGAGGTGGCTATCTCCTCCAGGTTCAGGTTAATACAACTGAACATACTGTATAGAATCTATTACCCGAGGGTAGCACTATTTAACTGGGGGAAAACCACTGACCCGCACTGCTTGAGATGTAAAAGGGAGGAAGGCTCCTATTATCACATACTGTGGGAATGTGCCGTCATCCAACAATACTGGCAGCAGTGCTGCAGCGAACTGTCAAGGGTAATGGGCAAAAGAATTCACATGAGCCCCAAACAACTACTGCTGGGAATAGAAGAGGATATCGAGCTAACACGTTATGAAAAAGCGTTTTTATCTACCACCTCTGCAATACTCAAAAAAAATATAGCGTAACTCTGGGGCTCTGCAACAGCACCGACTTATGAGCAATGGATCACAGATGTGGACATTTGTATTGCAATGGAAAAAAGAGTATATACAGCCCGGGGAAGTCCTGAGAAAGCTCAGAAAATATGACAAAAATGGGAAGATGCACACTGAGCAGTAACCTATATGGATAGACTGTGCTAAAACCCAAGGACTCGTAAGGGAACCAGCCTGCGTAATATTAATGTGGTAAAATGTCTGGTTATGCTAAGCTCCTCTGTATGTAAAGCAAGGTGTGGAACTACGAATGGGTGGGAAAGGGAAGTATTGGTTACCCCGTTGGTCGGGGCGGTATGTTTTCTTTGTGTTAATAAAAAACAATAAAATGTTATATTAAAAAAAAATAATGGATTTGTATATGTCTGGTGGGCAGCGGTCTTCGGGGGACCCTGAGTTATTGCTTTCATTCACCAGTTTGACGAATGTCTCCACTGATATTTTTGGAAAGCTTTGTAGTTTGTTAGGGTGTTCCTCCCCGGTATAAAATGGGGTTGTGGTCAGATCAGACGGTCTGCTTTGTATGGTTTGTTGGATGTTGGTGATTTTGTTATTGAAGTGGTCTGCAAGGTCGTTGCAGAGTTTCGCGGACAGAGGTGGTGTGTTGTTACATCCTGGAGGGTTTTGGATTTCCTTAATCATTTTGAAGAGCTCTTTTTGGGTGTTTGGTGCTTCGAAGATTCTGTTGTCGTAGTGTTTCCTCTTAGCTTTTTGTATTTCCTTTTTGTAAGCCCGGTTGTGTTGTAGGAATTTCAGTTTGTTCGCTGCGTCGTTTTTTTTTCTCCAATCAAGTTCTAGTATTCTGTTTTTTCTTTTCATGGTGCTAAGTAGTGGGGAGAACCATTTTGCCATTGACCGTTTATTAGAAGAAGTGAAGGGTTTTTCTTTGGCGATGTTGTCTATAGTAGTTATAATCCAGGAAAGCAGCAGGCTTACCTTTTTGTCGAGGTCATCATCTTCCATGAGTGTTGGGTGTGGTTTGTTTAGCTCCAGGAGTTCGTTCAGGTTGTAGTTTTTGATGGTTCTCCAATTTCTTTTCATGGTTTTCGTTGTTTTGTCCGGTTGACTGTTTCTTAGCGTGGTCATTTTGATTACAAAGGGGATGATGAGGTGGTCGCTCCAGGGTATTTGAATTGGGGGTGCCATGGTGAGGAGTAGTTTGTTCGCGAAGATTGCGTCAAGTGTATGCCCTGCCGAGTGGGTTGCTCCTTTGACTAGTTGTTGTAGGTTCATTGCTGCTAGTTGGCTGGTTAGCGATTTTTGTATGGTCGTGCTTTCTCCTTCAAACCAGATGTTGAAGTCTCCTAGGACTATCAGGTGATTGTGTTTGATGGCTAGGACACTGACTGCTTCTGTGAAGAAGTCTACGAAGGTTGCATCGTAGGTTGGTGGTCTATATATTGGTACGAATTTCAAGTTTGTTTTGGGTGTTACTGCCAGACGTATGATTAGGGATTCACATTTATCGATGATTAGTGGGTCCTCCAGTACAATATCCAGGTGTTCCTTGTGAATGATTGCCAGCCCTCCCCCTCTTTTGGTTTTTCTGTTTGATTGGACGCATTTGAAGTATTCAGGCAAGCAGTTGTTGAGGGTGATCTTGTAATTGTCGTCTAGCCAGGTTTCTGTTACAAATAAGATGTTGATTCCTCCATCGCAGAGCAGATCGTATATCTCGGTGGCATATTGGGACATTGACCTTGCATTGATGAGGTTGCAGTGGATCTTTTTGGTGTGGTTTTGTTTGTTGGTTATTCCTTGTTTTGGTTTGTGGTTGTTTGGTTTCCGTGCATCGCTATTGGCGTTGAGTTGGGGTGGATGAGGATCAGCAAAGACTGCATCTTCATTGTAGGAGGGTGTATGAGGATCAGCGGAAGCTGCATCTTCATTGGAGCAGTCTGCTAGATTGGCAGCTTGGCTGTTCAGTGGTGTTGCTTCTCTGTTTGTGCTGGTTAGGTGACGGTGTGTGACGGCTTCTTCTTCGTTGAATTGGTCGGGTAGGTTCATGTTTGGGTTGTTGGTTATCAGATCTTCGTCGTTGTTATGTCCGGTATGGTGCTGGTGTCCTTCTGTTCTTGTGATGTATGGGGTGATGAGGTCGGACTCTAGCCACATTCTTCTTGGGTGTTCCAAATGAAAAACATTCTGAAATGAGAAAGCTCCACCAATATGCTGTCATTCACCCATTACTGCCCAAAATCTGTATTTTATCACAAAAAAGTAGCCGGAACGGGCCGGAACTCTACCCTAACATATAAAATGGCAGCGAAACTCACCTGAAAATGATACAAACACACATGAAGAACATTTTTAAATGAGAAAGCTCCACCAATATGCTGTTATTAACCCATTACTGCCCGAAATCTACATTTTATCATGAAAAAGTACACAGAACGGGCCGGAACGCTACCCTAATATATAAAACGGCAGCAAAACTCACCTGAAAATGATGCAAACACACATGAAGAACATTTTAAAATGAGAAAGGTGCATCAATATACTGTCAATAACCCATGACTGCCAAAATCTACATTTTATCATGAAAAAGTACTCGGAACGCTACCCTAATATATAAAACGGCAGCGAAACTCGCCTGAAAATGATGCAAACACACATGAAGAACATTTTGAAACGGGGAAAGCTCCACCAATATGCTGTCATTAACCCATTACTGCCCAAAATCTACATTTTATCACGAAAAAGTACCCGGAACGGGCCGGAACGCTACCCTAATATATAAAACGGCTGCGAAACTCATCTGAAAATGATGCAAACACACATGAAGAACATTTTGAAATGAGAAAGCTCTACCAATATGCTGTCGATAACCCATTACTGCCCAAAATCTACATTTTACCACAAAAAAGTACCCGGAACGGTACCCTAATATATAAAATGGCAGCGAAACACACCGGAAAATGATACAAACACACATGAAGAACATTTGGAAATGAGAAAGGTTAAATGATGCCTGACATTAACCCATTACTCATGAATATGGTCTATAGTGATGTCTCTGCCAGTACCTGAATATATGGAGTAGGACTTGTCAGTTAAATGTATGAGGGTATGCTGTATGGCAGAAGAGCACAGTCGTATCACAGAAGTGCTTGAGCATATTGTGGAAGAAGCTGGGCATTTGATACCATAACTGGCAAATGATGTTAATGTTATGAGATCTTGTACCGCACAATGTTGCCACTGGTGTAGTCTCTTGGCACACTGGCAGATCTGCAATGTCAGGAGTTTTGGGGTGGAGGGGTTGTTAGTGGGATTGAGAGAGAAAAGAGCAAGAGTGCTTTGAGGTACTGTTGGCAGCTTCAGTTCGGAGAAACCGGTCACTGGGCATTGCTGCATTTTTGGTTGGTGTCTGGCATGTGGTGCAGAGGTATGATTGTGCATGGTTTGGTTTTATGCTGGGTTGGTTGTTGTGAAGTGCATGCAGGTTGTGGTGCGGTAGAGGTATGGTTGTGTCCAGGCCAGAGTTTGCAGTTCAGTATGCAGAATTTGATCGTTTTTAGTACCGTTAGTTAGAAGAAACGCAGGTCTAACTTACACATTTAGCTTTAATGCAAAATATGTAATGCAGGTAGATATATAATAAGAGTGGTGTTTTACTGGAGTACAGTAATGGCTGTATTCCCCGCCCACACCACTTTTACCTTGTCAGTCACTGTAGATTGTTTACGTCAGGCGTCCATGGGCTAACAGGGGCAAACAGGGAGTGGAGCTGCTCTGGAGGGCGCTTCCCTTTGCCTCTGGTCCTTAGCCGATGGCTGTTCAGGCAAGGCTGCCCTGGAGCTCACGCCATCCACCTCTCGCCCCAATGACTTAATCTCATTTTCTTTTGAGTACATCTGTATTCAGCTCCTTGCTCCACCTCCTCTTGCACAATTCTCATCTATTGACCCCCTTGAGTCTTCAATCTCTCTTTTCCAATGACTTGGACCTCTTAATCAAATCTCTGCCACTGAACTCCTGGCAATTCAACCTGCCGAACATGACTGCGGCCACTGTCTTCACCTTGACTGCTCATACTCTGACAATTTTCTGGTCACCTTCCCCAATCAGTCGACCCAATTTTTCTGAAACTCACTGGACTAAATAACTCCTCATCTGAATAAAGTCAGGCACTTCCGTTAGGTGGTCTTTCCATCTGTTACCAACTCTGGTGAGAAGGCCTTCCAAGATTTTAACCTAGCACTAGTGCTCTCGTTAAGTACCATTATCCCTCTTGCCTGTGGCCTGAACCTTGGATTTCCCCAACCATCCAGCATCTCAGAACCTATTGTGAGTGGTAGGAAATGTGAGGCGGACAACTTTGTGAAGAGTTTTCTACTTTAGCCATTTTATTAAATAAAAAGTTTGGATAAAAGCGTCAGTATCCCTACCCTGACAAGGATTTCCCCATCTAAAATAAACTAAAGAAAACACTCTAACAAAAGAATATTTTTCCCTCACACTTGTTCATTCAATAAATCAATAAGGAAATGTATGGCAGTTCAATCCAACAATTATATATAACAATATAACATAAAACCACATTCACAATATGGCCACTGCCTCTTCTCATATCCTGGGTTAATTCCCGTTCCCCAGGTTTGAGCAAGGTTTTGCTCCACAGTTCATAAGAAATCAGGAAATTCTGTTTGGCCACAAAGTTCCAACACAGTTCTTGCAGATTCAAAACTTGATAATAAAAAGTTCAGTTGTATCAACAATGTACAAAAAGAAGTGATAGGTTCCAACTCCTCCTGGAGTAAGAACAGGTTTTACATGTGTCTCCTTCAAGTAAACAACAACTGTCTTTGTCAGGATAATATGCCATTGTGTCGGGAGGGTAGCTCTGGGGCAACATGCTTGCCTTGGTAGCAAGACAATGTGGAGCAACGCAGGTTCGATCCCCGGGCCTGCGCTTCGAAACCTCTGGGTATTAAGCGCGTTATAAATAACCAATTACAATTGTGGGTGACTTTAATCTTAAGGTCAATGAGGTGGAGAACTTTAAGGTTCAAAGCTTTCTGTCCTCTATGAAAGAACTCTCCCTCACCCAGCAGGCTAATGAACAGACCCATTCCTTAGGTTACACCTTGGACCTGCTTTTCTCAGCAGATGCTGAGATCACTCTTTTTGCAGCCTTTCAAATCCCGTGGTCTGATCATTTTCTTGTTCCCTTCACCTGGGGTATTAAGGGCCCGCCATCTGCTCCACCAGCCAAATTAGTCCAGCGGCGTTGCAGACAGCCTTGCTCTGCTCAAGACATCGAGGCTATCTTCATGCCCCTCTGAGCAGTGGTTCATGGACGACCTGCGTGCCCTTTGCCTACAATGCAGGCAGATGGAGCGAAAGTGGAGGCGCTCTTATACCCCCAGGGACAAGCTTGCCTGGTCTCTGGTCACCTCCAAGTATCACCTTGCCATTTCATGTGCCATGAAATACGCATCTCTTACGTTACATCTCTTATTGAAACGTCTGTGAATCACTCCAGGAAGTTGTTCAAAGCGGTTTGTAATCACTCTACTGGCTTACCGGTTCCTGTTCCCTCCTCTCAGGCCCTCTGTAATTCCTTGTCCACGTGTTTTATGGATAAAATAATTTCTATTCAATCGAATATTGCTGTTACTCACCTTTCTTTTGAGGCTGATATTGATATATTTTATTTGTATCGCACCCATACACAAGTGTTTCAGAACGCAACGAGGCAAAGGGGGAGAAACAATGGAGGATAAAACAACGATCTTACTAGGCCCAGTGACATTGAGAACGTGCAAGTGCAGGGGAGAGGGAAGGGGAAAGTGCGAGGGGCAGGGGAGGAGTGGAAAGTGCTTAACACATGATAGAACAACAGATAGTGTGGCCAGCAGGTTTAAGTGCGAAAATAAGGTGTAGGCCCGGTGCCAAAGCAGACAGATTTGCAGGGGAGAGGAAGAGCGAAGGCAGAAGCAAAGAGGAAGGTCTTGAGGTGTTTCCGGAACCGAAGATGGTCCTCAAGTTTCAGAGGGCAGGGAGGGTGTTCCAGATGGAGGCCCCAGCCGAGGAAAGGGATCTACCCCCAACTCGTTGCTTGGAGAAGCGACTGACCCGGTGGGAGTTGGAGGTGAAGGAGTGAAGAGCTCAAGTAGGAAGGTATTTACGGAGGGAGAGTTCAAAGTATTGTGGACCCAGGCCCGATAAAGCCGTGTGGACAATGCAAAGGGTCTTGAATTTAATCCTTTCAGCCACTGGGAGTCAATAAAGAGATTTCAGGGCTGGAGAGATACAATCCCAGGGCTTGAGACCAAGGACAAGTCTCGCAGTCCTGTTCTGGATGAACTGCCGAGGGTGCAGAGTGGTTGCAGGCAGATTTAGAAAGAGGCTGTTGCAATAGTCCAGTCTAGAGAGAACCAGAGCTCTGCAGACAGTGAGCTTCTGGGGAAGGAGAGGAAAGGAAGAATACCTCTGAGGAGGTGCAGGTGGTAGTTGGACTTTTTTGAGACGTCAGAGATGTGTGGAGAATAAGCAAAGCGTGGAGTCAAAGATGACCCAGAGTTTCTTAGCCTCGCAAGTGGGAGCAGGGGGAAGGCCAAGGCAGGCCAGCCAGAGAGTGACAGTAAAGGAAGGTGCAGGTGTGCCGATGAGGAGGATCTCTGTTTTACTGGCATTAAGGCAGAGGTTGTTGGCGGTGCACCACACCTGGATTGCAGACAGTCAGAGATGAGAGAGGAAGAAGAGGTGGCAGAGGGGAGCCTGAAAACAAATTGGGTGTCAACCCGTATAGCACTGAAAGTTTGAGCAGAGAGCAGCAATGCAGTGGGCAAGCTGTGCCAGGTATTGGTTGAAGTGCCAAGGAGAGAGGTTAGACCCCTGGGGAACACCACTTGTAGAAAGTGAGATAGAGGAAAGGAAGGACCCAAGTTGGACCTGGGAGGGTCGGTTGGAAAGGAAGGTGGTCAGCCAGGCCATGGCCTGATCAGTGATACCAAGGTTATCACAGAGGCAATTGAGCAGGATGACATGGTTGGCCGTGTCAAAGACAGAAGAAAGATCAAGTAGGATGAGGACAGATGGAATATTAGAATCAAGGTTGGAGAGCAGGTCTTCACAGATGCTCAGGAGAGCACTTTCCTTGCTTCTGGCAGCTCTGAAGCCAGACTGATGGTCATGGAAACAACCAACAGAATCGATGTGAAGATTAAGCTGGGAGATGGACAGCTTTTCCAGAAGTTTTCCCAGGAAAGGATTGATAGAGATCGGGCGATAGTTAGCAGGGCAAGAAGGGTCGGTTATGGGTTTCTTGAGAAGAGGGTGCACAAGAGAGTGCTTCAGAGGGGAGGGGAAGTCTCCAGAGGCGAAGGAGTGGTTACAGAAGTCGGCTAGAGCAGGAGCAAGGGTGTCGATGTGGTCCTTGACGGTTTTGGACGAACAGGAAATAACCTGTTTTGATGAGACTTTCATAGATGGGACCTTCTGGAAATCTCGTCGGGGGAGAACAGAGGAAAAAATTAGAAAGAGGGAAGAGAGGCGGCTGCAGGGGGGCCAGAGGTAGCGGAGAGAGAAGCGGGAGGAGGAGAGGTTAAGAGGGTGGACAGGATGTCCTGGATTATTTTAGATGAAATGAAAGGCAAGGGCCATGCAGATGGCCTGGGAGGTGACAGGAGAGGTAGAGACTGCCGCATGGTTGGCCAGCTCCTTGCAGATTTTAAAGAGTTTGTCTCAGTTGTTAGATGCTGCAAAGACGCAGGCTTGGATATGGGCTCTTTTCTAAGTGCGGCAAGGAGCCAGTATTGCCTTTGGAGCAGGCCAGTTTGTCAGAGGATGCACAAGAAGCCCGCCATTTCCTCTTAACCACCCTACACTTGCGTTTAAGGGTAACTATGTCAGAGTCATACCAAGAGTTGCACTTGGCTTTGGGCTTCAAGCGGATCTTCAAGACAGGGGCAAGAACATCAAGAGTATCAGAGATAGAAGAGTAGAGCATGGAAAGGGCTGTGTCAGGATGCGAGTTGCCAGAGGAGGAGGAGGAAGGGAAGAGAAAGTGTTAGCGAAAGCCTCAACTGACTCAAGTTTCATGGGTCGGATGACCAAGAAGGTAGGTGGCATTGTTGGAGTTGGCTTGGCCTGAGGGGGAGAGATGGGAGGAAAGGAGAGAGTGATCACTACAGGAGAGAGGAGTGGTCAGAGGGATAGAGAGGGGAAGGTCTGAAGTGATCACAGCATCCAGAGTGTGCCCAGCAGAGTGAGTCGGGCCAGATGGGAGAATAGAAAGAGAGAGAGAGAGTCGCAGAGGTCGCGGAAGTGTCCAGAGGTGGCACAGGAAGCATCAAGATGGATGTTGAAGTCTCCAAGAGGGAGGAGTTGAGTGGTTGAGGCCAGGAGGGAAGAGGTGAGGTCCACCCACTCAGAGAGGAAGGAGGTGATTTGACCAAGTGGCCAATAGATAGTAGCCACGGTAAGAGAGTGGCCAGGAGAGAGAGAAAGCCTGCAGACAAGGCATTTGAAAGAGGAGTAAGCCTGCATAGGAATGACAGAGGCAGGAATCTACTCCTGGAAGATTAAGTCTACCCCCCGCCGGAACGGTTGGATCTGGGCACAGAGAGGGTCAGTAGCTATCGGGGATGAGAGTGTCAAGGCCTGTGACAGAGCTGGCCGTGAACCTTGTCTTGGTGAGACTGTGGTCATCTAGGTCAAGTTCTTCAGGAGGTGGCAGATGTCAGAGGAGTGTTTGACAGCTGTGCGAGAGTTGAGAGTGGCAATATGGAGAAGGTTGCCATCCTTGAAAGACTTACGGGGAGGGGTACAAATCAGAGGTATGCCCTGCAGAGGTGTAGAAAGAGCTCGAGGGGGGACAGAAGAGGAAGGAGGAGAGGGCAAGGTAGCCAAGGAGGAGGCAGAGGGGCAGGCAAGAAAGCGGAAGAAGGGAGAGATAGGACAGCAGGAGAAGAAAGGAAATTGATGAGGCGTGGGAAGCATCTATCAAAGAGAAGGTTGGCCTGAGGGCCTTGGACCATGACGGTGCCATTAAAGTAGACATTAATGATTACCTTAGAGGAGTGGAAGGGGGTCCAGGAGTGCCTCCCACTGGGTGCCACCATTAATAGGTGAGGAAGAGTAGGGAGAGAGCACAGAGACTATATGAAGAGTCCAAAGGTGTGGCAAAGGAACGACAAAGAGGATGTCGGTGAGGGTCTGTCTAGAGGAAGCTCTGGAGTAGGTGTCAGCGATAGGGAGAGCAGGATTAGAGGCCAAAATATCCTTTTTGAACTTCTTCCTACCAGACTTGGTGAGAAGGGTAGAATAGTCAATGGGTAAACCGTTAGAAATAATAGGAGAGACAGAGAGTGCCATAGGTGTTGTGGAGGAGGGGAAATAAAAGCGAGAGTAGCAGAGGGGGGTTGGGGCAGGGACAGGATGGGGGAAAGGCAGGATGGGGGTAGCACAGGGTAGTCACTGGGTGTAGCCAAGGTCAAAAAAGCAGCAAATAGTACTAATAGCTAGCTTTAAAATTGCAGCAAATGCTAGTAACAGCTAACTTTAAAATAGCAGCAAATGGTACTAATAGCTAACTTTAAAATAGTAGCACATGGTACAAACAACTAACTTTAAAATAGCAGCAAATGGTACAAACAGCTAACTTAAATAGCAACAAATGATATTGAGCCATCTGAGCCTCCGCCGGCCGCTTCTTGCTCTGTGTTTCCTACTTTCTCTGTTCTGGAAGTGACTACTGCTGTTACTAAGCTCAGGTCATCATCCCCTCTTGATCCTATTCCTCTTCATCTTATCAATGATGCCCTTCCTCACATTGCTCATTTGTTGACAGAAGCAGTTAATACATCCCTCTCTGTGGGAGTGATCCTGGCCTCCCTTAAACTGCCCACTGTTATCCCACTGTTAAAGAAACCCTTGTTGGATCCACTGATCCCTTCTAACTTCCGTCCTATCTCTTTTACCATTCCTGAAGAAACTTCTTGAATCCCTGGTCTGTCCACTACTCTCCATTTTTCTTCAGGAATCCTTTCTTTCACCCCTCACAATAAGGGTTTCGCCCAGGACGTGGGACCGAGTGTGTCCTGGTCTCTGCCATGCACGACTTGGCGCAGACTCATGATGAGGGCAGCATCAGTGCTCTGATTCTATAGGACCCATCAGCCGCCTTTGACATCATTGATCATGGAGTCCTGCTAGGCCACCTGGCAGGTGCCGGCCTCTCGGGCACCGTCCTTGATTGGTTCTCTTCCTTCCTCTCCGACCGTTGTCAAATTCTATCACTCCCTCCTTTTTTTCCTGCAGCTATGGCTAGATCATGTGGGGTTCCTCAAGGGTCTGCCATCTCCCCGGTCATATTTAATGTCTACATCCAGCCTTTGACTGCCAACTGATATTCTCTCACGGCTTCCTCTGTTATTCCTACACTGACGACACGCAGATACTGGTTTGTCTGGATCTCTCCAGCCCTGAGTCAGCTGCCAGATTTCGTGCCTGTCTGGAGGCCTTGGGAGAATGGATGAATTCCAACTGGCTTAAAGTGGACGGTGATAAAACCGAGGTTTTGGTGGTGCCACCCCCCGCCCCACCCCGGCCCCACAGATGCTACTCTTTGGATGCCAGCTTTCTGCCTGCCTCCCTGGGCCCCTTTCCTCAGTCAGTCTCAATGGTCAAGGACCTTGGGGTTAAACTGACTGCGTCCTTGTCCATGCAGTCGCAAGCCAGCTCAGTGTGCCAGCGGGGCCATTTTCAGTGGAGGCTCTTGTGTTGGGTCATTCCCCTATATCCCGGAGCATCTCTGTGTCTTAGTCATTTCTGCTCTGGTTACATCCTCATTGTACTATTGCAACACTCTGTACTTTGGCCAACTTGCTTATATACTTCATGGCCTGCAAGTCCTTCAGAATGCTGCTGCCCAATTGATGACTTCTACTTCTCGTGGCTGTCGCATCTCCCCTGTTCTCCGCAAACTCCATTGTCTGCCGGTGGCCAAACATATTCAATTCAATGCCTTTTGCCTGGTCCACCGAGCTTTCTATGGTCAGGGGGTGGAATACCTCATGGCAAACTTCTCGCCCTACATCCCGAGCCATGCTGTGTGGTCAGCTAACGCTTGCTTGCTGACTGTTCCATCGGTCAGGTATAGCTGCATTGGTGGCCGCGCTTTCTAAGTTCTCTGGAATTCTCTATCTCTTTCTCTCAGAGCTACCCCGATTCCTCAGGCTTTTCGCAAAGCTCTGAAAATGTTTCTTTTCTAGGCTATCTCTTTCACTGCTCTGTAGGGAGCACCAAGATGCCCTCAGGCAAATGTTGCACTTTACAAAATCTATTCCATTCCATCTATTCCATTCCATTCCATACCTTTGATTTTAAAAGAAATAGTGTGTTTCAACTCCTCCCGGAATAAGAACAGACTTAGAGTTCTTTGTTAGAACCACAGTTTCGCACTCTCATCAACTACCTGGTTTTCAGTCATGCCAGGACTTCTACTTCAGCAACTTGCCACACAGGTTTACTCGCCTGCCCGTCTAATACTTCACAAAAGAACAAAGTGTGCTTCAGTGGTAACTTCCATCTAAGAACAACAACTTCACAAGGTTTAGTTAGCATCACACTTTAAACCATTTTCGGTGAAACAAGGAATCACATTAGTACTCTTTAGGATTCCTCTGGAACTATGATTCTCTCCCTCTGGATAATTTTCTTCAGAAGGGCAGCCTTGTTGCCACCTTTCTTTCCCCTCTACACCAACAACCAAATAGTGACCAGAAAGTGGTCTTACACTATTTCTGTCTTGGCTTTGGCAATGTGTGCTTATATCATCTAGTGATCTGTATTTCACAACACATAAATAGAATTTCTTACAGCTCTTGGGGTTCCCATTATTCCCCTCTTGTCTTGATAGGTTATTTGATATGATAGGTTATTTATAACGCGCTTAATACCCAGAGGTTTCTAAGCGCGGACCCGGGGATCAGACCTCTGGTGCTCCATGTCGTCTTGCTTGTAAGGCGAGCATGTTGCCCCTGAGCTATCCTCCCGAGACCTTGAGCAATGGTTGTTGTATTAGTATTGCTGGGTTTTTTAATATTCTTGGCTTGGTATTGTTTGTACGCTTTTGTTTGGACTAAAGCTTCGTCACAGGGTTTTTGGCCCTTCCACCAACTCACATGCTTGCTTGCACAGTCACTTTGGTTTAATAAGTAAAACATTTGTTGGTTTTGTACGGTTCGGTATTCAGAATTGTAATCATTGCTTCTCTCACGCACATGCGAGTGAAAATGCCTGCCGTGGATAGCATCAGAGCGCTCCGTAGTCACTTGCAAGCTGTGAACTCACAAGGTAAGTCGCTCGATCTAGCTCTGCTTGGTGTTCGCAGGTCTTCTATCATTGTGGCTCCTCGTGGTCAGGCAAACAGCCTTTCTGGTCCACCTTCCCTCACACCACTCAAAATCGGGGCTTCCTCTGCTCCACAGAGGCTCAGGTGCAACCCAGCCACCTAAAGCCTTTAACGAGGGTAGACTTCACTCGCTACTTCCTCTTCCTGCTGCACAACCTCTGCACAACGAGCCTTCAATGAGCAAGCATTCCTTTCTTACGCTTCCCACTGCGCAACCTTTGCAACAGAAAAAGCTCAAGGCAAAGACCCTCTCAGGACTTGACACCGCTCTTGGTTGCACAATGGTCCCAGCATTCTCTCACGTCAGCTTCACTTTCCTCTGCAGCCCGCACTGCTTTCTCCTCTCCTACTGCTCCTGCTGTTCATGTTCTCCCTCTTCCTGCACCTGAGGGGGCTTTTTGTGCCTCTCAGTCTCTCTTAGGTGTAGGTCTTTTACACTAATGAGCTGACTGCTCCCACAGCAATATTCCTCTGCATCCCCCTTCCTCGTCCCAGTACTGAAGGAATTATGGGACTTGAAGTCCCTGCCAACCAAGTTAGTTTTCCTAACTTCTTCTACCTTACAATAAGCCATTCCAAGATTGGGGTTTCAGGGAAAATTAAACAATG
Source organism: Ambystoma mexicanum (assembly GCF_040938575.1). Classification (NCBI taxonomy): domain Eukaryota; kingdom Metazoa; phylum Chordata; class Amphibia; order Caudata; family Ambystomatidae; genus Ambystoma; species Ambystoma mexicanum. Next base: position 1,223,128,772 of record NC_090923.1, read on the forward strand.
GAGTTTCTCCTTCCTCCTGGCCTGTTCCCACCCCATGTGATCCTCCCGCAGAACACCATCCGCAGGGTTGGGATCAGGAAGCATCTGCCTTCCCCTAGCCACATGAGAAGAGTCCCAGGTCAAGATTCTGGGGGGGAATCACTACTGATTCATCATACTACATGGACATCCATCACTGCTGTAAAATCCTTTCCCAGGTTCTTCTTGTCGCCTACAAGGAATCACTCCCTATACTCTGTTACATCCTGCACTCTGTCACATCACACTGCTACACCAACCTCATCTCTTCTCTCCATTTCTACTGTCACAAACTATCCAGGACCATCGGTTTTTACCCTTCTCCCCCCCGACCACACTTAATTCTTTCGTCTCTCACTGCAAAAGGCTTCAAAATCCCTGATCTCACTAGCCTCCTTTCCCTCCCACTCCTCAGTACCTTATCTCCACTATCCCACATTCTCATCCCCCATTCACTCAGATTTTTTCCACACTTGCCATCCTCTGCTCTGCCAACCCTTCCTGTGCGCCCACAGACCCCTTCGTACCCCAGAATGTTAAAGGACTGACATCGCTAAACTGCACCTCCCTATCCCCTTTTTTGTGCTGTTCCTTTCATTGGATGGCCACTGTCATACCCCTCTTAAATACCCATATGGCTGAGCCCAACAACCCAAAAACCATACCAACCACTCGGACAGACCTGGTATACTCCCCTGCCAGGTACTATCACAAATAGGTATTTTCTTGAGGTTGTCATTTGTCTGAGTATCCTCTTTTATCCTTTTGAAATCTTTAGGATGACATCTTTGCTTTACCACATTCTCATAGTTCTTTCAACCCTTTGTACTCTCCAGGATGTATTTGCGTGATTTATCAAATCTGTATCACATACATTGTCACTGCTATCCCCTTGTGCTCTTCGGAATATATTTGCATGATTTACATAGTTTGTATCAAATAAAGTGCCACTTGCATCCCTGTGTGCTCTTTGGGATATGCCTGCATGGGTTTTCAGCTGCTCTAGCTCCCTTAATGCCCTCACCACCAGCCCAACCCTTTCCCTAACTTTGGGAATCGTCTGGGTGGTCTCCAGTCTCATCAGGTAGCAGAGCAGAGTTTGTCTGCTGCAGCTGTGTTTGGCATTCTCTTTCCCGCGGTTCCACAGCTCCGGATTCTTACTGGTGTCTCCGGCTGCCTGTGTCTTCGTTCTCGGTCTGCTTTCGGCGGTTTGGCTTCCTTTCTCCCTGCCTCTGGCCAGGTCCGCCTTGCTTGGACCTCTCTCTGCTTGCTACACGCCTCTGCGTCTCAGCTCTTAGACTTTGTATTCTATGGCAAAGAACAAGCATCTTGTTCCTTGCTCCTCCAGGGCGGATTCCACCGACCAGGAGTCCTTCCCTTTTTATGATTGGGATTGCTTCTTGACAACTGTACCGTGTGTGTTGGTTCCACGGTGGGATTTTGCCTCCTTCATCTCAGTAATCCTTTGCATTAAGTTAGGGTGAGTCTCCCTCTTCCTCATCCCATTCGTGTGAATTATACATTTCACTCCACTGTAACATACAAAGTATGGGGGAACAGAAGGGTCTGAATAGAAGATAAGGAAAGTGGGGACTGAGTTGGGTGATGGGAAGTAGAGGACAGAAGTGAAGGAGGGGAATACCGCATTCTCCCAAGTCGATTGTCACTGGCCCCATGAGGGATTTCCCTCCCCATTCAATCCACCTGCTGAGTACCACCCCCAGGGAGATTATCGGGTAGCGGCCTCACCTCCCTGGCCTCATGGGAAATAGCTTGGGATTTGGCACAACATACATAGACTACTTCTGCACTGTTACCACTGTTACAGTAGTATTTGATGTATGAGGTGAAATGTTTCACTTCTTTTGCATTATGTTAATTGGGTACTTCAGTGATGACACAGGGAGGCCAGGCAGGGGTAGGTATCTTCTTTACTTACATACAAGTTTCTAGGATATTAGGTAGCAGGTAAGTACAAAAGGATCTTCAAGTACAGAAAGACATAAGAGACATCCACCGGCACCCACTCAATCCAGCAGCCCACTTACAACTGCCCGCCAAGGAACGAACCATGACAGGTACAATATTCAGTCACTATAAACCTTGCTCTGAACACGGAAACTGGCCACTCAAACCATCTCAAGCGTCAATCGGGCTCACAGACTGGGAAAATCCTTCCCAGTCCGCTCAGCCAACCTTTGGAATTCTCTCCCCTTAACCTTGAGACAAGAACAAAACAATACACGATTCCAACAAAGCTACAAAACTTTCTTTTTAAGTAATGCTCCCTTTGACTTGACCCAACTTCCCTGACTTCTGTCCCGTCTTTCTGTATGTCTTTTGGTGTTGATGTTACCTTGAGCCCCAATCAATGCCTGCGGGCCTTCGGGACCATATTTAAATAAATTAAATTAAAATAAATAAAATCCCCTAAACATTCCTACCAATGAAATGCTAGAAAAGCATCACAGCCCAAAACACGTCACCATCCACAATGTTGACCAAACAGCAGAAACTCACACAGGGGACCAGCCCCACACCCCTCGGAACGACTGCCGACTACCCACCGGAACCAAACAAAACCACTTTATCACCTAACCAAACCAACACTGAGGCTGCTCGACAGACAAGCAACACTACACCACCGCAAATAGATGGCACATGAAAATGCACCACCAGTGCCCCAACAAGGAGCACCCCAACCACAAGAACAAAACATAGGTTGAGACCACCACATCCAAGGTGTGGGAGCGACACCCCCACAAAGGGTACTGGGGTCCCCCCAACACACAATGGCAAAGCACACTTGACTAAATGGCAATAAAAACATGTGAGTGTGGGGTCCACCTCCACAGAAACAAACTAATGAGGTAAACTACACTCAACATTTCTCCAGCCACAACCATGAACGCAAATGGCACGGGCACATACCTCCCCAAAGTGCTGTGGTGTGCCATGTGCTGGCAGCTAGCAGCCCAGGTGGCTGGCACTACCCTGCCACACAAAACACGAACAAAACTGTCTAACCCCACAAGGTGGTTTGCTAGGCCACCCAGTGATCACAACACACACAAGTAACCCCCATAAATCCTTGCCCTATTCTCACGTCCAAATTCTGACTGACCTGTGGAGGCAAAAGTTAAATCAACATGCAAGAACAAACCAAATTTCAACTTCTTTCAACTAACATAGGCAACGTCTTTACCAAAATACACCAGACATGTCCCAGATCCACCACAATCCACAACGTACCAATGGACAACTTACATCAAAACAGGCTTGACTTCACATAACACTGTTGATCAATATTCGCGGTTCAGCATGGACAGCTCCCTGAAAAATGACATAAAGCCCTGATCTAGCTTGTGGAAAAGTGCCATATATTGACTTCTTGGATCATCCAGGTCAGCCCCACAACCAAGGCAAAATCCCCAGAGATCGTCCCAGCGAACAGTCAATTCCTGCTTCCCAGAGGTCCTTTTTCGTGTGAAAATGTAGATTTTGGGCAGTAATGGGTTAATGACAGCACATTGTTCAACCTTCCCCATTTCCAAAATGTTCTTCATGTGTGTTTGCATCATTTTCAGGTGAATTTTGCTGCCATTTTATATATTAGGGTAGTGTTCCAGCCCGTTCCGGGTTTTACACCGTTCCCCCACGGTTTTGCCTTTTGTATAGATGAAAATATAGCAGTTTAAGTAGCAACTTGGAAACTGAAAAATGATGTCCTTTCTTATAGGTCACGGGATGGCCACTATATCCGTACTTAACTGAGCAATGTGACCTGTCCAAAAAATAGAACAAATGAATCGCTTGGTCCTAAAGAAGATGGCACGGTAATAAAATGGTCATCAAAACAGGGAAATAGGTCGACCTTTGTTCCCCAATATCCTTCTACTTATTCAGGATCCCATTCTTTACAGTTTGCATTACCCCTGCTGGTTCGTGCACTGAGCGTTATACGGTTCTATACTGCTTTATCCTTTTAAAGCTTAGCTCACTGTGTAGATACACTGGGCCTGCACTCCTGGACACACTGCACTGTATTTATTTCTTTATTCATTTATAAAGCACATAAACAACCCGGAGGCATCAAGGTGCTGTTACAGAGACCAGTTACTTGCAATAAACAGAAAATAGTTGACAGTATATGTATAGACCCATTATAAATACCCAATAAATACATAAGTTGCATCAGACAGAGGTACAAGAGAGAATGTATCCCAGACTAGGCAAACAACCAGGTTTTGAGGGATCTCCGGAATGCCCAGTATGATGGCTCAGCTCTCAAGGAGGGAGGCAAGGAGTGCCACTGTTTGGCTGCAATACAGGGGAAGCTCATACTTCCAGCTTTATAACATTTGACTTTAGGCTGGAGGAGGTGGTGAGCGTATGGGGTCCTGGTTGGCCTGGACAAGTGGGCTCTGGAGATTTTCTGTGAAAGGTAGGGGAGGCAGCGTTGGAGAGACAGTTGTCGGTAGTGGACAAGGTTTTAAAGATAATACTTTGCAAATTGTTAGCCAGTGTGATACTCTACTGGCTGCGGAGATGTGTTAACATTCGAGGATGTTGAGAGCTGCTCGGAGAGCATTATTTTGTAGGACTTGCATCTTCTGGAGGTTTTTGGATGAGTTTCCCGGTGACGAGGATGTTACAATAGTCAAGCCTGGAACCAATGACTGCTTGTGCAATGGTTAGGCAGCTATCTGTAGACAGAAAGGGTCTGGATGCATTTATCAGTTTGGTCATGTAGGCTGCGGAGGAGGTGATCGCGTTCACTTAGTGGGACACTGAGAGGGTGGAGTCAAGGTAGACACCTAGCATCTTCAGTGAAAAAAAGACAGGGGCCAGAATCTCATCAATTTTGAATGCTGAATATTGTTTGAGGTTTTTTTTTTAACACCGCAGGGGCCTACCAGCAGGATCTGTCTTGTCTTCATTCAGGCAAAGGCGGTTCACTGCCATCCAGGCCTGAATGGTGGAGTATGCGGCATTGAGGGAGTTGAAGTCTTCAGCATAGTTACCAATGAGCAGGATGATTTCTGTATTGTTGGCATAGTTGGTGTAGGCTATGCTGATGCAGTCCAGAATGTCATAGAGGGGTCTGGTGACGATGTTGTAGAGCATGGGGGATATGCAAGATCCTTGTGGTACCCCACATGGGATGGAAGTTGGCAAGACGCTGGTGTTTTCAGCAAAAACTCTCATGACGGTCCCCTCTAGAAAGGAGGCAACCCATGTTGTAGCTTCAGGGGAGAAGTTAGCTGAGGTATTAAGGTGGTAACGGAGAATTGTTATGGTCGACCAGGTCGAATGCAGCCAACAGATCAAGAAGAAGGAGGAGGAGGGCGGGCTTCCCCTCATCCCTGATCTCATCCATCTGGTTTAAGTCGAGAAGTGCTGATTCCGTGCAATGGCATGGGCGGAACCCTGACTGGCGGAATTCCCAGGATCTGGTTGGTTTCCAAATAATGCTGAACTTGTAGATGAACTGCTCTAATATGTTCAGTAAGAAAGGGACGGTAGTGATGGGCCGATAGTTATTAGGAACTGCAGGGTCAAGGGAGGATTTGTTCAGCAGAGGAAGTACCCAGGCTTCCTTTCGGCTAGCGGGCACTATTCCTGCAGAAAAAGAGGCATTGATGAAAGTAGTAATGAATGGTGCTAGGATTTCGGAATAGTCATTGATGATGGTGGCAGGACAAATATCCCCTTTGTACCTGGAGGGTTTTAGGCTCCCTAGGATGGCTAAGACTTCCAACTCAGTGAACTGTGGGATGAGGAGGCTCGAGGACGTAGGGGTAGTAGAAGTGACTGAGAAACAGGGAGGTGAGTGCAGGCTGGCTTCATTGATAAGGAGTTTGTTATTAAGTGTATCCATTTTGTTAAGCATAGCAGTTTGAACATTGCTACATCAGGCTTCGTCCTTGGTCAGGGAGGAAGGAGGGGTGGCAGGGGTTTTGATTTCTCGAAGGATGGTGAAAACCTCTCTGGTGCCTGACTTGGCATTAGCGATTCTGGAATTAAAGGAGGTGGATTTTGCAGAGATAATTGCTTGTTTGTATACCTTCGATACCTTAATGTACTCCAGTCTCAGGTTGTCGCAAGGTTTTTTTCCCCAGCTCAATTCTGCAAGCCATTTTTTGTTACGGAGTTCTGGGATGTCTGGGTGAACCAAGAGTTTGAGTGTCTTGACAGGTTTGGCTCTGTGAGGTGCTAGAGAGGCAGTGGTGTTAACTGCAGTGCTTAAGGTGGAGACATAGAGGACTGCCAAAATATTGGGATCCTTCAAGTATGGAGGCTTTAGTTTAGGCGTGTCTAGCAAAGGAAGGATGCGTTCTTTGGTAAGAGTAGGCGAGCTGCGCACCAGTCAGGGTTGTAGGGGTAAGGTAGTGGGTTTGAGCATCTTGGAGTGTGGGATGATAAAATCGATAATATGGTGGTCTGGCCATGGGCAAGGGGAGTGAGATCCAATGGCAATCTGGCAGTTGAGGTCTGCAATCCGGTACAACGTGTGGCCCTTAGCATGGGTTGGATTGTTGATACAATGCCTAAAGCTTAGTGCCTTGAGGCAGTTGGATACTGAGGAGGCATGAAGGTCCTCAGGATCATCGAGTCCCAAGTTTAGGTCACTCAGGAGGAGAATTTTTTATTAAGCCTTTCCATTGTCTCCAAGGACATGAAGAAGATTCTCTTTGACGCTTAGGGTTGGGCCAGGAGGCTGTTTGGTGCGGCGGATTCTGATAGTGCTTGTGGGTGAGGTGGACAGCTTCAGGGAGAGGATGTAGGAGAAGATATAACATTTTGAAACGGGGGAACTGGGATACAATTGCAGTTTTCCTACACAACCAAAGTTCGATCCTGGGCAAATCCCTTTACCACCCATTCCACATATTTGTTAATATTGGGAGTAAATAAGAGTTTCCATTAGAAGAACTAAGTGAAATATACAAACTAAAAAAAACAAGGAATGGATGTTGTGCTTAATTTGCTGTGCTGGTTCAGCTTGCAAGTGCTTCAGTGCAGATAGTCCCCAGAAACCTACTTATTGATGCCTTCAGTCTACATAGTGTGACTTATAACATTAAAAGATGTTAAAAACAAATGGCATACAAGAGACAGGGGAACCCAAGAATGTATCCACCTGAGGTGCCACGAGGGCCCGTCTACTTGTATCCTTTATGCGCCACAGACCTATAAGTGTTTGGCTGCCAAGCGCACTGCATTAATATATGAATGCATGCCTGTATAATTATGGCCACCTGGGTTATGGGGTACTGACCCGGGGCCCTGCCTATATATTATTCTATTGTGAATATTCCTTATCTCTAGCATCCAGGTATGCATAGACAACGGTGCTTGGGGCCACGAAGCATGGGCTGGGGCTGCTGCACCGTGGGCCACTGAGTTGCACTTGCCCCAGGACCAAATGTTAGTCCTCCCTTGAAATCCAGTCTGGAAGGTAGGTGGATTGCATCCACACCTCTAAGGTCAATTCAATCTAGTCACTACATCCAATGGAAAAAGATTATAGCTCAGCAGTGTAGGGTAACCACTTTCTAGCTGTGCCTTTTCGGCCTTCTTTTTGACAAGTGGTACATCAATGTTCCCTAGGGAAAGGTTCTAGGAAGAGAGGCGGCTTAATAATCCTCTCTCCCCCCGTATTCGGGTTAGAGACACAGGTGTTTTACATCTAATTTGGTGGTTTAGTACAGTGTCAAGCTGAAGAAGCCATACAATTTGACATGCCCCTCCCCCCCGGGTTGTGTGCATCAGTTTACCCCAGGCCTGCCTGCAACTTCCGTGATGATGGGGGCACCACCCTGCATTCAGTCTGTATTTACAAAGTGTTGCCCCAATAGCACCATTGTGCAGGAATGGGTGCCAGTTCCTAAAGGAAATGAAATGGGGTTCAACCCCGCAAACAAAAGGTCAACTTTGCAGAAGGCAGCTGTGAAGGCTGCCTACCGCAAGGCTGGTCTTTTGCCTCCCCTCTCTTTCCCCTTGTTTTTTGGACTAAGTTTAAAGCATTTACTTGGAAGCTACAAATGAGTCAAGATGTTTCTCAGTTTAAGTCAGGACATTAGTGAGACCTCGATCTTAAGGCTTTCATCGCCCCTTCTTGGGTCCGGCTCCGGGCTTAGAAACCTCTGGGTATTAAGCGCGTTATCAATAACCTATCATATCATATGAAAAGAAGTAGTGGAACTGTGTTCCCTACTGGCCTTACAACCACCCCCTCCACCCCCACAAACTCTATTGCCACACCCCCTCACACACACAATACAAACCCCCAAAAACATGCGCCTACTGCTGTTTAAGGGAAGTTTCAGTGCAGTGCAAGTTTCAAATTCTTCCTGCACTTTTATTTTAAAACGAAACCATTCCGCAACGGTTTCTTTTTATAAATGAAGTATAGGAACAGTAAAATGTTTTAAGAAAAGAGGAGCACCGCTCCCACTCACTTCGACCACTGCTGAAGGCTACCCAATGAAGACCCTGGTCTTGAGGTTTTGTTATTTTTAGTTCTTTCTAGTTGGTGTCTTTATGTCTTTTTGTTTGTTCCAGTTTTGATGCCCAAAGTTTTCATTTAAAACTACAGCCGACTGTTGAATTACGCCTTCTACTATCTAAGCCTGCTATTTGAAATGTGAAGTACTTTTAAATTAATTCTGGACACTTGAACTAGTCTCTTCTATAATAAAAAAACGATCAATTTATTTTATGTAGATCATTCCGATCTAGTTACATTTTACAAGCCATGTCCTTTAAATCCTCCAACTTTCCAATCATATATGCACAAACATGTGTCTTCGAGTTCTATCTGCCTGTGTAGACACTATTTTGAGTCAGCTGTGGAGTACACGAATCTCTCCTTCAACCAACTGTGGCCTAGCACTGTGTCTGCATTGGAATATGCTATTGGCCCCCCACTACTGCGCTGTGCCTCACAGCAATGGTCCCCATCCAGTTAACTTAAGACCCATTTCTGAAGTAAAGCTGCAGAAGAAAAGCTGCTCCTTGAAGCCAGATGTGTGAAGGACTGTTAGAACCTTCAGTGAAAATCCAAACCACCTAACTGCAAAGAGATATTCAATCGGCTTTCGCCCTCACGCCATCTTGAGTTGGGAGAGGCCTATTTTCATGTAATGCAGTCAAATTTAAGGACGATTCCAAATAATGTTCCTGCTCTTACTACTAACCTATCATTGGATGGCAATCGTACACAACAACGAAACCACCCCCACACAGCCTCTCCCAGCAGCACATGGCAGGCACAAACCAAAAAAAACACACCTATGCTCAGTGCACAGTGTCAACCGAACTGAAGCTGCCAGAGCCCATCACAGCTCCCTTGCTCTTTTCTCCCGCTCAGTCCTACTAACATACTCTCCAGCTCCCTTGCTTTACAGACCTACCAAAGCGCCAAGAAACCATGCAAGTGGCAACAGCGCACGGTACAACAACCCTAACATAATTGATTGATGGAACGGATGGAGTAGACCGAGTGAACTGAGTGGATGGAATGGATGGATGAGGCGGATGTATGGAACGCATAAAATGGGTGGAATGAATGAAATGGATGGAATAGGTGTAGTGGATGAGGTGGATGGAGGGGGCTGAGTGGAGGAAATGGGTGGAGTGGATGCAATGTGTGAAATGGACAGAATGAATGGAATAAATTAAGTGGATGGAGTAGATGGAGTGGATGTACCAGATTGAGTGGATGGAATGGATGAGATGGATAGAGATGGATGGAATGGATAGAGTAGACGGGGTGCATAGAATGGTTGGAATGGATGAAATGGATGGAATGGACGGAGTGAACGGATGGAGTGGATAGAATGGATGAGATAGATGGAATGGACGGAATAGATAAAATGGATAGAGTGGATGGATGGAATGAATGAGATAGATGGAATTAACGGAATAGATAAAATGGATAGAGTGTGTGGAATAGATAGAATGGATGAAATGGATGGAATGGACATAGTGGACAGAATGAATGGGGCAGATGGAGTGGATGGGGTGGATGAAATGAATAGTATGGATAATATGGAAATGGATGAAATGTATAGAATGGATAGAATGGATGGATGGAATGGAATCGATGGATGGTGTGGGGGGATGGAATGGACCGAGTGGATGGAATGGGTGGAGTGGATGAAATAGATGGAATGAATGTAATGGATGAAGTCGGTGGAATGGAGGGAATGGAAGAAAAGGATTGACCGGATGAAATTGAGGAAAATTGATGGAATTAATGGAGTACTCAGTTAGAACAGTGAACATTAGCCTGCGCCAGACCCTGACAGGATTGTGAACGTTAGCCTGTGGCGCTTGTAGATAGAAATGCAAATGTTGGCATGCCGCACACTTGGGTGAAGCTGTGATCATTAGCCTGAATCGCATCTGGATAGAAATACGAATGTTGATGTCAACACGCCCCACACATGTATCACTGTGTACCCTGTCTTCCTGTTCCCCGTGCTGTTGCTATATATCCGTATCTCCCCCCCCCCCCTCTCGCTGTAAACCCAGCCCTCTGTCTCTGTGTCCATGTGTCGCTATGTTCCCTGCCATCCTGTTCATGTGCCTGGTCTCGGGCACTCTCAAGATAACCATCATATCACATCACTACGCTTACTCTCTACTATACACCATCATTAAACTAGAACACAGCTATAAGCCTAATTAATTTGGCCTAGCTGTTCACATACGAATACAGGCCCATGAACACCTCATCACCCTAATAAAATGCAGCAGCTAGCCGAGCACATTCCGGCATTGTTGCTCAAATATGCGTCCTTCAGGCCTAACGCAGCCAGAAGTCCAGTCTGGATGTCCACCCACCAGACTGCACACATTCAACTGATATCTCCAGCACCACACCTAACACTAGGATGCAGCTACCACCCGGCCATTACATCAGCTGCACACACGCACCCTACGACACTATCTCTCTCTACTGACCAGAACTATGGTTCCAGAGGGCGTTCAACCTACCAGCGCTTTGAGGTCATACCAATGATATGTAGAGCGCTATATAAATGGCAAGTAACATAACATACACCCACCAATATATAGTTACCCCCTTCAGTTACTTCCTTCTCCTCCTCTAAATCATTGTACTCCTTCGAACCTTTGAAGACTGATGATTTTATACAGAACTCTGCTGCCACTTTCATTGTCTCCAGGTGCTCTGGTGGACCTCGAAGAGAGGGGTGTGGGTTAGGTCAGTGGGGAGAGGGGGAACATGCCTGGCAGCTTTGAGGTTGCATGGGGGCTTGCTGTTAGAAATCCTGTTATAAATCCATGAGAAATGGATTTGGTAACTTCAATAAACCAACAATTGTACAGAATACCAGCATAAAAGGATACATGTAGGGTAGATTTTACCAAAAGGATACACGTAGAGTCTTCCAGATGACTCGATGTATCTAGTATCTGTTGAATAGCGACCTTCCAACTGACGGCACTCTTTTACTGTTAAGGAAACAGCCCAAGGGAGGAATCAGTGGAAAGGGCGAGTAAGTATATAGGAACCACCAGCCTGTTAGGAGAAGGATAAAGAAGATATTAGGAGCTGATTGAGACAATATAAGACAGTATGTTACGGTTCAAAAAGCCACTGACCTGTTTTCTATTAAGGGCGAGAAGTATGTAGGAACGATCAACCTGCTACTGTTGTGTCTTTAGTAATCCCCACAATAGAAGACTCCTAACCAACGACAGGGAAAGGAAGGTTAGTAGGAAAAAACTAACCCGCACGAAACGAGGGCCACACTAGATTCGGGATGGTGCACCCAGGATAGCGTCCATAAAGTCTCAGTGCACTTGATGTATGGAGGTGAAGAACAGAGACAGGATTGGAGTAAAAATGAAAGTTTGTGGGATGAGAAGAACCGAAATACAAGCTAGTAAGTCCTTTGCAGGAATTGCCCTCAGAGGTTGTACAACAGAAGAGAGTAGAGGAAACCTCTCTCACCTTTGAAGGAGTAAGAATGTTCGCTCCGTGAATATAGCTGGTTGGAGACAATGGAGAGGAATGGTGAATCCAGAGCGCAGCCCCTCGGAAAGAGCTGCAGGTACAACAATAGGAGGCTGCAGAATATTCAGGTGACAGTCACAGGGTAATGCGGCCAGGACAGCGGGGGCAGCCAATACTGGATAATGGCCCCGCGGGAAAGACTGCAGGTGCCGATTCGGGAGGTTGCAGAGTTCGGAATATTCAGGTGGCTGTCACAGTGTAATGCAGCCAGGACGGCGACCCAATAGGAGATCGAGTAGCCAAGCGTATTCCGTGGAGGAGCAAGGAAAGAAGCAAGAGCAACGGCTCCGGAACGTAGAACGTAGAACTAACGACGATCAGAAGCGCTGAATACCGGAACTTCCGGGTTTGAGTACGTGTCAGCTGATTAGCGCGTAACACATGACCAACGCATTGTCAACTGGCTATCGCGTATGCCGGAAAGTCCTTAAAGAGGCACTACGCACATGAAGGTGGAATAGAAGGAAGGTAAGTAAACAAAGTACAATTCATAACCAAATGTTTGTGAATAATGTCAACGTATTCTTTTGCCGGGTAGTTTAATAAACAGCCGCCAGCGAGTGTAGAACGGTCTAGCCGTTGGCTGGGCTGAATGACAAGACGTCGAGGAGAAGCCATTGGCAGGCATGACAGTGCCATCCCCCAAAGAGCGCCCCACCCCCCCTAGAAGCGTGAAACCGGCGCAACAGAGCGGGGACATGGATGTTGGACAATGGTTCCCAGGAACGATCCTCAGGGCCGTAACCCTTCCAATCAATAAGATAGTGAGGAACCCCTGCATGCAACCTAACATCCAGAATAGCCTTCACCTCGTACTCCTCTGAACCTTGTACCGAGACTGCTAGAGGCTTAACCGGCAACCGAGTTCCAGCGGCCAAAGGTTTAACGAGAGAGACGTGAAACACTGGGTCAACCCTCCAACGAGAAGGCAGTGCCAAACGGACGGCCACAGGGTTAAGTACTTTAGTAATCCTATAAGGACCTACAAAACGGGGTAGCAGTTTCTTTTTTCCAGGTATTTTCAGATGTTTGGTGGATAGCCAGACTGACATACCAACTTTGTATTGAGGAGCGACAAGTCTGTGTTTGTCAGCATGCTGTTTGAGCGACCTTGGGCTTCGTCCAGGTTCTTTTTGATCCTGGCCTGTAGGGAAGTGATGTTCCGTAGTTTGTTGACCGCCCCAGGGACAGAACCGGGCAATTCAGGATGAACAGGAATGGAACGAGGATGCTGACCGTAAAGTGCGTAAAACGGTGATACACCAGTGGAGGCATGCACCGAGTTATTATACGCAAATTCGGCCGCAGGCAGAACTGCAAGCCAGGAGGTCTGATGTTGTAGCAATAGACATCGTAGATACTGTTCCATGACACCATTAACCCGTTCTGTCTGCCCGTCAGTCTGAGGGTGATAAGAACTAGACAGACGTATGTCCATCAAAAATGTAGATGTTAAAGCCTTCCAGAAACGAGAAGCGAACTGCGATCCCCTGTCTGTGATCACTACTGCAGGAAGACCAAAAAATCGGAAGACGTGTTTCAGAAAGAGATCCGCCAAGACAATGGCAGTAGGAATACCTTGACAAGGTATGAACAGGGCCATTTTAGTGAAGTAATCAACGACAACCCACACCGTGTTAAATCCCTGTACGGGAGGTAGTTCCACTACAAAGTCCATAGAAACCATGTACCAAGGTTTGTGAGGCACTGGTAAAGGCTGCAGCAATCCCATGGGTTTTCTCGATGTGTTTTTACATTGAGCGCATATAGCACAGGAAGAAACGTAGTCTATGATATCCCGTGACATACCCAGCCGCCAAGACCATCGCTGAACCAATTCCAACGTTTTCTTTTGACCAGGATGGGCCGCGACTAATGAGTCATGACTCCATTCCAGTGCCTTGAGACGAGTCTTGTCCGTGGGTAGATATAAAAGACCGTTGTAGTACGGGAGACCATCGTTGACATCCAGATTCAATTCCAAAACCTTTTGTGGGTTTTGCGAGACCCATTTGGTTATTTCCTGTTTGAGGGAAGGTTGAACAGAACAACTGCAAATAACCTTTTCTGCCAATAAAGTGGGTTTTGGGTCAACACCATCGACCCGACCAGAATGGAGACGTGACAATGCGTCTGCTTTGGTGTGGTCTTTGGCTGGACGATAAGCGATATGGAAGTCGAACTGGGCAAAGAACGAGTGCCAATGAGCTTGTCTAGCAGTTAGGCATTTCATCGATTTTATTTCTTGAAGATTGCGATGGTCTGAATACACAAGTACCGGATGTTTTGCCCCAAGAAGATGCTGTCTCCATGTTAAGAACGCGTCTTTTATCTCGAGTAACTCTTTCTCTGTGACAGTGTAGTTCCTTTCATAAGGGGCTAATTTACGTGAGAAAAACACCACTGGGTGTTCCTCTCTAGTGTACGCACATTCCTGTGAGAGGATAGCCCCTATAGCCAAGCTGGAAGCGTCAGCCTCTACTATAAAGGGTGTATCAGGATCGGGATGCTGTAGGACAGGGGCTGATGTAAAGGCCTCTTTCAGCATATCGAAGGCCTTTTGTGCCTCTGTCGACCAGCGAAATGGAGCTTTAGGACTGGTCAAGGCTGTGAGCGGTGCTACTGTCTTAGAAAAAGAGTGGATGAATCTCTGATAAAAATTTGCGAAGCCCAGGAAGGATTGTAAGGTTTTGACTGAGTTAGGAACAGGCCAGTCTAGGATTGCTTTGACCTTGGAATGACTCATTCTCACCCCCTTACTGGTGATGATATACCCTAGGAATTCAACTTCCTGAGTGTGGAAAACACATTTTTCGGCTTTAACGAATACGTGGTTTTCTCTCAATCTTTGAAGTACTTTGGTAACATGTGTGAGGTGATCCTCCATGGAGGTCGAATAGATCAGGATGTCATCTAGGTAGACGACCATGAATTGATCAATGTAGTCGCTGAAGATATCATTCATAAAATATTGGAACGTTGCGGGGGCGTTGCACAATCCGAAAGGCATGACTAAAAACGCATAGAGACCGTACCGGGTCTTAAAAGCGGTCTTCCATTCGTCGCCCTGTCGAATACGGACGAGATTGTACGCCCCCCGCAAGTCCAGTTTAGTGAAGATGACAGAAGCACCCAGTTGGTCTAGGAGTACATTGATTAACGGTAACGGGTACTGATTTTTTACAGTGATAGCATTGAGGGCCCTATAGTCAATGCACGGGCGTAGGTCCCCTTCTTTCTTCGGGACGAAGAACAGGGGTGAAGCAGCTGGTGACCGGGAAGAGCGAATAAAACCGTTTTCCAGTGTTTTATCGATGTACTCTTTCGGTACTTCATCCTCCCGTTGGGTAAGTGAATAGACACGCCCTGTAGGAGTCTTGGCGCCAGCCACCAACTCTATAGGACAGTCATAAGGCCTGTGAGGTGGTAACACTTCTGCTTTACCTTTATCAAACACATCGGCGTATGCCCCATACTCCCGAGGTACCAGGATGGATTTGTTAGTAAGCGAGCCGATGCTAGGAGCCCCCACTAGGAATGCCAACACTGGAGAATGGCTCCCTTTAGTTCCCGGAAGGCACTTATTGTTGCAAAAATCCAAGGGGTATTGAATGAGGCCTGTGGTCCAGTCAATGATAGGATTATGCAGTTTGAGCCATGACAATCCCAAGATCAATGGGTATTGAGGTGCAGCTATCACATCAAAGACCAGAGGTTCCGTGTGACCGTCAGGTAAAGACAGCTTAATAGGGATGGTCTCTTCTGTTACCAACCCGGAAGACAAAGAAGAACCATCGATGTTATGAACTGCTTCTGGAACCAATTTAGGAACCGTGGGTATAGCTGACCGGGCCACAAACGTTACATCCATGTAGCAATTAGAGGCACCTGAATCAAGCATAGCTTGGGATTGTAAAGTCGTCCCGTTAAATTCTAAGGACACAGGTACTGATATGGAGGAAGCCATGTAGACAGAGGAGTCCTGCTTGGTACTCGGCAAAGGGACCCCTGCTATTGCCGAGCTTTGACGTTTCCCGTCTTTCTAGGCGGTTTCTTGGGGCGAGACGCTAATATGTGTTCAGAGGAGCCACAGTACATGCATAAGTTGTTCTTGCGGCGGTTTTCACGTTCAGAATTAGACAGACGGCCACGTACTGCGCCTATTTGCATGGGTTCTGGTTCGCAAGTAGCGGACTGAGAAGCTTCAGAACGACCAGGTGTTGACATGAAGGGTTTCTTTTCTCCTTTCCTGGCGGATCGTCGGGCGTCTATTTGGAGGACCAGATCTAGAAGGTCCGAAAACGCTGACGGAACCACAGGGACCGCTGACAAGGCGTCTTTCAACTCTTCAGATAAGCCTTTATAGAAGACTGCTGACTTCTTGTCCTCAGGCCATTGGGTTTCTGCTGTGAGTTGATTGAAACGAGCAAGGTAGGCCAATAAGGTCTGATTGCCTTGCTGTAAGTTTAATAGTTCAAGATCCGTAGCCTGGGTAGCGTGTCGCATATCGAAAATTTTATCCAAGGCCAACAATAGAGCGTCACAGTCATACAACAAAGGACTGTTTGATTTGAGCAAAGGATTAGCCCATGCCGCAGCCGTTCCCCCTAGATACAACAGCACAAACGCTGCTTTAGTGGTCAAATCTGGGAAAGAGCTGGGTCGACATAGGAAGTGAAGCCGACACTGGTTTACAAAGGTGCGAAAGTTCCTAGGTTCCCCCATAAACCTCTCCGGAGGGGCCAAAGGAAACTGGGTTGGCATGAGCACCTGTACGGGGTCCCTTTGGGTGGCCTGGGGACCCGAACCCGAGGCCACGGGATTCAAGCCTGCCACCCCCTGTGGCGATGCGTGCATGGCATCTTGCAGCATGTCCATACGGTGGCGCAATGTATCCTGAGCTGATATCATTTCCTGTCTCAGGTCAGCCACCAGCTGAGTGAGTACAGTTATGGGATCGGAACCCTCCATTTTTAGGCTTCTGATTCTGTTAGAAATCCTGTTATAAATCCATGAGAAATGGATTTGGTAACTTCAATAAACCAACAATTGTACAGAATACCAGCATAAAAGGATACATGTAGGGTAGATTTTACCAAAAGGATACACGTAGAGTCTTCCAGATGACTCGATGTACCTAGTATCTGTTGAATAACGACCTTCCAACTGACTGCACTCTTTGACTGTTAAGGAAACAGCCCAAGGGAGGAATCAGTGGAAAGGGCGAGTAAGTATATAGGAACCACCAGCCTGTTAGGAGAAGGATAAAGAAGATATTAGGAGCTGATTGAGACAATATAAGACAGTATGTTTCGGTTCGAAAAGCCACTGACCTGTTTTCTATTAAAGGCGAGAAGTATGTAGGAACGATCAACCTGCTACTGTTGTGTCTTTAGTAATCCCCACAATAGAAGACTCCTAACCAACGACAGGGAAAGGAAGGTTAGTAGGGAAAAACTAACCCGCACGAAATGAGGGCCACACTAGATTTGGGATGGTGCACGCAGGATAGCGTCCATAAAGTCTCAGTGCACTTGATGTATGGAGGTCAAGAACAGAGACAGGATTGGAGTAAAAATGGAAGTTTGTGGGATGAGAAGAACCGAAATACAAGCTGGTAAATCCTTTGCAGGAATTGCCCTCAGAGGTTGTACAACAGAAGAGAGTAGAGGAAACCTCTCTCACCTTAGAAGGAGTAAGAATGTTCGCTCCGTGAATATAGCTGGTTGGAGACAATGGAGAGGAATGGTGAATCCAGAGCGCAGCCCCTCGGTAAGAGCTGCAGGTACAACAATAGGAGGCTGCAGAATGTTCGGAATATTCAGGTGGCAGTCGCAGGGTAATGCGGCCAGGACAGCGGGGGCAGCCAATACTGGATAATGGCCCCGCGGGAAAGACTGCAGGTGCCGCTTCGGGAGGTTGCAGAGTTCGGAATATTCAGATGGCTGTCACAGTGTAATGCAACCAGGACGGCGACTCAATAGGAGATCGAGTAGCCAAGCGTATTCCGTGGAGGAGCAAGGAAAGAAGCAAGAGCAACGGCTCCAGAACGTAGAACCAACGACGATCAGAAGCGCCGAATACCGGAACTTCCGGGTTTAAGTACGTGTCAGCTGATTAGCGCGTAACACATGACCAACGCATTGTCAACTGGCTATCGCGTATGCCGGAAAGTCCTTAAAGAGGCACTACGCACATGAAGGTGGAATAGAAGGAAGGTAAGTAAACAAAGTACAATTCATTACCAAATGTTTGTGAATAATGTCAACGTATTCTTTTGCCGAGTAGTTTATTAAACAGCCGCCAGCGAGTGTAGAACGGTCTAGCCGTTCGCCTGGCTGAATGACAAGACGTCGAGGAGAAGCCATTGGCAGGCATGACACTTGCAGGCTGGAAGCACCCTGAGCCCTACAGGCGGGTCTGTTTCTTGGTGTTCTATTCCAACAACATAAAGGCATTCTTGTACAGAGGGATGCCTCATGAGCCCATGGTACTAGGAGGCATTTGCTGTGATATCCAAGTTGGGTTGTAGAGGTGTAGAGTTTTGGTGTTTGATTTCTGTTGGGAAGGCTATTAAATTGCAGTGTCTGAGTTGGTTTGTGTATAGTATGTCTGAGTGTACAAGTTGGGAATGTTGATGTGGGGAGGTTAGTGGAGTCTAGGTAGGGCACTTGTCTCTCTGTGGAAACATCTTGGTAGGGGTAGCCCTTGTGCAACATCTCGGTAGTGGTGTCCTTCAGGTTGGAGACCTCCTCAGGTTCTCTTGTTTGCACTGGTATGTCTTGCAGTGACCAGTGTGTCATCGCTGGTCCTAACTGAGAATAGGGGTAACCCGGTGGGTATGGGGGGAACACAGGGAGCATGCAGCAGCGGGTACCAAGTGGACCTGGGGGTCTGCAACATGTAGCTCTCCAGATATTTTAGACTACGACGCCCAGGATTCCTCAACAATGACGATGCTTGCTTGGGCTGATGGCAGTTGTAGTCAAATCTCTAGGGAGCCAAAGGTTGTGGATCCCTGAAGTAGAGAGTGGGTGAGAATAATTACTGAGGAGGGTTTAGCATAGGGATTCCAGAGAGGGCAGAAATCTGGTGTGGAGCCTAGCAATCACTGAGCATGCTATGAGTTGGTGCAATAGTCTTGTAAATGACATTAGAAGTAAATCATTATAGGGCACTAACAGCATTGGGCACAAGGGAGCTGATGGTAATATGCCACACATTAAAGTATAGCAGAACGTCCTCTGGGATACCCTGAAAGCCAAATCGCAGCATAACGCACATGTTGCACTGGGACACCAGGGAACACAAACGCAGCATAGCAGAGAGTATGGTGTGTATTCAAGAGAGAATTGCGGTTAAGCATCAGGGGCAAAATCACAAAATAGCAGCAATTACAGTGGGACACCAAGGGGCAGAATTGTGATGTGATATCAGATAGCACAATCACTGTATATCACCAATTATGGTGGGACACAAAGGAGCAGAATTACTGTAGGCATTGCTTCAGTCCTGGTTAAGAAGCCTTTTGGATCTGGGCCAGAGAGAGTGGCAGGACATGGCAGAGGCGACATGACAAGCAGGTGCCAGATTTAGCCGGGGGAGGGTGCACATCGGGGGGCTAGATTTGTTGCGAGGTCCATAACCATAGAATGCCATATGAAGAATGAGGAGTGCATGTGTGTCCTCAGCGTGTTGAGGGAGGGCAGGGAAGAAGATCAGTGCCTAAAGTGTTAATGTAGCTGTCCTAAAAGAGTAGCACCAATGGGTACTTGCCTCACCTGGGTTGAGGCACTTGCATTGCAGAAATGAAACTCTGCAGTCTCCTTGGCACTTGGCAGCTCACTAGATGGCGACAACACCCCTCTTTGCTAAGGTCCGTAATCCCACCCTGGTCCACTGACAACTGTCGGCATGTGGCAGCCTGTCCCAGCACGTGACTGAAAACCCTGGAATCCAGGGAAGCAGGGAAATGCAGAAAGGTTAAATTATCTGGCCCCAGAGAGTAGCGCTTATCGGTGCGGGCCTCGCCTGGGTTGAGGTGCCCGCATTGCAGGAAGGAAACCCTGCAGTCTCTTTGCCACTTGACAGCTGCTCTTTAAGTTCCCAGGAAGGCTCAGCAGCTCCAGCATCCCGTACTGCGGCTTCCCACACTCAAAATGATTTGCTGGCTCTGCTTTTGTATAGTCGGGGATCTTCCCCTCTCCTCACCTTGGGTTATTACTAAGCTGCATGGCCTTCCATGGGTTCCTGTGACCTACACCAGTTGCCCTGTACTTAGAGGGTGCGGGAAGCGGGGCTTCTAGGCTTCCTGTCTGCGCCCACCCTGGTGATGTCACCATGTTGTGCCCTGGGGAAGCCCTGTGGTGGTGCGCGGGCCTCCCAGGGTCGGGACACCAGCGCGCGTAGGCAGCGCGCAAGAACACATGCCAGAGACGTCTGCTCGTTCCGGTGCTCCGGCGCGAACTGCCCGGGCACCGCCTTTATTAACTAGCGCGCATGCGCCGGCCCGCTGGGCCGTGCATGCGCGCTTCATGTACACAACATCCCTCCTTTTCCCCCAAACAACAAACACATTAAACAGGGGAGCCAACGTGGCTCAAATCAAACTGTACTTAACAGGCTTCGTTACTCAGGCTGCCGAGTCCATGATGAAATCTTGGAACCTTTGGGGTGGACGGCGTCCTTCCCTGCGCGGGTACCTGGGCGAGCCTCTCTCGAGGTCCTCTGGCCCCCCAGGGTCCCCGGGCGGTTCACCGCCTTCCTGCGGTGCCTCTGCTGCTTGTCCTTCGGCAGGACTGGTTTCTTCCTCCGTGGCCACGGGTCCTATGCGCTTGAAGAAGGACACGTTTCTGGTTACCGTCCCTCGCGCATTCGCAGCTGTGACCATTGACCCTTTGACATGAGTTACCCCCATTGGCTGGGTTTCGTAAGTCATCGAGAGTTTCCCTTCCGGTTTCCTGTTCCGGACTAGGACGGTATCTCCTACTGCTATCTTTTTTCCTGGCAGCCTCCGCCTTGTTGTCTCGCTCTCGTTTCTCGCTGCTCTGTCTGCTGTCACCCGTGCGCTATCGATCACACCTGGGCGTCGGTCTCCCGCTTCGGGTATCAGCCCTCTGGGTATTCGCTTGAACAGTGCCTCAGCGGCCGCGATTCCGGTGGATCGATGTGGGGTGGACCGGTACTCACGGAGAAAGTCGATTAGGTTGTGTCGCAGGTCCTCCCCTCCATTGACAGAAATACGAAAAATTTTGTTTAGTGTCCGCATGAAACGCTCAACCTCTCCATTGGCCCTTGGCCATAGCAGGATTACCTTCCGGTGCTTGATGCCTCGTTCCGCGCAGTATCTGGCAAACCGCTGTCCTTGGAACGGCGCTCCATTGTCTGAGCAAATCCCAAATGGGAACCCATGGGTGGCGAAGATTTTGTCCATCGCCAGGATGGTGTGATCGCTGCCGGTGGATTCCACGAGTTCCACTTCCGGATACCCCGACCACTGGTCTGTGACCACCAGGAAATATAGGCCTCTTCCTGTCGAGCCGAAATCTGCGTGCACCGTTCCCCATGGCACGTTGCTCCGTTCCATGGCCTGGATGGGTGGGCCTCTTTCCACAGGACTCGTGGCCTGGCAGGGAATGCAGGTCCTCACAAACTCGGCTACCCTGTGCTCCAGATCAGGGAACCAGACCTTCAGCCTGAGGCGTGCCTTCATCTTGGCCATGCCCTGGTGCCCTGTGAGGGCCTACTGGAGGACTCTCATGACCAACGACCTGGGGATCACAATCTGGTTCCCTCGCAGCAACAGGCCGTCCGTGGACACCGAGAGCTCGTGTCGAGCTTTCCACAGCAGTTGTAGGTACCTTTGTACCTCGGGGTTCCTCCTGGCATTGTTTAGAAGGACGTCCCGCCACTCTCCTGTGGCCACCGCCCTTTTCACTCTTAGGAACGCCTCTTCGGAGTTCGAGTCGTCCGCAATGTCCTCTCTCGACAAGGCTACTGGCAGGGCTGATTCAATGACGAGATGCACGGCGTCTCCAGCGTCTGCTACCTCTACGGGACTCTGGGTGTTCCTCGTGCCTGGGTGGCGAGAAAGGTAGTCGGCTGGGTTATGGGTGCCTGGGCGGTAAACTAGCTTGATGCCGTATTCAATGAGGGACAGCATCCATCTTTCGATGCGGGGAGGCGGTTTGGATGACGTTCCCGACAGGATAGGAATCAGGGGTTTGTGGTCCGTAATCACGACGACGGGTTTGCCGAGGATGTAAATTCTAAAGTGTTTGCACCCCCACAGGATGGCGAGGGCTTCCTTTTCTATCTGGGAGTACCGCTTTTCTGTGTCGGTGAGGGCTTTGCTGGCATATGCTATGGACCTCATGACCCCTAGTTCGTCTGCCTGCATGAGTACTGCCCCCAGTCCCACCGGGCTGGCATCGACCACAATCTCCGATTCCCGGCTGGGGTTGAAATAGGCCATTGTCTCCTGCTCTGACAGGGCTTCTTTGATGGCTTTGAAGGATCGTTGTTCAATCTCCGTCCACTGCCAAGTCACGTCATTCCTCGTAAGTGCCCTCAGTGGTTCCGACAGAGAGGCTAGGTCTTTGATGAAACGGCCGCAGTAGTTGACCATCCCCAAGAAGCTCCGAACCTCCGCCGGTGATGTGGGTGGAGGCGCATCCCTTATGTCCCTCACTTTTCCAGGGTCTGGGGATATGCCCCCCGCATGGAAGGTGAACCCAAAGAATTCCAGTCGGTCTTTGAGGAATTCGCACTTTTCTTGGTGCAGGGTCAGGCCCACTGCCTGTAGTCTCTCAAAAGTTTTCTCTAGCCGTTTAAGGTGTTCAATTTCCGACTTGGCGAAGACTAAGATGTCGTCGGACATGTTAATGACACCTTTCAGTCCGGACAGGGCTCCTCTGATGGCATTCTGGAAGACCTCTGCCGCGGACGAGATTCCAAAGTTTAGTCTCTTGTACTGGTACAACCCCTCGGGAGTAGTGAATGTCGTAATGTACCTCGACTCGGGGTGTAGCTCCAACTGGTGGTACCCAGATCTGAGGTCCAGTTTGGAGAAGACTTTGGCACCTTGGAGTTCTCCAACGATGTCGTCTAGAGTGGGTGTGAGGTGACGCTCCCTTTTGATGGCGGCATTTGGGAGCCTCATGTCCAGCAGATGCGTACCGCCCCCGGCTGTTTCGGCTTTGGGGCTACCACAATGGGCGACACCCAAGGGGTGGGGCCTTCCACTCTTTCAATGATGTCCCGGTCGACCAGCTGTTGCAACTCCTCTTCCACTTGGGCTCTTAAGTGAAAAGGAATCCGGCGATGTTTGAGGGCTGTCGGCCTTACGGACTTGTCGATGTGTAAGCGAACGGGCTCTGCTTTCAGTTTGCCAATGCCCTTGAAGAGAGTTTCAAACCTGTGCAGCATGCTTTTTAGATCGGCGTGGTATACCCCAAACGTGAAACGGACAATGTCGAGTGCTTCTGACGCCGCACAGCTCAGCAGGGAATGTGGGCTGACGCTGGTGACAAAGAATCTTGCTTTGATGGTGTTTTGTCCATGAGAAACCGGGGCAATGAACACGCCTTGGATGGGAAGGGGGGTGTCCCCACAGAATGCATATATTCGTGCCATGGATGCTGACAGCTCCGGTGGGCCTGGCAGGGCCTCATAATGTTTGGTGGCTAGCACGCAGACCGAAGCCCCAGTGTCAATGAGAATGGGGGTGGGGACATCATCGATGTTGACAGTGCATGTGGGTTGGCGCCTCGTGCCAGGGCCTTTTACGATGCTGGAGATGAAGAAAACCTCTTCCTCCTCCTCTTCTTCTTCCGCGATGTCCAGGTCCTGCAGGCCCTGATCGATTGAAGAGATGCCTCTCACTCTGCGAGCGCCTCCCCGTCCAACTCTCTCCGGTCCTCTTCCTGCCGCAACAGGGGCGGCAGCCCGGCACATCCTGGCGTAGTGCCCCGGTGTGCCACACCGGCCGCACGTTCTCGACTTCGCCGGGCATTCACCGCTGTGGGGGAGGTCATACCCACAGTAGGAGCACGATGAGGTGTTGCCTGGCGTGGGCGGGGTATCAGGCCTTCTTGACGCCCACCTTGACCTTCCTGCTGCTGACCGCCCCACAACAAATGCGTCTTCGTCGTTCTTCGGTCGCGTGGCAGCGTCCATTTTCGCACCTCTGGCTTCCACTAGCTCATGTGCTCTTCCCAGGTCCAAAATTTGCTGGAGGGTCAAGCCAGGTTCTCTCAGTACCTGCCTTCGAAGTTTGCCGGAGCTGCACCCCTGCAGTAGTTGGTTGCGGACCATTTCTTCCTCATCGACCCATCTGCAGGAGGTCGCCAGGTGTCTCAGACGGGCACAAAATTTGTCTAGGGGCTCGTCGTCTAGTTGCCTTTCGGCACCCATGACAAATCTATCAAAATCCACGTTAGCCATGGGGAGGAAATGGTCTTTGAGTGCCTGCTTGACTGCATCATACGTGACCACGGGGATGACGAGGGAGTCGTAGATCTTGTGGACTTCTGCGCCTGCCGAGTAGATCATAGTCGCGATTTTGGTGTCATCATCGTTCAGCCCCGATGCCCTGAAGAACATATCTAGTCTCTTGACCCACAATAGCCACTTTGGGCCCAGCTTGGAAGGGGGGCCAGTAGTATCGAATTCAGGCATGGGGGCTAGGGAGCTGCGAGATCTGCGGGGGATTGGGGCAGCGGCACCCTCATCGTCGGTCTCTTCTCCCATTTCTGCGTCACGTACTCACAGTTGTCTTTCTTGAGAGAAAGGCGGCTTGTCCTGGTCTTGTGGTAGTATTGGGGTGTAGAAACCCACTTCTTTCTTCTTAAATGCCACAGCCCTGCGCCTGCAGGACTGTGGGTTTTCCAAAAATTGTCTGTGACCTCCAACACAGCTGGTATGTGGCGCACGAGCACCCTTTTGGGCTGCAACCACTGCCGCCACGTGTGAAGAGGGGAGCGAGTGAACTCAAAATGGCCGCCGGCGCTCCGCGGGTCCGTAATACGGAAGACTTTCCATCTCTCCGAAGCTGTCGGAGCACGGAAGCAGTCCGTGCCTCCTCGTCGCCAGTGTTGTGCCCTGGGGAAGCCCTGTGGTGGTGCGCGGGCCTCCCAGGGTCGGGACACCAGCGCGCGTAGGCAGCGCTCAAGAACACACGCCGGAGACGTCTGCTCGTTCCGGTGCTCCGGCGCGAACTGCCCGGGCACTGCCTTTATTAACTAGCGCACATGCGCCGGCCCGCTGGGCCGCGCATGCGCGCTTCGTGTACACAACAACCAGGATAGGCAGAGACCGGAAGACATAAAACCCCTGGCCCCTATTTTTAATTTTATGTTCCCCTTCAACAGCAGCATGCTGGGTCCTAGCTTTCATCTGCCTCTCAGTTCAACAGCATGGCCCTGGGTGAGCAGCGTGGTCTCTCACTGTGGGATCTTCACGGGTCATTCCAGCATTGTCCACCCATATGCAGATGGGAGCATGGGTTTCCTTGTAATTAAGTTGTGCAAGCACTGAATTTAAGTAAAGTATTTCCTAATCTTGGGTAGTAATCTGTGACAATAGGGAGTGCTGAAAGGCAGGAAGAAATGGTGCAGGGAACGAGTTGTGCCGCCCGACAGTTTGCATTGATATGATAGTTTATTTATATAGCGCCTAACACAATGTGTTTCAAAGCGCCTCAAGGCAAGGGAGGGAACAAGGGAAAAAACAATGACATTCTTACAGGCCCTGAACAGTAAGGATGTGAAATTAACTATCGTACTGGGCCTGACGACATTTCAGATAGTGCAAGAGCTAAAACATAGAAAAGGAAGGGAGGGGGAGAGCGGGAAGGAAATGGAAACAGACAGGCGACTATTGTACTAGGCCTGACATTTCTGGTAGAGCCGGAAAAAAAAACAAGAGGTGAGGGAGAGGGGTGTAGAAAGGTAGGGGAGGAACAAAACAAGCGACTATCATATTAGGCCTGACGACATTTCAGTGCTGGAAGGGGGCTGGGGAGGAAAAAAACAGTAAGGGGAGGGAGAAGGAGACAGACGAGGTTGCTATCATACTAGGTCCAGGGACAATTCTGATAGAGTAAGTGCATAGAAGAAAGTAAAGGTAGGAGATAGGAAAAGGGAGAAGGGAAAGGAGGAGAGAACAGAGAGTTAGCAGTCAAAAGAGTGGAGAAGCAAGAGGGGAGAGTGAATACAATTGCAGAAGTCAGTAGTAACACATAATGTTGCAAGCCAGGATACAAGATGAAGATGGGACCAGCATGATTCAGGGCCACCATGAGTACAAGAAGCAAAAGAAGTTCAGCATGAGAGTTGAGAAAGGGCGACGCACCATGAATGAATGAAGTCCATAAAAGTCAAATCCAGCATTGTCCACAAGACGGTGATGGTGAAACCAGAATGTATCAGGACAGACTCCTGCAGTAGTAGGCTTGAGTGGGATGAGGGAGGAGCAGGGTAGAAGAATCAAGCAAAACAGGCAACACCTGTGTGCGAGAATGGGGGCGCACAAGGGAACATCACGGGGGGACCAGAGGGAGTAACACATGTTGGTGCATGCCTACCTGCTGTCTGAGCAGGGGGTCGGGCCCTGGGTCCTCCTGGTCCGAACAGGTCCAAACAGGAATTCCCCTTTTCTTCGTCTGCCCTTCACTTAGGGCGCCCGGGCGAGAGACGCCCTTGATCTAATAGTTCGGAGCAGGAAGGAAGAGGCAGGGCTAAGAAGGTGAGTGGTGCTTGCTAAATTGTGAAAAAGAGCGTGAAACATGAAGGCACCAGGAGGGCGGGGCTTGCTAAGTGGTGAAAAAGAGCCGCAAACAGGAAGGCACCAGGTGGGCGGGGATTAGGCCAGATGACCTAGATCCACTTGCACCTGCTTCCCATCTGCAAAGGAAAAGAGGCTGGAGGGCTCCTTAAGTAAGGAAAAAGAGCGGCAACCAGGAAGGCACCAGGTGGGCAGAACTTGCTAAGTGGTGAAAAAGAGCAGCAGGCTGGAAGGTACCAGGAGAGCGGGGCTTAGGCCAGGTGACCTAGATCCACTTGCACCTGCTCCCCATCTGCAAAGGAAAAGAGGCTGGAGGGCTCCTTAAGTAGGGAAAAAGAGCAGCAACCAGGAAGGCACCAGGTGGGTGGGGCTTGCTAAGTGGTGAAAAAGAGCAGCAGGCATCAGATTACTGAGGTGTTCTTCAAAAGGCAGTGTCTTTTGAGTTTTTTCTTGAAGCGCAAAAAAGAGTGCGGGAAGTCTGTGAGTTTGTGTGTTTCAGATGCTTAGAGTGTAACAGAAAGAGGCCTGTTCACAAGTTTTCTGCTGCTTGTTTTCCAGTCTGAAACTGTTGTGCCTTCAGGTGCTTCACTAACCTCAGGAGATTTTCTTTGTAGCTAGGTGGGTCAGTGCGTTGGCTGTCATTGTCTTGTATTTAATATGGGCCGAACTTGAAACCATCCTAAAACTTTTGCCCTTATAACTTGAAGTTTATGCCCCCACACCTGCAACACCCCAGCCAATCACTTTACACCGCCCTCTTAGTCTCAAACATTTTCTGCTTACGTTCCTTCTCCTCATTTCCTCTAAATATGTTTTTAAGATGGTGCAGCCTTGCAGGGCTAATAGCCAGTGCAGCTCCGCGATGGTGGATAGGAGGGGATGCAGGCTAATCAGTTGCTTGTTGGCACAGGCTGACACATGCTGGCAGCTGTCAGTGGACCAGGGTGGCATTACGGACCTCGGCAAAGCAGAGGGCGGGAGGTCGTTGTGCCATCTAGTGAGAGGACCAAGGCTTGGACGTCAGTTCTGAAGCCAGAGGCGGGAATGAAGGTAAAGTCATAGTCGATGAGGAAGCAAAAAAATAGTCACGGGGAGTAGGGAAACTCATCTTAGTTCAATTTGCGCTAGGCAGTTATGAACTTGGGTGCATTTGGTCTAACTCCTGAGTAGAATGTGCTCTGTCTTTCCAGTAGAGGTTGAAAAATACTCCATCTTTAGGATTTTCTTTTTCTCTAGGACTGTAGAACAAAAGGTCCATAGACATCTCATCGGATGCTATGCTCGTTGCCGTTCAGAGCTCGCTTTGACATCGGTGCACAGGCTGCCGACACAGGTTCAAATCGCGGCGGGGCCAAACTCAGACTTTCAACCTTCCGAGGTCGATAAATGAGCACCACACACCGTGGGTAATGATAAGCAGCGCCCAGATGCCCGAGGGTTCGTAGTGCTATATAAATGCAACATTTTAAATAATAATAATTATTTGTTTAGCCCGCAACATGTGGAGGTCGGAGAACCTCGAAGTTAAGCAAAAGCCTTGCTTTTGTGGAACATGTTATTCATGTGTTGGCATGAGAAGGCTGCATCGAGGGCAAGTCATCTTTTGTTCCTGTTTTCATATCTGAAACTACACCCTAACTGGTGTGTCCAGACTAGTGGACAGTATTTATTTTAGGGCTTGCAGAGGCAGTGCCTTTAAAACCAGGGTTGCAGAACCTAAGCAGTGCATCGATGAACTCAGAGGTGGAAGAGTTCCAACAATATTATACAATGAGTTTACAACCTATGATTGTTATTTAAGAAGCAACATGCAGTCTATACCAATGTTATGTATCAGACAATGGGCTTATCCGGCTGCTAAAAGCTAAATGGTGCAACATGCAATCCAAGAACCGCCAAACCAACGGGCGAGTTTACCTTCACAGAGCGACATCCAAACAGCGTTTATGGGATTTGTTCCCAGATGGTCTGGCTGGTAGCACATACAGGAGTGAAACTGGGACACCCTCTCTCTCCTCAAGAGCTGTGGTGAAATGGAGCAATCACCTTTGGCACTGACCCCATAGGGGTCTCCACCGCTCAGGTAAGCCGGCCTACCAGAGCTGGAATGCTAAAAAACACAAGCTTCATAGAGTTAGTATATGGCGAATATGGCAGCATCCCACTGCCGCGCTGGGCCCATACCACGACTACAGTGATCTCCTGTCCCTTACAGAGGAGCCGGTCAGTTCTTTGTTGGCAAGACCTTATGTGAGCACTTATATGCGGGTGGATTGGGGAGCAAACCCACAAGCCAGATCTAAATGCTTAGTCCTGAATAAATGGCACCCTGCATTGGGTGAGCAGCTACACTACAACCTATGAGGTAGCAAGGACCAAAGGACAAAAACAATTGAAGGGAGAAGGCACAGGAGGGGGACTGTGATCTGAAGGCAAAGCCTGCAACCCTCCTCTCCCGGATCCATAGAGTAGCACAGTGTCTACCCGACTCGCAGTGGAGTCAAACAGGAGACGAGTGCTCCTGCAAGGGACATCAGTGCAGTTCCTGCCCGTAAAGCTTCCGAGGTAGAGCTGGGAACGACGATCTGGAGCGACAGTGGCCCAACATGGCGCCATGCTGAAGGTGCGACCTCCACCTGGAGTGAATATAGCCGCAAGAGATATTCGTAGCTCACCTAGGAGTCTAACAAATGCATAAAACATATGATCCCACCTCGAATTGTTTTAATAAATGTAGACGTATGTGGGTATCTGGACCTGATATCCCGCTTGTTGTCGTCCTGGATAAGCACTGCTAAATACAACAACAGAACAAAACTTATAATGGTTGTGGAAATGTTCCTGTAAAAGACAAATCTTTATTCCATCAATGTTTTTGTGTTTAAATATGGACATCTAATATCGAAAATGGCAAAATGCAAATAAAACATTTAAACACAAACTAGCAGAGGGCCAAAGGGCAGAACCTTGGGCATAAAATTGAAAGAGAATGGAACACCAGAAAAAGAGGGGTGAGGTTGCCAGAGTCGCGGCAAATGTCCCTTCTTGCCAACCCAATATAGACCAGTTAGAAGAGTGTGTATAGGGAAGATATAAAACAAAAGATTGAAATCAAGAACCGGTCCAGAATTAAGAAGTAACGCAAGTAATGTTGTACTTGTGTCCCAACAATCTTATAGGGCTTGATCGAAATGTCTAATCATTTGGTTTTCTTTTCATGTTCAATTCTGAATCTATAATTGTTGAAAATATACAAGCATGTGTGACCTAGTCATAAACTTGGTTTACAGTTAGCTAGATTCATATAACTAATTCCTGGCATCACCTGTATGTTTGGGTACACGGTTATCAATCACTAGAGTATTTTCTACAGGGGGGGGTCTGCCAACGTGTGTGATGTTTCTCAATACTATTGGCGGGACCTGACTGCTTGTCAGAGCCTCTGATTGTAACATGTTTCGGCAGTCGACGCTGGTGGTCGAATTGCCTTCCTCAGGGCATGTTCGAAGACCTTGTAGGGACATATAACAGTGTTTCAGTGTCATTCCAGAAGTGAACCTAAAAATGAGCAAAAAGCCCAGTTGGCGCACTGTATCACTTACCCTAAAGGTGGGGAGGCTGTGCTCCATGCATCTTCTCCCGTCTTGATGGCCGGCGGCAGCAGCAGAGCTGGTACTGCACTCGTAATGCAACTGTAATTAGGGTTAGTTTCCTTGTAGCTCACATAAGAGCAACTGCTTCCCTAGGCTTGAGTATCTCTGATCCCTATAGTGCTGAGGGTCGGGAGACTGAGAAAGGAAAAGACAGGAAGAGGGGCAACCCTAACAGCTGGCATGCATACCAATGTGAAAAAAAGGAAATAAAAAGATGCCTCGACCATGTATATGGCAAGGTCTCCCTGTATGCGCTTGCACACAGGCAGGGGCACCGACTTCACGTTGTCCCCCGGGAGGGTGTTGGGGGGCATTATTTCTGTCTGCGCTTACCGGCAACACAGTATTTCTCATGGGGCAACAGGTTCACTGGGAGAGCTAGAAAGGACCCGTGCCTAGCCGCGTATCCTGTTGCTGCAAAGGGACTCAAATCATGCAAGGGAACATCAAAAGAATCTAATCAATGTAAAAAGAAAAAAGGAAAATGATGGTGTGTCCAAAAGCCAGGTAGAAGCCTGGAACATATCAACTGGGCGAACGTAAATGGTTGAGAAAGTCATGGGAGTAAGGGACCAAATACCAAATATGTGTCTATAGCAGGGGAGAGGGGGGGGTGGAACTTCGGATGTGGTACAGGCCGGGATGCTATGGGAGAGTCGTCTAAGTGCTACCGTCTTGGTCTGTCTATGTGTTCAGTCTGAAGCCTCCTCCTCTGGTGGCTAGCTCTCATTATGTCTTGTTGTATGTCGTGGAGTGCGTTCCTTGGATTCTGTTCATGTTCGGTTGTTTGGTGGGAACCGGGATCGGTATCTTTATTCATCGTTGTTTTGGTGGTGTGGGTCTTCTTGTGGGTGGTCTTCTAGCTACTCAGTGAAGAGCCAGGATTTGAGCAGTTTCCTGAATACTAGGTGGTTTCTTGTGTTCTGTATATTCTTTGGTAGGTCATCCCAAGTTTTCGGTGCCTGGTGAGAGAAAGAGGATCCTCCGAGTTTTCTTCTGTTGTAGGGTTTCGGTTCCAGGTGGATGTCGTCGCTTGATCTGAGCATTCTTGGCAGCTGGTT
Organism: Ambystoma mexicanum; assembly: GCF_040938575.1. Taxonomy (NCBI): domain Eukaryota; kingdom Metazoa; phylum Chordata; class Amphibia; order Caudata; family Ambystomatidae; genus Ambystoma; species Ambystoma mexicanum. Next base: position 1,223,160,340 of record NC_090923.1, read on the forward strand.
TAGGCGGAATTTATCTCTCCGGAATTCTGCACCTTGGTTGTTTATTACTCTGTGCGTGATGCACATTGATTTGAATTTTATTAGTTGTTTTATCGTTAGCCAATGTAGTATTTTTAGCGTGGGTGTGATGTGTTCTCTTCGGGGTAGTTTGAGAAGGAGTCTGGCTGCTGTATTTTGTATGCGTTGTTGTTTTTATAGAAGTCGTTTGGGCATACCCAGGTATAGGCTATTGGCATAATCTACTCTTGACGTGACCAGAGCGATGATGGTAAGTGTTTTGTTTGCAAATGACAGGAACGGCAGGATTCTTTTTGCCGCTCGCAGGAGAAAGAAGCATTTCTTGAGTAGTGCATTTACTTGTGGCTCTAGAGTGAGATTGTTGTCCATCAGGACCCCCAGGTTTTTTACAATTGATGATGGTGCAGGGGTTGTACCGAGTTCTCTTGGACAAGGGATGTAGTCGATGTCTCCTCGTTTTTTGTGACGATCATTATCTCTGTTTTGCCTGGGTTCATTTTGAGGTGGTTCAAGTTCATCCAATTGAATATATCACAAAGGCAGTTCTCTAGTGTTGTGCTTTCTTCTCGGGTGTCTTGTATTTTGAAGATTATTTGTGTGTCGTCGGCGTAGTTGTAGCAGGTGAGGCCGTGTCTTTTGATGATTTTGATTAATAGATATAGGCAGATGCTGAATAAAAGCGGGGAGAAAGATGATCCTTGTGGTACTCCGCATGTGGAGTCTCTTGGGTTGGACTTGAAAGGTTTCATCCATACGGTTTCCGTTCCGTTTTTTAGGAAGGATTTGACCCATAGTAGGGCAGTGTCTGTTATTCCCAGTCCTTCTAGTCTCGATATAAGGATGTTGTGGTTGACTGTGTCGAATGCTGCGGATAGGTCAAGAAGTATCAAGGCAGTACTGTTGTCCGAGTCTGTGTTTGCTTTTAAGTCGTCCCATATTGAGAGGAGAGCTGATTCCGTTCCTCTCATTGGTCTGAAGCCAACTTGTGCCTGGTCTAGTAGTGCTCTTCTATGAATTCTTGGGTAGTTTTGTAAACGTACGTTTCTAGCAGTTTGGCTATATACGGGACATTGACGATGGGTATGTAGTTGGATAAGTCCTCTACGTTTCCTGTTGTGTCTTTGAGTAGCAGCCTGATGTATACCGATTTGAAGGCCTGTGGTACTTTACTTGTTGAGATCGAAAGGTTGAGGACGGTCCTATGGTATTCCATGGGAGTTCCTTGTTTGAGAATAGATTTGGATATGTCCGGGGGGCATGGGTCTTCGGGAGAGCCTGATTTGTTGCTTTGATTTACCAGTTTGATAAAAGTCTCCACTGATATTTCGGGAAAGCTCTGTAGTTTGTCCAGATGTTCCTCGTGAGCTTAGGTGGGGTCTGTAGTGTGATCGCGTGGTCTGCTTTGTATGGTTTTTTGGATGGTGATGATTTTATTTTTGAAGTGGTCTCCTAGGTCATTGAATAGTTTCATCGATGGAATTGGCGTGTTGTTGAATCCCGGTGGGTTTTTTATTTCATTTATGATTTTGAAGAGTTCATTTTGGGTGTTTGGTGCTTTGAAGATTCGGTTATCGTAATGTTTCCTCTTCATTTTTTGTATTTCCTTTTTGCATGAGCAGATCTGTTGCAGAAATTTCAGTTTGTTTGCAGCATTGTTGTTGATCCTCCTTTTTTATTCTAGTTTTCTTTTTTTTCTTTTCTTGGAGCTGAGTAGTGGGGTGAACCATTTTGCCATTGTTTTTTTTCATTCGGGAGTGAAAGGTTTTTCTTTGGCGATGTCGTCTAGGGTTGTTACGATCCAAGTGTGGAGTAAAGCTACTTTTTGTCCAGGTCAGCTTCTTCCATAATTGTTGCTTGTGGTTTGCTGAGTTCGAGGAGTTCTGTTAGGTTGGAGTTTGTGATGGTTCTCCAGTTTCTTTTCATGGTGATTGGTGGTTTGTCTTGTTGCTTGTTCATTGGAACGGCCATTGTGATTATGAATGCAATGATGAGGTGGTCGCTCCAGAGTATTTGAATTGGGGGTGACGTGGTAATGAGTTCTTTATTTGCGAAGATTGCATCAAGTGTATGCCCTGCCGAGTGTGTTGCTCCTTTGGCTAGTTGTTGTAGATTAATTGCTGGTAGTTGGGCGTTTTAAAGATTTTTGTGTGGTTGTGGTTTCTTCATCAAACCAGATGTTGAAATCTCTGAGGATGATCAGATTGTGCTTGATGGCTAGGAAGGTGATTGCTTCCGTGAAGGCATCTACGAAGGTTGCATCATAGGTTGATGGTCTGTATATCAGTATGAATTTTAGGTTTGTCTTGGGGCTTACTAATAGGCGTAGTATTAAGGATTCACATTTATCGATGTTTAATGGATCTTCCAGTTTGATAGCCAGGTGTTCCTAGTGGATAATTGCCATTTCCTCCCTCCCCCTGCCCCCTCTTTTAGTTTTCCTGTTTGCTTGGATGCATTTGAGGTTTTCCAGCAGGCAGTTGAGGGTGATCTTGTAGTTGTTGTCTAGCCATGTTTCAGTTACAAATAGGATGTCGATACCTCCATCGGAAAGGAGGTCGTATATTTCGGTTGAATGTTTGAACATTGATCTTGCGTTTATTAGGTTACAGTGGATTTTCTTGGTGTGGTTTTGTTTATTGGTTGTTCCTTTTTCTGGTTTGCAGTTGTTCCGTTGTGGTGTTTCTGTGTTGATGTTTATTGGATGAAGAACAGCGATGGCTGCTTCTTCATTGAAGTGGTCCACTAGGTTAATAGCATGGCTGTTCGATTGCGATGCTTCTCTAGTGGTGACAATTGGTTGAAGATTAGCAATGGCTTCTTCTTCATTGAATCGGTCTGTTAGGTTAATGGTAGGGTTTTTGGTTACCAAAGTTTCATTGTCTTGTCTGGTGTGTTGTGGATGTCGATGGTGGCCATCTGTTTTTGTGAAGTATGGGGTAAGGCGGTTGGAATTATCCCACTCTCTTATTGGGTGCTCCCTTCTTTTTTCTGGGTGTTTTGGGGGATTCTTTGTATGTGTCGTGATTTCATTGTTGTTGAGGTATCAACGCTTCGTGGTTGTCGCGAGGTAAGGTGTAAGATATAAGGGTTTTTCTCTTATGTGGTTTGTTCTGGTGGTAACCATGTTAGGCGAAGTGATTCATGAATTTGAGGTTGCTTCTGCTGGGTGTTGTTGGCTTTGTGTGTCCATGGCCATTGTTGCAAGATCTTGCTCTCTTTCACGGCGTCCCTTTCTAGGTCGGGGCATTTTGGTTCACGGTGCAGAGGTAGCAGGGCAAGTAGTCCTCTGTGGTGTATTGTGCATGCACAGTATTGATGTTACTTTAGTCTTGATATGCTTGGATGCTCTCAGGTTCTGGTTGGGTCGGGTGTGTTTCCTATGGGTGCACTGTCGAGAGTTTTATGGGAGGTGGGTGTTCGGCTGTCGGGTGGTTTAGGACTCAGTTAGAGAGAGTAGTGATAGATCTCAGGGTATTGGCAGGAAGTTGGACTTGGTTTCACCGGTGTGGATGATCAATAATGGCAGGTAGTGATTTACGCTTCAATTGGGGACCGGACGGGTGGGAGGACCCTGTTTCAAATGGTCTCGAACGTTGGTTCGAGTAGCTGGTTTCGGGACCCCTTGGTAGATAGAGGAGGTCTGGGTTTTAGGGAGTAATCATTCAGCGCCTAGATCTGAGGTGACTGGGCAGCGGGAGAGGCTTGGCTTCAAGTAGTGACTGAGCACAGCTAGGTGTGAGGGTCCCGCACAGTGGGAGAGAGGCCCACGCCTAGCAGAGCAAATGAGCTACTGTTGAGTACAATACTAAACACAGCTAGTTTTGAGAGTTGTTAAGATGGATTTCTGAACTCTGACCTGGTGGGCAGAGGTTCAGGAGGCCAGCCTAGTTTCTTGGAACACGGTAACCTTCTGGACAAGCCAGACCAATCAAGGTAGCTTGGCGGCGGTCAAGACTAGGTCTCAGGAGGGGTGAGGGTGACTGAAAGACCTCAATGAGCACACAGAGTAAAGGACAATTACAAATCACTCCCAGTCAGGTGTAGATATATTAAAAATACAAATACATTTATTTCAAGGCCTTTGAGTTTCAACACAGAAATCAAATCACAGTAATACTATTAAGTCAACACAATCCTATCTAAATACATATATACAAGACCAATGGGGTCTAAAGGATTAATGCACGAAATGGGTCCAAAACCTAAAAGGGGGAGGACACAGGCAGTGCAAATAGTCTTTAGTCCCTTCTGCATCCAACACACCCCTAACTAAGAGGCAGTCCAATCCCTAAGAGTGGAGCCTAATGCTCAAATGTACATGCAATGCTAGCGCACACAGTAGTTCAAATGGGCAAAACGGGGTCTCTTCAAGGGTCTGTAGCAGCTCAGGAAGGTGGGTGAGGCGATGAAGAATAGGTTGCCACTATTCGGGGAGGGTCTCCACTTGAGGGCAGAGTCAATTCCAAGAGTTGGGAATAGTTTGTACTAGCAGTGGAAAGGAGAGGGGCCTCCAGGGGCCACTCGTGCGTAAAAATGGTTGGAGGCACTAGGGGCCACCGGTTAGGGTTACGATTACTCACCGACCCCTGGCGCAATCCGGACCAAACTTCGGCAGTCCAGTCCACTTCGGTTGCAGGTTCAAGTGCGTCCATTTGGCAGCTCGGCGGCTTTCAGCGACGAAGGTACAGAGATGATTCCCAAACGGGACAGCAGCGACTTCTCTGCTCCTGGTCGATGGATCAAGTCAGTTTCACTGCAGCAGGCTTCAGGGGCAAGAGGGGCACAAATGCAGTGCACCTACAAAGTTCGTCACCACGGCTGGGCGACACGGTAACCGTGTATACTCCGGTTCGGGAGCACTCACTTTACTCCAGACCTGGGAAGGCCAAGTGTACAAAATTCGGCGTGAGAGTGCCGTGAACACAGAGCTTGCGTCGTACCTCAAAACGGCAGCAGTATCAGGGCGAAGAGTCTGCGTAAGCTCGTCAGCCCACTGGTTGGCCCAGGGACACTTCCAAGAAGGCTTACTTGCAGGGTTTGATCAAGGTGCCGAGAATAGTTGGTCCCAGTATTCCAATGGGTCGAAGCATCTTCGCAGACCTTCTAGGACAGGGGGTCTCCAACCTTTACGTTAGCTAGAGCTACTTGTAGTGGATGCCAACAGTGGAGAGCTACTAGCGGACGATATCGGGGTGGGGATATTTATAAGTCTCGGAATTTTTACCAATATTTTTTTGGCTCGATTATTTCCCCTCTATAAACCGATGGAATAACCTATGCCTTCACGAATATATTAAGAACTTCAAAAACCTCTTTGTTGCATTATTATTTATTAGTAGCTGTCTCAAAAAGACAGATATTTGTTGGACTACCATACAAATATCCAGTAATTTTTGTGCCCCTTCCTTTGCGTTTTATGCAGGCTTTCTACATGCTAGGCACACTATTATTTTCCAAATAAAAAAAAAGTAATTTCCAAATTGAAAAATGTTGCTTGCGTTCAAAAGTTTTCTTTGAAATGTTTTTATTTGTCAGACACCACACATACTCTGTTATTTGCCGGTAAGATAGCTCAGCGGGTTAAGCGCTCGCTGCTGCTATCTGAGCGTGATCTGCAGGTCGCAGGTTAAAATCCCGGCAAGGCCAACTCAGCCTTTCATCCTTCTGAGGTCGATACACGTACCAATTTCAGTTGGGTGATATTGCATGTAAATATGTGCTCTGTAAAGCGCTTTGGATTAAGGCGCTATATAAATAACACATCATTATTATTTGTGTGCCCCTCTGTGTTTTAGCACAAGTTATATTTATAAAGATGTGATATGCTTGTCAAACTGGTTAATCACAAATGCTTCTGTTATGCTGACAGCAGTTTTTAGGAAATTAAACTGAGGGTTCATGGGTGCCAACTTTTGATTTTCACAGGGGCAGAAATATCCTCACCTCAGCCCTGAATATAAGCAAGCAACCAGCCCACCCATACCCTGGCCAAACACATTGTATAGCACGTTGTTTATAATGCATTGCAAAAAGTCATACGATTAACAACCTGTAGTTTTGAATATATAACATCTCAGCATCGGTCTGTCAACCTGCTGAACTGCCCTGGTAGGCTTCTACTGTACAGCGTGTCTATGGATTGCTTAATGTACTAAAAGTGGGTGTACTTGTGTCATGGAAGTGATTTAAAGTGGAAATGTACGGTGTGGAATTTGGAAAGAAATTGCACCATTTTTTAAAATATTATTTTGAACATTTCCAGGCGAGCAGCAGTGCTACTGTGATATTTTCATTGCGTGGTCACAATGATCCTGATCCTGCCCCAGCCCCTCCAACATCTCTGGCAAACAAGAGCAGCTTGCTTAAGAAAGACTGTCCTGGGGCCGCACGAGGCCAACTGTGGTACTACAGGCGGCCTGCAGAAGCATAACGTGATACTGACTTTTGTCAGTGGATTTACAAGCAGTTCCAAGTGGCACAGTAGCCAAGCTCTGTGCCTGCAATTGGGACGACTAGGGTTCTGATCCTGAACACGGAACATGGCTGCGAAAATCACCATTAAATAATATAACTTAGGATAAATGTTTATTTTTCGGTATCTTCAAATCGGGCGACTGAAAAGGCTCAGGCTGCGGTGCCAAATCTTCCAGCTAGTCACCTGCGGTTCCTCGACTCAGCTTCTTAGTTTCAGGATACTTGGATCCTATCCTTCGTTCAGTGAGAACTCCAGAGATCGACATGGTATGGGTGTTTGGGACCTTCTCTTATCCAGAATCTCCTTTGTGCCAAAATGAAGAGGACCCAATGGGAGATCTTCTCACATACAGGCATACCATACGTGGAATCATGGACCACGGTGGTCCCAGGCATTCACAGCACTACAGACTCTCTGGCACCCAGGATGTGTATTGGGAACAGACATCCCAGCCCACATCCTGGAGGCACACACAAGGCTTGCAGAAGCCTGTGAAAGCATGGCGCTTCACAGGAAAATGCATGCCCAAATAAGGATTGGGCCGTGTCGGCTCGACCTGGGGAAGGTGAAGGGGCAAGATGGCCAAAGGACAGGACATAGTACCTTGTGGCATGGGCATTTTGGAGCCAGGCCACCTATTCGTGCCAAAGGCGGTAATCGCGGTTTAGCTGGCAGGAAAGGGTTAAAAATATACGAAATGATAAGCTGTCACCAGCCCTGTCCAAGGCACATCTGCACTTCTCCTAAAAAATCCTTCAAGAGTATCTAGGGCCTTTGGAAATGACTAATAGACCCAAGTGCACTGTACAGGAAGGTACATTGAACACTTGTTACATGGTGCAGAAAAGTTGCAACACAGGAAAGGACTAAGGGAACACAAAGTCTACCAGTACTGATTGTCTTAAGGGCATGTCGGTTTCCCCATACAAAGTGAGAGAAAAGCTTAGAGGAGTGTAGCAGAAGGCTGGGCTCCTCTGGAAAAGTCAGACTATGGTGTTAAACATCAGCAAAAAGTTGGGGGGTATACAACTGGAGGGAAAATTACACATGAAATGGAAATCTGTTCATTGAACAGTCGGGTACAATACTAGACACAGCCAGGTCTGAGAGTCCCGCACAGTGGGAGAGAGGCCTACGCCCAACCGAACAATTGAGCACAATCTCAAACGCAGCTAAAGCCTAGAGTCCTGCACAGTGGGAGGGAGGCCGACGCCCAACAGAACAATTGAGCACAATACCAAACGCAGCTAGATTTGAGAGTCAATTGAGCAGTTGGGTACAATACTAAACACAGCTAGGTTTAAGAGTCCTGTATAGTGGGAGAGAGGCACACGCCCAACACAATAATTGAGTACAATCCTAAACACAGCTAGATCTGAGAGTCGTTTGAACAGTTGGGTACAATACTAAACACTGCAAGGTTCGAGAGTCCTGTATGTTGGGAGAGAGGTCTACGCCTAACAGAATAGTTGAGTACAATCCTAAACACAGCTAGGTTTGAGAGTCCTGTATAGTGGGAGAGAGTATACAGAGTATATCCTGGCGGCGACTTCCATCAAAGTATACGTGCAATCTGTGGATAATGTGCTAGCATTACTAAAAGTAGTGCTGAAAGGTGCCGGCACAGAAATGCGTCATGGCAGGTCATGTCGGCTGTAAATTCGAACTTGCCCTTAAAACTTAAAATGCTGCTAGTGTATCCGCCAGATGGCTGACTATAATCCGTCCCGTGAAAATCACTCCCGAACTGAGTGGGATTTGGCTCGGATTTGCCAGCCCAGGCACAACGCGATGACGTAATCCCATCGTTGCTATGGTATTGCGTATTGTGTACAATAAATGGATGAAGTTCCGTTACCTCCAAGCCACGTCATGTGTGACTGTTGCCTCATGAGAAATACTGTGTTAACGGTCAGTGCAGACAGAAGTAAGGTCCAAATGGTAGAATATGTCATTTGGCACGTAAACTGCCCGGGATGAAAAAAAAGCATTTAGAAGTACAGAGCGTAGTGCTCCTGAATGGGCCCCTGCTCATAAGGCGAGTCCAATGCAATTAACGGACCCAACAAACAAATGAGTGTAAATTAGTGCCCACGATTGTGATAAATGTAGCACATCTGAGGGGCACCAGAGCTCAGAATTGCTGTAAGGTGGCATGGGGCAAGGAACAATGATGGTGGGTAAAGTGCCAAGTTCTCTGCAATTAATTGAAGTGAGACGTCAGCTCTGGGGGATATTTGATCAACCCAGTTGCTGCACAATTGATCACAAAATATGGCCTGAGAGTGGACAATTAAATAACTGGACTGTAGAGATGACTGCCCCTAAAGAGACCCTCGCGTCAGGAGGCAGAATGGTCGAGAGGGTCTGTGGACCTACTGTTAGCGGGTCAGGAGGCAGAATGGTCGAGAGGGTATGTGGACCTACTGTTAGCGAAGCAAGTCGCTAAAGTATATTAGAGGGGTTGAAATTCCTTGTTGAGTCCATTATTAAAGGAGTCGAGTCTGTGGATTCAACAGACTCCTTTTTTCCAGTAAACTTCTCTGGATGTTGGGTGTTTCTTTGACTATATCGAGTACCCACCACAGTAAGTCATTGGGTAAATGTTGATACTCAATACAGTGATTTACATGAGTGCTGTGACATTTCTACAGCAAATCTTCGATATGTGTTCTGAGATAGAGTATGGATAGATCTCTGGTTTGTCCCACGTAAAGCAGGCCACATGGGCACTCCATACAGTAGACTACTTGGTTTGTTTTACAGTTGGTCAGATTGTGAAGTGTCCAGACCCTCTCGTCTATGGTGAATGATTGCCTTTTCTTGGTGAACTTGCAAGCAACACCGTTTTCACAGGGAAAGTGTATCATAATAGCACATAAATTCCAAAGGCCTTTTCATGGGGCCTCTCGGGTGAATTCCGAATGGACCAGATGGTCCCACAAGTTCTTAGCCCGTTTAAAAGCAAAGCATGGTAGTGGTTCACCAGGTAGGTTCAGTTGCACTAATGGCCAGTATCTGCTTATACATTGTTTAACCAGGAAAGCATGGCTACCATCTGAAATAACACATGTCATCTGTTTGTTCTCATTTTCTATTTCGTTCCAAAGGGTCAGAAGGGCTTCTATGTCTGTAAATCTAGACAATTTTTGGAATCTGGTAAGCAGTCTTCTGGCGTACCCTCGTGATCTCAGTCTTTCATCAAGTTGTCCATTAACAAGGGGGGTCCTGGAGGTCTCTCTGCCAGACATCAGTCATGGTTACAAGAGCCTTACCAAGATGTTTTAGCTCACTGTCTTTCACAGAGGGGAAATATCCAAAACATATCGGTCTTTGCTCTGCCCTGGGGCAGTTCAGCACCAAAATGCTAGGCAATTGTCCTCTGAACAAGAGTACCAACAGCAACCCCAGACACGTGTTTTGGTCTGGTTGGACCTCATCAGTAGGGTGGAGCTGTGCCTCTCTAAGAATAGTGAGCAAGGGGTCCACGCCTGGATTCCCCTAGTAATTTAGGGTGAGACCCAAAGCTACTTGAATCATGCAAATTAACAAGGGGGTCCTTTGAGTCTCTCTGCCAGACATCAGTCCTGGCTACGAAAGCCTTACCCAGATTCTTTAGCTCACTGTCTTTCACAGAGAAGAAATATCCAAAACATATCAGTCTTTGTGTAACGCTTACCTTATCTCTGCAGGAGCGTAATGGCCTGTATACCCTTGTCATCTGCAAAATACTGGATAAACAGGAATACCCCCTGTGGTCAAAAGAGAGAAAGGAAAGGGGACATGGAATTAACCTAATGCAGGTCACTATACTATGGCTTTACCCCTCCCCACCTAATGAGTGCCCTTTTACTATCTGGATGCCCCGTTGGCCTTCTCACCTGTGCTTTTTTATTAGGGAGCTCTCCATCCTGCTTTTGTGCAGGGGTGCATTGATATTGAGGGGTGCAATAGATATCCATGACCTTATCGAGGACCAACATCTTGATATGCTGGTAGTCACTGAAACTTGGCTTCACCCAGCGGAAGGACCACTACTAGCCCTTGCTATTCCCCCGCGATTCAGCATCTTCAGAACAGATAGGACAAACACCCAAGGAGGTGGAGTTGCCATAATAGCCAAAACCACTCTGGAAATCAGAGACTGCCCAATAGAACAGATACAAGGTTATGAACTCCTACTAGTAAAGTATACTTCCAACCCCAAAACCACTACCAACTTCTTAGTGGTGTACAGATCACCCAATAAAAATACACACCCCGATTTGGACATCCCGCTACTCCTAACTCCCCTCATCAAGCCTAAAACTAAATGCTTAGTCCTCGGTGACTTCAACCTAGGATACAATGACCCCCTGGACTCTGATGCATCCACCTTCTATACAGCTATGTCAGAAATGAACTTCGCACAACTGATAGACAAACCCACCCACTCCAAAGGAAGAACCCTGGACTGGCTTCTCACTCTTAACTCTCAAGTCTCCATTGACTCCATCCTCCCAGTTAAATGGTCAGATCACCTTGTAATCAACTTCACAATAGACAATATTAGTACAGATCACATCACTCCCAAAAAACCAGACACCTTTGAAACCAGAAATATCAAAAAGCTCTCATCTGACAAACTCACTCCAGCCTTGTGCTGCTCTTGCCCATACGGTTCTAGGTACCAACAACCCTTCCTATCTAGCAGAACAATACCAACAATGCCTCACCCAAACTATTGATCTACTTGCTCCCATCACCACTAAAACCCGAAGACCCGACAAACGATCCTGTTTTTGGTTTAATGAGGAACTTGTAGCCTTAAGACGCACAAAAAGATCACTTGAACACCTCCATAAGAAAAACAATACCCCAGAATCAGCATTAGCCTTTGCTGAAGCCAACAAAACATACAAATCGGCAATAATCACCCAAAAAGCCAATGCCTTTAACCTCTGTATTACTAATGCGTCCTCAGACAGCAAAGAACTGTTTACCATCCTTAGAGAGCTTGAAAACCCCTGTCAAACCTCAGCACCTACCAACTCTAGTAAAGACTGGTGCACCACTATACAAAGCGCCCTCTCATCCAAAATCCTCCTACTGCAAAACAAAATCGATAGTAAAAGAACACTCCTAGCTGACAAAACTCCACCCACCATATCAATGACCACATCAAATACCACTACTGGCCCCTCATTTCAATTCACACCAGTTTCTAACAAAGAAGTATTTGACACCATAACGAAACTCAAAGCCTCCAACTGTAAAGAAGACCAATTCCCTTCCCACCTAGTGAAACTCTGCGCCCCCACCCTTACACCTATCATCACCAAATTCGTCAATGCCTCTTTCCTCACAAACACAGTCCCCACCAGTATCGCAAAAGCTTGGGTGACACCACTTCTAAAAAAAACATCCCTGGACCCGTCAATACCCACCAACTACCGACCTATCACAACGGTCCCATTTCTCCTAAAAATAATTGATAAAATAGCCTACTGCCAAATTCAGAACCATCTGGAACACCATCAACTGTTAGGAGACTGTCAGTCAGGATTCTGTCCCAACCATAGCACAGAGACAGCCCTCCTTGATCTGAAGATCCAAATGGATGCCACTAGAGAAGCAGGTAAACTCTGTCTACTAATGCTCCTGGACCTCTCAGCGGCCTTTGATCTGGTTGACCACGATAAACTCTGTAACACTCTAGCAAACAATTTCAACCTAGCTCAGAATGCCACCAACTGAATCAAATCATACTTGGCAGACAGGACCACCAGAGTATCCATCGGCAAAGAATCAGCAGACCTGGTGCCAGTCCCTGCAGGTGTGCCGCAAGGCTCCTGCCTATCCACCACTCTGTATAATGCCTATACTAAGCTACTATTCGCAGCTTTGGATGCCATGGGTGTCATCTATACTAACTTCGCCGATGACACCCAAATCCTCATTCCACTCTCAGGTAACCACGAAGAAGACTCACTCCTGGTCAACCAAATCTACTAAATCATTCAAAACTGGATGGCAAATAATAGCCTTTGTCTCAACGATGACAAAACCGAGCTCCGCATACTAGGCTCCTCCAGCAAAATCGATACCCTTGAGCCCGCTTTCAAATCATTCACCATCGATGGCACCATAATCCCCGTTCTTAAACAAGTCAAGACCCTTGGCGTTTACTTAGATGCAACACTATCCATGTCTAAACAAGTAAACACATTAGCCTCGTCCACCTCTTACACTTCCAAACTCCTCTCCCTTAGCCGCAAACTCCTCTCAGCCAATAACTGTGTTACGCTAGCCAGAGCACTCATACTGTCTAAGCTAGACTATTGTAATATCCTTTTCCTTGGCACCTCCAAAGCCAACATAGCCAAACTTCAACTCATGCAGAACAAGGCCCTCAGAGCAGCCCTTGGCATCAAAAAATCTGAACATATCTCTAACACCAGAAGAGACCATCACTGGCTCCCTATCCAAGCTAGAATCTTATTTAAAACCTTGATCATCACTCACAAATGCATGGCCAACAAAGCACCTAAATACCTCAACAACATAGTCATGAAGAGGCCCCAGACCAGACTCCTCAGATCCAATAAAAACGCATACCTTGAAACCCCCAGATACAAAAGAGAGAAAGCAGGGGGTAGTAGCTTCAAAATACTGGCTCCCAAACATTGGAACGCTCTACCCACTCACATTATGAACGAAACATCCTTCCCAAAATTCAAAAGCTCTTTGAAGACTTGGCTATTCAACAAGTACTAACTGAACCAGAGCACCAATCCGCTCCAATTAACTGTACATAGCTGACTATTTTGTATATTGTTGTATATTATTGACTGTTATTCCTGTGTATTTCTGTGTTCACATTTAAGATTGCATTCTCTCATCGTCTGTAACTACGCCGTGATACCCCCGGGTCTGGGCGTATAACAAATGTAATAAAATAAATAAATAAATAAAAAACAAGGATACTTCAGACTGGAAAAACGTTGAAAAGCCTCAAGGTGGTAAGTGTCTTGATGCTTGAGTGGGCTTTACTGTAGTCACTTGAGTGTTGAAGCATCTGAGGGAAAGTATTGACTGGAGAGATAGTTTCTCTTGATGAAAGTCTTAATTCTCTCTCTTTCTATTGCAGGTTTGCTGAGGAAAGAATCTCACTTGAGGAAACACGGGCATCGTCTTCTCTTGAGATAAGCATGCACACGTAATTTGAAAAGGTGAGCAGTGATATGTGCCTTTGTGACCAAGCTGCAGATTCGCTCTCTGTGAGGCCGGGCTTTGGAATGCTCTGAAAGTTCGTAGGAGCTTAGAGTAAGTAAGCGCATAGTTTTATTTTCACTCGTGACAAATTCTTAAGTGTCTTTCTTTAACTAAATACCTTGTCTTGCAGGTTTTAACAGCGGTCGAAGTATCTATGGTGAAGTCGCGGCTGAAGAAGAAAATGGCAGACTGCAGCGCAGAACTCGGAGGAAGTTTCCACCTGCTGGAGTACTGCGGCTGCAGAAACATCTTGTCAGGTACGTTGAATCTTTGGTCTGTGGATTTTCTGGTAACTTGATAAGTTCATAACATGACTTTTCTATTATCTTTACAGGACTGGGAGCAAAGGGCCGGTGAGCGTTACACAACGCTGTCAGCGGAACTAACGCAAAGCGCGTGTTATGGCACGGGCGGGGCTTATATAGTCCTCCATGCCCAACTACTAGTTCTCTATTGTTGTTCCTGCTGTGAACCGCAAGGCGGCCATCTTAAGGAAATTAATAAACCATTAGATCTCTATGGGAGCCCACTGTGAATCGGATGCTGAGGAGTGTGAAGAATGCCTGGTACGCCGTGCTAATAACCATCTAGCCCCCCCACAGATCTGCACAAAGAACCCTTGCTGGGCTGCATACCTGGTGCCCAACCTTCAACCCTGGAGGTGATCATGACACTTTGTCTTGCCCTGGGGCAGTCTGTCATGACACGCGCTCCATGGAAGCTATGGAGCCAATGGAAGGGCTGATCCCGTTCCTCCACCAGCGGTCTAGTCTCCCACGCACTGCACGTCACCGTCATGACGCATACAAATAGGCATCACACGCGGTAGTCGACGCGTTGCAACCTTGCTTTCCTCGCCAGGTTCGTACGCTAGTGCTCCTCTCTTGCTCCGCTTGTGATTCCCCGCTTGCCTCCTCTTGTCCGCCTGCAGTGATTGCCCGCTCGGCTCCTAGCCCTTTATCCCTCCTGGTGCTTCCTCCTCCCCTCTTTTCCCCCGCTTGAATAGCCCTTGTTCCTTCTCCCGCTCGAGTGCCTTCTGTGTCCTCTCCCTGTTTTGCGCACTGCTGCCATTGTACGCTCCTTTCCACCGCAGCATTCTGCAGCCCTCTTCCTTATTCCTCGGCTACTGTATCCCTCCAAGCAGCCGCTCCGGATACCCACGCCAGCCCGCCTCCAGCAGTGTCTTCTGGGAATTTAAGTCCTCTCATCTTCTTCAACGGAAAGCCTCCTGCCTTTACATCCGTAGTGCTGACTACATTCCAGCACACCAGGGTTTTTCAGCCACGCTTTTCCCTGGTTTTGGGGGCGGACTCCCTGAGGGCCCCCTCTGCCTTGCTGTCTGCCAGCAGGCAAGGTGGCCTCCGGAGGAGCTCGTCCCAAACTCAACAAGAAAGGACTGGACCTCTGGAGAGAAAGGAGAGCCATAGACACAGACGGTTCATCAGAAGAACCCAGTACAGGTGAGGAGGAGGAGGAGGGAACCAAGGAGGGTATTTGTCAAGCACCCAATTCTTCATCGCATGACACAGTCCAACACTGAAATGCTAGACAATTCTCCTATGAACAAGAGTACCAACAGCAACCCCAGACACATATTTCGGTCTGGTTGGACCTCATCAGTAGGGTGGAGCTGTGCCTCTCTAAGAATAGTGAGCAAGATATCCACGTCTGCATTCCCCTCATAACTTAGGGTGAGACCCAAAGCTGCTTAAATTATCCAAATTAACAAGGGGGTCCTGGGAGTCTCTCTGCCAGACATCAGTCCTGGCAACGAGAACCTTACCAGATTCTTTAGCTCACTGTCTTTTACAGAGAAGAAATATCCAAAACATAGCAGCTTCCCTCCTTGCTTTTCTGGCCTCCGTGGTAATAGAAGAGGGGCTCCTTACAACACCCTGCCTTCTGCAACCATGGCAGGAATTTTGGATAAGTATTTTCATTAATTGAATGTGACGCGGATGGTGTCCCATTAAATGAATGTAAATACTTTTTTTTTTACCAACCTGCGTTGCCGCTTTGCTAACGTGGGCTGCTAATGGGGATATCACCCCGTTCCAAGAGCTGGAATGGGGTAACGGCCAGGGGCCCTCGTTAACTGACCTTGTTTCACTCAGGCCATTAACTCGGGCTGCTGGGCAGTTATCCCCCACCCCTAATCCAGCCCTTGGAACACAGTGCTAACGCCACATTAATACTTTTGGGCATTACCTGTATTGCATGTAGGCGAATACTCCCCCTCCCGTTATCTGCCTCCACCTCCCCTGTCCACAACCATATCATCCCCCATCTTCCCTTGTCCAGTTAAATCCCTCTTTAACGAATCAACAATCACCCCTGACACAAACAACCTGCTCCTGGGAAATCTGCAACTTGCCACTAGGCCAAACCTCACACCCCTCCCATCATTCCAATTCCACTCCGTGACTTCCTCGCTTATAAACCCCTCTCGCCACTTCCCCCCCACCAGCACTCCTACCGGCTTCCCACAACTCCTTCCACTCTCCCCTTCCACACCCGACATCCACCCCAAATAACACACAGGACAAACTCTTTCCGGAGACTCTAAGAAACGCTCAGAGCCTCCACCCCTCCTTCATAACAGCAGAGACAGTCAAGACCCCACAGACATATACTCCCTTCCCTTCCTCCCCACCTGCCCCCTCTACAATCACCTCCACTGGCACCACAACACCCTCGTGCTCCCCACTTCCACTGTGGAATTCCCCCCCAATATGTTCCCTATCCAACCCTCCTGCCATGCCACGCCCACTTCCCCAGGGGTCCACTATCCCAACCCCTCTTTAGAGGAGCAGACATACACAGCGGCAGGAGGTCCTAGCACACTGCCTCCCCTGTATTGGAGACATGAGACCGTGCCATGTCTAACAGCTATTGTGCCAATAATGCAGCTAGTATTTGGAAGACGGTATCCATTAAGAAAACCATATTGAATGTACCCTTGCGTTGATGGCAGCCTGCAGGAGGATATCCCTGAAGGAATATGAGAAAGAGCTTAGAAAATGGACTGATGACATCATAAAACAGTGTGCACAGAGTCGTGAAATACTGAATAAAGACAATGCATGAATCCTAGAGGAGAAATGATGAAGTAAAGAATCAAGGGAACCTTAAAAGTGCAAAAGAAGAAGATTACACATTAGAAAGAGCTCCAGAAATATAATGAATGTACATAGGCTGAAACGCAAGATAGATAAAGTTATTGTATAGGCTAGCTACAAGTAGTGAATAGAATGCAGATGGAGCAGCCATTGTACAGAAACTGGACATTGGTATCATGAAATAAGTAAGCCCAAAGAAGAGAAAATGAAAGGCAGTGTTGCAGTAGAATAGCAGGTTGTCAGAGCTGTGTTGGGAGGCTGTCTGGCCGGAAGTCAAGAACTGAGAAGTCGAGGTCAGCCATCTACACTGAAGAGGAACATTTGTGCGGAGGATGAATCCTCTCAAGTTAAGGTGCAAGAAAGAACACAGAAGATGCCAAGTCTTTATTCATTAAAGCATTTAAAAGCTTGCAGAATGAACAGAATCGTGGTCTCTTGTCACGTGAGTCAAGGCTGAAAATAGGGCTTGAACTTGGAGTTCCAGACACAATGGCGAGTGACCTCACTCCTGTTGCATTCCTAGGACAATAATACTCTGCAAAGCCAAGTACAAAGAGAATTTCATGGCAGAAGGCCTGGGTGATGAGAGATGTTGGGCTGATTGGGTGGTAGGGCAGCTCCATGTCCTATCTACTTGCAACTGGGTCTTGGTTTATGTGCTGCTAATTGAATTGAATGTTCCAGACATGGCACAAGCGTGCCAAACCAAGTGTATTAGTCCATATAACGAAGGACCTTTTAGCTTGAGAAACCAATGAAACAGTATGTAACGGATTTTTCTTAAATGACACGTATGAAGAGGTAGTCATAAATTGTCCACCTGATATCTGACAGCCAATAACAAACCTAGCTCTTATATGATTGTATATCTAGATATGTCCCTTAACCAATCCCAGCCTTTGATAGGTTTTTCACTATTGTTACGTAGCATGACATCATTCTGACGCACAAAGAAAGTATATCATTGTATTTCATGTGGAAGTCGTGGAGAGAATGAGCGTACGTCCGTTGATGTTTGTTGTAAACTCCCTGTTTTATATAATTGCTAATAAAACAGCAGCTTGCCATCTTCTTGAGTTTGTCCGGTTATTTGGACTTAGAATTATTCTGGTGTAATCCCATCCAGTAACAGATGCACGTTTCCAAGGGCCATAAGCTCACCTCTTTCACACACTCATGCTTTCTGCTCAATGCCAGATCTGTCCCCAAAAACAGACACAACATTTACGATGACATCTCCTCTGAAAACCCAGACATCCTGTTCATCACTGAAACCTGGTTCTCCAGCGACATCCGACTCATCGCACATGAGGAATTCCCCCCCCCCCCCAATTACACTCTCATCACTCACAATGGAGCTAGCAGAGCAAGTGGGATTACCATCCTCTACAAACCGCACCTATATATCTCGCACTCGGAGGTACAGGTATGCAACGCAGACCGTGAATCGCTCCTAGCAATTTTCATCCTCAGCCCCTCGCACACCCACAGCTTCTTGCTCATCTACAGAACCCCCCTGCTACAACCAACACTTGCTACCACACTCAGTGACTCCCTAGTGGCAATCCCGACCTCCCACCCCGCCTTCACCCTTCTAGGAGACACCTCAACATAACACCACACCCCTACTGGTGCACTCTGTGGCAGGAGGATTGAGGTGCATGAGCGACCACAACACCATGCAGCAGTCACACCAGCATTTAGCGGGCCCAGTTGACCTGCCCCGTTTTGGCATGGCAGACACACGACAGGGAAGTACACGTCCCCCACACTGACATGTGCCCAGCATGCCAATCACCATGCACCACCGTTCAGCCTTGCTGGCTGCACAGCAGTGCCCCGTAGAGCCATGCCAGTGCCATGGACTAAGCCACCCCCCCACCATGTGAGTGCCACATGGGGAGGGGATGTTGGGCCATGAAGGACCACAAGCATGCATGTCAAACGTAACCTCCCCCAGCATGGGCACCCTGCCCTCCCCACAAGCAGGCCAAAGAACAAGTGGCCATGCGTCACACACCCATCGCTACAAGCAATGGGAGCTGTATTATCTCAGAAAGATACCGAAATGGGACAACTGCATCCACTGGCCTTCTGGTCTAAAATGTTTTCAACTACAGAATAAAATGACAGTATCAAAGATAAGGAATTACTAGCAATAAACAATGCTTTCAAGGAATGGAGACACCATTTATTGGGGGACCGGCATACCGTCAGTTTTCACTGACCACCGCAATCTGCAATATTTACGCAATTCAAAGGCTCAATCATCCCGACAATTCTGCTGGGCATTGTTTTTTGTGGAATATGACTTTGTTATAACGTACTGCCCAGGAGTAAAGAACGGTAAAGCGGATGCCTTGTCACGGTTTGGAGAGAAAGAAGAGATCCAAGGTACTTCAGATCCAGTAAATATAATTCCAGAAGAAAAGGTCCTGGGAGTCACTGGATCTTCCGAAGAAGATCTAAAGTCACAGATTCAACTCAGCATGACCCCTTAAGAATTAGAAGCCGGGAAGTCAAAAGGACCCAAGTTTTGCATTCAAGAAGGTTTACCTTATTTCCAGAGTCGTCTTTACCTGCCAGGAGCTACAGAGGAAGGTCATGGCAGATTACCATGAGGCCCCACTAGAAGGCCACCGTGGAATCACAAAGACCACAGCCAAGATCAAAAGACATTTTTGGTGGCCAACATGGCGCAAGGATATCATAGATTTCATCCAAACTTGTGGAATTTGTGCCCAAATTAAAAGCTCAATGTAGAGACCAGCAGAACTTCTTCAACCGTTACCTGTCCCACCGGCGCCTCGGCATACCATTTCTATGGGTTTAATTACTGAGTTGCTCCCCTTGTTCAGGTTATAACACAATCCTTGTAGTGGTGGACTTGTTTTCCAAAATGGCTCATTTCATTGCCCACAAGGGGCTTCCTACGTCATCAGTTTTAGCAAAGGTGTTCCTAGAGCAAATTGTGCGTCTTCATGGATTTTCATTTGCGGTGATCTCTGATAGAGGGAGTCCGTTTGTCTCTCAGTTCTGGAGGAAATGTTGTGAGTTGGATAAAATTGAAGTATGTTTATCTACTAGCCACCACAAACTGAAGGTAAAACTGAGAGAACCAATCAGACTCTAGAACAATACCTTTGATGTCTTCTCCACCAGATAGATAGTTCTTGAGTGGATGTCCTTTGGGTAGCAGAGTATTCTTATAATAACTCTGAACACACTTCCACAGTTTACACCCCTTTTTACATCCTCAACAGTTCACATTCTCGAACATCTACCTTTGATCCAACAGAATCCTTAGAAATGCCAGCAGTACAGAATATTCATGAGAACATCACCCAGGTACAAAAAGAGGTTCTGAGACATTTGACTACAGCAAAGGAAAGCCAAAGGAAATTTGCAGATAAACTTTGAAGAAAATCTCCAGAGTATAAAGTGGGAGACAAGGTATGGTTGTCTTCGAAACACATTGCACCTAAGGGCCCACGTAAATTCCAGCCTAGATTTCTGGGCCCATTCTCTGTGGAAGCCATTGTTAAACCTGTAGAGGTAAGATTGAACCTACCCTCTCACATGCAAATTCATCCTGTATTCCATGTTTCCCTGCTAAAACCAATGAATCCAGGGACCAGACTACAACCATCTCCAAAACCCCTGATCATAGACGGTGTACCAGAATTCTTAGTGAAAGAAATGTTAGATTCCAAGATTGTCAAAAGAACATTATTCTACCTTGTGGATTGGAGAGGGTTTGGCCCAAAGGACAGGAATTGGGATCCTAGTTCACATATTCATGCTCCCAAATTGCTTCAGAGGTTTCATCAGAATCACCCCACTAAGCCAGGGCCGGAAGGTCAATCCTTGGGAGTGGTTTTGGGGGAGAAATCTGTCATGATCCCAGTCAGTGGGCACAGCCCTCATTCAGGCTTTCAGGCTAGGCGTAGAATATTAATTACAACAGCAGGTCAAAGGTGGGTGTTAGCCTAGCACACATGGCATTTACATTATTCTCAGCATACACTTCCATAGCCTTTTGAGATGTTTTACAGTAATTCCATATTCTAAACATGGCCGCCGCAAGGTCCTTTTATAAGTTGCAGCACGTTCTATTCATATTGCAGAGGGAGCTATTTAAGCCCACTTCTGCTGGAACGCGCACTTTGCGTCTGCTCCGCTGACAGCGGGTAACGCTACCAACGTTTCTCCTCACAGAACCTGGAAAAGGAGATAATAGAGACATTAGTTGTACAGCAAACTACAGAGTTCCCTAAGTTAATAGAAAAGACTTACCTGTCTAAGGTTATCTCAGAAGCAAATAGCTTCCATCAGAAGTTTCACTCACAACCAAAGCATCTTCAGTCAGCAGTCTTCGCTCATAATTGCATCATCTTCCGTCAGAAGTTTCACTCACCGCTGCAGCATCTTCAGTCAGCAGTCTTCGCTCGTAGTTGAAGCATCTTCCGCCAGAAGGTTCACTCACCGCCGCAGCACCTTCAGTCAACAGTTTTCGTTTGTAGTCGGTGCAATTTCAGTCAGTTTCTTCCGCAGCCACTGCATCTTCCAAATGTATTTTTCCTCCGCTTTCTGAAAACCTGCAGACAAGAGAAGAGGTATTTAAAATAACAATAAACAAATTTAATAGTTAAAGAAAGAAGACGTTTACTAAGCAACATTGTTAAAAGTGTGTGATAAAAGTCGCAAGTAAATTTGAACTGCTGATTAGAGATTTAATTTACAAAGCAAAATACAATACCTTTGACAGAGTAGTCCAGCACCGCGTGGGTGCTCAATCAAAGGGCTCTGTAAGATATCCAGCTGATTGTCATTGCTAGTGACTCCTGTGTGTGATCCACAAACATCACAGGATGCCTACAACCACGCAGGATTGTGCGTGCCATTGCGCAAAATAGGACAGAGACAACAGCCAACATGGCTGCCCTACCACTGTACGCCCAGCGTGTGAGGGAGATGACAGAGGAGTCTCTGCACTGGCGCAGGCCATCCGGCAGAGCACGGAGGTACAACCACTAAACAAACCTGGGACAGCCTCTGTCCCTTCCACCTCAATCACACCCACAGAAGGGTCACAGCAGGGCACACAGCAGGGACAGCCACACCACCTTCTGTGCCTAAATCACCAGGGTCTGGCATGAGGTGTGGGGGGCGAAGAGGCCACGTTTGCGAAGGACTGTGGGACACTGATTGCTATGAGTGGCCATGCTGGGAAGTTGATGGTGGGAGGAGGGGGATAGTGTCAACAATGTTATCTTGGCCAGGATGATTTGACGCTCTGATAACTCAAAAAGAGACAACTTCTCCACAACAGCCATACACAGCTCTTCCCCTACTAGTACTACCAACACATTAAATGTCTGTCAGGACCACCTTCTAGCACTCCTTCAACTTCTACCTGACCTGCTTCCATGCCAGGCCTGCAATCTCCAAAGATTTGCCATCCGGGTATACTCCCCTGTGCAAACAGCGTTTTACAATAACAAGTGCTTTTGT